>NC_061520.1:5934166-6285000 GCF_022379125.1 Scophthalmus maximus
TCCATCTACTGCGGAGGGACACGACACCCGCTGAAGCAAGGGCACGAGAAAAAAAAAAAGCACAAGGTGGCAAAACTGGCTCGGTTGTTATGAAAATTTCAACATTGAGCTTTTACATTAGGGTGCAGGTTAAGACGTTTCCACCATAGATAAAGAAAGTCAATTCTTAGTCTATAAGATGTCATAAAAAAACCAACAGTCCAAAACCTAAATTTTGTTAGTTGGGATGGTGAGAAATTTACAGAAACCAATAATCAATTCTTAAAATAATGAGAGATACATTTTTTTTTGTCCAACAACTAATCAAGTAATTGAACTCTGATTCAGTTTTTCCAAGACTTTTCAGATTCACGTCTCATTACGAGACATACAACATGTCTAATTTGAGAGGTGTCAAAATGTCTATTATTATTGTGAGCCTAATCACTTCATGTATACGATCATCTGAGTTTATACGAGTTGACATATCCTCAACAAGGCTGAGATTACGATGTATTCTTACTTTTTATAATTCCAAATATCCCTTGATAGCACAACACATGGATTTCCCTGAAAGTTAACCTCAAACCACAGTTTGTCTATTAAGACAGAAATCCCTAATAATTATGTTTAAACGTTAGAAAATCATTACGAGTTGCAGCTAACATGTATCCATCAATCTGTCTTTGAGTGTAAGGACTAGGACGTGTTACCATTCAGAAAAAGATTGACAAGCATTCTTCACTAATTATTCCACATCCGCACTCTTCCTCTTGATATACTTTATAAGGGCTGTTGTGAACTGCTAAGTTCAGTCTATGTGTTTTCAACATGCTCAGTAGAAGTAAAGTAGGATTCATTACTGACACGACTTTAGTGCTTTTTACATTTTTCCCTCACGCCAGCTTGGTTCACATGTGCATCTACAGAGATGCCAGTGAACCAGAATTTCCCCAGCCAAATTAATCTTCGGGCTGCCGTCAAACTTTTTTAAGAGTAATTGGACTGAATTGAAAGCAGCTCGAGTGAGAAAGAAGACGAGCAAACCCTTGAGGGGGTGGAACAGGCAGCACTTGGCTGGTTGTTGGGTAAGGATGCAGCTTGGCAGCATCCTGATACACACAGAATCACCACGGAGGTAAATGTGAAGTTTCCTCAAATTGAACACAGTGACAAGGTCTTTCTCCATTTGCTTCTCACTAGGAGCGATGGGGTCCTTCAAAAACATACCGTATTTGATCAACTTTTTAATAATTTATGTAACTCTATTCATTTTTATATCAGTGGTTTGGGCTCAAGCGCAAGAAAAGGTGATTGATCATGAATTTAGGATTTAGCAACATTTAAATCTGAATCTATATTTTGTGATCATTTGGTCATCTGTCAGTAAAATATGTCCAAACCGCACACATACACCAGTCACAATGGGTGTTTAAATCTTAATAAGCAACACCCCCCTCTTTCACAGTTTTGATATTGCTTTTTTAGTCATGAATGTTTAATGCTATACAGAAATACAGGTTTCCAGAATCTTTGAAACCTGAAACACAGCACTGCGAACACAGCATTGACATATCAACGTTAAGGGTGGTATAGATGATATATACTTTACATCCAGCAGTTATAGAGCAACATTATCATTCATTCGGAGCCATTTTTCTGTCCACTAAAGTCCAATATCTTCCCCTCTCTTTTAGCTCCGTTTTTGGTCCCTACCAGCTTAGCGACTAAAAGCTCCACTATGTTGACAAGCTAGCTGCTAACTGTGACTGTCCAGTTGTCGTCAGACATTGTTTCAAGTTATGGCTGTTTATAGAACAAAATGCATTTTTATCATCATGTAAAATAAATACATAGATTTTAAAATGGATGTGAAATCCAGCTAAGATGCCAGGAAGTAAAGGTGCAGTACGCGCGCGCGCGCGCACACGCACACACGCACACACACACACACACACACACACACACACACACAATCCTCTCATCTTGCTGAGCGAGTGCCAGTTGTCTTCCAGGCACGAATATGTCTTCACTCAACAGCAAGGAGGAACCGAACCAGCTTTAATTCTAAGCCTGAGAAAGTGCCAGTGCGACTGACTAGCTCGCTCTCTAAACCTCCAGTTTACCATCACAACCTCAAATCTGAAAATAGGTACAAAATAGGTCACTCACATCAAGCAGGGCCTTAAAAGCTTGTGCAGGAAGAGCTCATGAAGGGGCGGCGACTTCGCCTGCTATGGTTTAAATGTTAGTGGGAGGTTTAGAGAAAAAAAAAAGTTACCCACAGTGTCCAAAATAGCTGTTCACCTACACAGTCCTCAGCCATCCATTGTATTTTATAATTGTTTCATCAACTTCACGTAATTATCCAAAAATCTGAATTTGCATTCCATAAAAAGAATGTCACGCCGACGAGGAAAATGGCACCGGAGATGGTAAATGCGAGGCGCAGATTAGGGCACAATTTCCAGCTGTGGTTTTAGCTCAACCGTTTTTGTTTTTGCGGGAGCAGCCGCACAATTTCCGTTCAATTGCACACGAAAAATTAACGCTGCGACTAAAAGCAACATCTTCAAGAGAAATCCTGAAGAAAATGTAGAAACCGCTAAGTTGATGCTCCGAGTCGTGGGGCCCCGTCCATGTCTGTCCAAGTCCCCTCCTCACCCTGCTACGCATTAATCGTTAATTTCCCGGAGAGACTCTTTATCAACAGCAACGTTTTTAAAGATTTAAAAAAAGCTAATTTCTTCTCAATGAATCAATGTGCTAATTCATCTCGGGCAGCTGCCTGTTTTCAAAGAGTCCCAAGGCAATGGCAGGTTAGAGACTTCAGGGGTTATCAGAGTGGATCATTGATCGCGGGAAAAGAATGACGCAAGATCAATGAGAATGGAACACAATGCCTCAATAGCGACTTCCAAAGTCGCAATCTGTTCCACCAGAACTTCTTTAAAGACCCCTTCCAGTCACATTTTAAAGAATATAAAAATAATCTGCTATGCCTAATATTTAGTTTACCCCCCCCCAAAAAAAAGTTTTTAAAAAACAACTTCTGAAATGGAGCTGGAAACCATCCACTCTCTCTCCCTCATTGAGGAATTCTGATACTATGAATATTCATGATATGCAAATAAAACAGGCAACACACCCCGCCCACCAAAGCTGCTCGCGCTAAGTTGACCAATGTGCGCAACACAATGGCTATAGCGGCAACATCGGCTAGATTCAGCCATAAAACTTCATGAACTGCTGATGCTAATGCTAACTGTCTGCTGACACACCTGCCGTCCTCTCGTGGATGCTAACTGCTAATGCTAACGCCAACTGTCTGCGGACACACCTACCGTCCTCTCGTGGACGCTAACTCCTAATGCTAACGCCAACTGTCCGCGGACACACCTGCCGTCCTCTCGCGGACGCTAACTCCTAATGCTAACGCCAACTGTCCGCGGACACACCTGCCGTCCTCTCGCGGACGCTAACTCCTAATGCTAACGCCAACTGTCCGCGGACACACCTGCCGTCCTCTCGCGGACGCTAACTCCTAATGCTAACGCCAACTGTCCGCGGACACACCTGCCGTCCTCTCGCGGACGCTAACTCCTAATGCTAACGCCAACTGTCTGCGGGCACACCTGCCGTCCTCTCGTTGACGCGCTGCCTCTGCGTGCACTGGAAATTTCCGGTTTTCTTTGCCTCACATTTGCATATTCGGCAGCGACTGGTTTTCTGTATTTGTGACGTACCAAGTCTAGCTTTGCCCAAGGTTTGTTTGAAGTGGCACAGAAATCTCCTCCTCCAGGAGAGGAATGTGAAAACACCTCTATAGTGACAACATGTGCTCAGTTACAAGTCCCCACAGTCAATGTCAGACATGTTAGAGGACAGAAACAGAAGGAAAACACTTTTTTTTGAGTGGAGGGGGAGTTTGAGGACAATGTTAGGTCGCGTTGTTCCACAGATGCTCCACAGAACCATACCCTTAAAATGTTCCGCCAGAATGAACAATAAGTGAGTCGACCCGCTGTGTTCATCAACAGTGATCTGCAAAGTCGTCAACGGAGCAGAGTTCATCATTAATCTCCAAAGTCGTCTCTTTAAAACCTACATTAAGTGACTTTTTTGTGCAATTGCCAAAAGTGAAATTAGTTGTAAGCATAACGATTGCTACTATGCTGGCAAGGTTAACATTACACACCCAATCTGCGACTTGACAAATTTAAGTCCAATAATCCCTCTTCCTTTGGCATCTCCCGAGACTCTCGAGAGAAAAGCTGTTTAGTTAATAGATTATCCTTATAAATTCCTCATTCAGCATCCAGTCACTGATTCTGGATTAGCTGATGGACTGATGGTCCGTCACTAACCTCGCTCGCGAGCTGCTTGACGCTTGTATGCATAGATTTTCTATGTAAATAATACTGCCGCACCTGAGGATGGATTGAAGGGGAGTGAGAATGAACCGCATTCTTACTCAGCTCTAACCTTCACAGGGACAGCGCACATATTTATTCTAAAGATGCCAGAGTGAAACGGAATAATTGCTTAAAAGCTAAAATCATACATCACTGTCGACGGGGGGGAAAAAAACAAAAAACAATTTCCTGCATGATTTATCAACTTAGAAATGTGTTCAACAAAGAAACAAACTGTTTTAATGGAAGAGAGAGAGAGAAAAAATCTGAGCGCATTAACAACCAGAGATGCTGGTTGTTGTTGTTGTTTAAGACTCTGGTGGGAGACCTTAGAAAGAGTGACTGCAGTGAAATTTAGCCTCGCCGTCAGGCTCACAGATATATACTGGATCAGTGATGTGTAGTCCACAGAAGCAAGTGCTTCCACGAATCACATCTGGTATATTTGTTGGATATCTCATAGTCAAGTTGATGTTAACTGTGGAGCTGCGACAGTTAATTGATTAATCGATTGCTAAATGAATCGAAAATAGTCGTTAGTTGCAGCCCTAGTTAAATGTTCATTAAGTGTCCAGTTCTCCGTCAGGTAAACTTCAGTGATCGGTTTCCTCTCTCCAGTCGTTGACGGTGAGGTGATTAATCGTTTAATGACTAATTTGGTTTATACATGAATAAACTAAGCACCTGTAGCAGCTAATTTACAATAAAAGATGGCGGTTAGGGCTGCAACTAACTATTACTATTACTTGTTATTATTTTCATTCATCGATTAATCTCTCGGTTATTTTCTCGATCAATCGATTCGTTGACTGTGTTTCCCAGACCCCAAGATGGTGATGATGACGTTTACTGTCATAGAGGAGCAAAGAAACCAGAAAATATTTTCATATTTCAGAAGCGGGATCATATGACTTTGCTTTTTATTTTTGAACCACCACTAAGTCCAAGAATCCCATTGCAGGTCTCGATATAAAGTGGTTGTTGCTGTTCCAAACATGTCATTTTTTTCCGTGCACTATGTCGTGCGCTCCCTTTGGTTGCTCGTGTGTCTGCCGGGCACACGGGCTCGCCCTCAACCTGACTCCTGCCACAGAAATGTCAAGCTGAGTGCCTCATAGAAGGGTTTCTTGTTTGTTTTACCCCACAACCACAAGCGGGAAAATACAACAGTAAAAATGATTTCATTGGCTCATGAATTCTGATGTGTTGTCCGCTTATAAGCAAAAGAAAATGTTCATATGTGAAAGATTCACGTAGTGAATAGATTGCATCGTTTATTCTAATCATGAATCTGAAATGCAGACCGGGGGATGCCAGGGATTGAACCACCGACCTTCTGATGAGTAAACCACCCGCTTAGCAACAGCTACAAAATATTATCTCCTCTTTTGAAACTTCCATCAATAATATGCAGATTGGATTTTTAAGTTCTTCACTACTGCCGAAGTAAAGACGCTGCTAACTGCTGCCTTTTGTTTTCCTGGGAGTGATATATACAGTATATATATATAAACACTACGTGAATAAGCCTTTAGTTGGATCCCTGATCCCGCGCTAACTCAATATTCACAGCATTTAATTGTTTCTTCCGAGAACGACGCAGCCTTTCTTAATCGGTTTGTTCCAAACAGACGGCACGTAGTCCCATATGACATTTGTAGATGTATTTATTAATCGTGTACGTCTTCATGACTAATGGATGGACACATTTGCTCCAACTCGTGTGGTACATTGAGGATGTTTTGCCGAGAAGTCGGCACCGTCTCACTCAAACAAACTTCCCGTCAAGTGGCGCTGGATCAGGACGCGGTGGTCGAGAGAAATCAATCGTCAATCCCGAAGAGCCGATCGCACACAAGCTGGAGACCTCTCCCTTCACGACACTCGCAGCATCTCAGCTGCTCACGGTTCAGAGTTAAAATAACAGTTTGCTTTGCCGAAGGTCAAGTTGTTGCGTCAGCAGAGCAGGTGGAGGGGGAAAAAAAGATGGGTTGGTAACAAGACAACGCGAAAGCTGCCCGGTAGTTTCATTAAGAGGAGAGTGCCAAAATGTACATTTAGACTATAATCCTCTATTGTCTTACCCTCCGTAAGCTCCGAATGTTAAACTCCTCTTCCTCTGAGGCATCCTGCTGCGCGGCGGACGGACGAGACTCCCCGGTGGTGAAAACAGTTCTACAGAACATCAGTCATTCCTCTTCCTTTTTTCGCTATCCGTTTGTTTTACCATGCACCTCTGCTCTCTTTGTACACCTCCAACTCTTCCTCCCTTCGCCTCCCATCCCCGCCTCAGCCCTCATGGTGTGTGTGTGTGTGTGTGTGTGCGTGTGCGTGTGTGTGTGTGTGTGTACACACTCCGGCCCTCCCTCCCTCCCTCCCTGTCTGCGTCTCCTCTGTGCTCTCTGACTAAGTAGCTCCTATCTCTGGCAGATTTAAAAGAAAGGTGTGTCCAGCTGTCCCGTTGTTGTCCTCCTCTCATCCTGGAAACAGGGATGATCTCGCCGACTCTTTTTGACTCGTTTCCAGCAGGAAGATGGCACGGAACACCTCACTCTCCTATTCATGTTGTCCAACCTCCGCAATAATTTAAATCACAAGGACTTTTCACAAGAACGGTTCAGGTGGAAAATAGGCATGGAGAGGAGACAACACACTTAGTAAAAGTCAAAGTTGGGATTTATTTTACACTATTGACCAACTAACAATTAGTCTATTTGCCTATTGAATAATCTGCCAGTTTCTCAATTTATCAGTCGGATCATCCGAAAATAGAGAAAAATGCCAATTATAATTTCCCACATTCCAAGTTGATGTCTTCAAATAACTTGCTCTATTCAACAAACTATTATACATGATGATACATGAAGAAGAATAACAAATCCCCACATTTAACAAGTTGCCATTTTTCTTCTAAATTGAAGAAATTGAAAAAAATGTAATAGTAAGAAAAAAATGTAGACACTTTATTTATTAAGTGATGTGCTGCCAATGTTCAGGACAGGTTTCTTCCAGGGACCTGACAGAAACTTTGCAGTTGCACTGGAGTCGCAAATTTGACACTAATTTTGTCACATTTGCCTTTTTAATTTCAGTCTGAGTTTTCTGTCTTGAACCTGATGAATTAAAAGCAAACAGGGCGTATTTGAGCAAAATCAATCTAAAGTCATCATTCAGCCAGCCTCACATCGTAGATGACAAACCCGGTCTGTGAAGAGGAATCATCACCTTCACACCATCAATTATCATCTGACGTATGCACGTCTGTCATAAAGACATATTTTACCACTGAAATCATCGTATCAAATTTCTCTTGCACGTCCTGAATAAATCGAATGCAGAGGCGCGTCGAAGTGACACCTACATGGAATGAAAAAGTGATATCTCTGTCAATTTTGCTGGCAGAGTACGCCTGCTCATAGTTTAATAATCGCGGACAACCTCACCTCCTTCTGATATCACCTCCTTCCTGTCTCTTCACATTTCTTTCCTCTCCATTTCACCTCTCTCCATCCTCTCCTCCGCTCCTCTCTCCTGTCCTCTCTGTGCCTCTGGCTGCCTTCTCCCCTTCGCGTCCCAAATTCTGTAAATCCCGAGTTAAACATCAAGTTTCAGGCAACGATAGGACGGCACGTCCTTCCTCGACCCGTCTAATTCAAGTGCGCCGACCATGTGCCCTTGTCCCCCTTTCACGTCAGTTTCAACGTCAGGGTGCCCCGACGACGCCCCTCAGTCGACCTTTTGTGATTCTATTAGGTCTGACTGGACTCTGGCCAGACGCGGGCTATAAATCAAATCAGAAGCTTAGAGGAGAGGACATAGATATGGCTCATGCATATCCACGGTGTCCACATCAAGGTCCTACAGCTCCTTTATTGATTAATATCGATACAGAGAGTCCTCTGAAATATGACTAGTCTGTCTCTTAAATATAAGCAACCAATCATGTAGGACTACGAAGCTGGATAGGAGCAAGAAAATGTACAATAAGATGAAGTCAAAGCCTATTTACAGTAGTGAGAACCTTTTTCCACATCAAGGGCCGTTTCAATTTTTTTCCTGATGTCAGATGGTTGTGATGATGATGCTACTCACGATGGGCCACATGCAAGAAATCTTTTGTTTTCTTATCCTGAGTTTTTTGTCTTACATTTGTTCGTGTGATGAGTTCGTACGAACAGGCCACATCGGATGGACCATGCGAACACATGATGAATGCCACCTGAGCAGAAGGAAAGCAAATGAGCATAATTAACTCCCAAATAATACGATACGAGTCTACGCGTCGAGTTTAGCTGCGCGTTTGCAGCTGTACTGACGCTCCACGATAACGCCGCCACAAACTAGGAACAGGACATTTCTACGTTTCTTTCCTTGACAGTAGCCATGATGCTCGTCAGCAATGACAACTTGTGTGTTGTTCACCCTGTCCATAAATTTTTGTCATGGGCCATAAATGGCCAGAAATAAGAGGTTTCCCACCCCTGAGCAAAATACATGTTTACGAAAAACTCATCATGTTTGTATGACTTTTATATATAATTAATTGTCATTTTTATTATTCCCAAATACAATTTGAAAGCACTTCCTCATCACCGTCCATGGGCAAAACATATCATCCTCTCCCTGTAAAACCCTTTATTTTGTTTTGCAGACAAATGGAGGCTCCTGCTTGCCGGTCATTCTGTCTCGATTATGAAAGCCACATTTAATTTCTCTGACGAATTAATTCTCCAGCGCCAGACCTCTGCTGACAAACCCGTCATTGTCTCTGCAGTAGCACAGTTTCCAGAGCTCTTTTCACCGCCGCCTCTCCCCCGTGTCCCTCAAAAAGATGTCCTTCGCGGCGATGTGGCAAGAGAGAAAGAGCTCCCCGGAGTAATTTGTGCGAGACAGGTGAAAGGGACGGGGCAGCGCAGTGTAATTAGTCTTTGTCTGCAGGTTTCATTCCCGAGACGTGTTGTGTTGCAGGGTGGCTTCGAGACGAGAGCTCCTCTAAAGCAGGTCAGCCTTGACTTTGAAGACTTGACTGGCGACGCGAGGAGGGGGCACGGTAATGAGAGGCCGCCCTCTTGTGAGACGGGGTTCAGTCGACCCTCAGACACGGCTGTCGCAGCTGTGGGTAAGCACTTTGCCAGAGGGAAGACAAGGAGTTGCAACACGAGAGTAAAGAAGGTTGTTTACCCAGACCCCTACATCTAGCAGACAATGATAAATCTGGTGTCGGAAGAAAAATATGAATATAAAGAGTGAAATAATGACGGCATTACTAGAAGTGCCTTAAAGAAACTATGGGGTGGGACTTGATAAGTGACACAGTGAAACGAATTAGCACTGATTTTCTTGTCTACAATTTGTCAATGGCAAGATCCATCCATCCATCCATCGTCTATACCAGTTCTCCTCTGACGGTCTTGGCAGGAGGCAATCCCAGCTGACATTGGGCGAGGGGAGGGGTGCACCCTGGAGAGGTTCCCAGTCCGTCATAGGTCCAACACAAGGAGGGTCGTTTTCAGGCGTGAACTCCGGGGGGGAAATGTCCGGGGGGGGGGTCCGGTACCTTGCGTTCTCACAAACAAGCCCCTGCGGAAAATTTCAGGAACCGTCCGGACCTCAGTGCCCGTCTAAAGAGACAAACGAGCGTTCACACTCACGTTCACACCTATGGGCGACGTGGAGCCTCCAGTCACCCCGAGCTGCCTGTCTGTGGACTGTGGGAAGAAGCCGGCGTAACCAGAGAGAAAACCCACGCGGACGCGGAGGGCGCTTTAAAAACTCCTCGTTGTGGCCTTGTGGTTCACACTGCAGTTGATATCACTGCACTCGAGACATCGGCTCGCTGCCTCAAGTCTCTTCCCGGCACACAGGAGCCGAAAGGGAGCTGAGTCTGGGTCGTTGGCTGATAGGTAATACGTGGCATCAACAAAGTCATCGGGTGGTCGTCCCCTTGGGGATGATGAATGTCACAAAATGTCATGTCAATCCTCCCAACTGTTGTTAGTCTATCACTTTAGTCCACATTTGAATTATCCCTGACAGGTCGATGCCGCCGAAGCATTCAAACACAAATGGGCTCACGATCATTTTGCGTCTCAAACGGCAGTAACGCGACCGACCGCCGCGAGTGACAATCCCACGTTCAGCCCCCAAAAAAAAAATCGATTCTGCAATGGAGCAGCCGTGCGAGCGGCCGCACACTCGCTGCCCTCTGGCGATAAAACACAGCAACAGATAGCGCAGGCGACAGCTCTTCAAACGTTGGGTCTTACGGGCCCGAGACGCCATTGCAGAGTTAAAGCACAGTTCCGTCCCTGCGGGAACAGCAAAGCGGGACACGGACACCTTCAATATTTACCAGCTGTGCGCACAACTGCACCCCCGACTAGGCAGCGAGGACGAGAGGCTCCGCCTCCGGCCGCCCGACATGCCCACGGCCACTCATCTTTTTGCCTTTTGTCAAAATATCTGCAGGGTCAATGCACTGCGGAGCATTTCTTTTTCTTTTTTTACAGTGCGATATATATTCACAACCCGGAGAAGCGGTTAAGGTCGGCATCGCAAACACTTCAACATCAACTGTATTTTTTGAAGGTTGTACAGTGTCCCAAGTGTCTTAAGCAGTAATCCGCATGCTCGACCGTCGGCATTGGTTTTTTTAATGTAAGGACGACACGGGGGGGAAAGGGGAGGCCTTCCCTACGCGAAAGGGAAGGCTCGCAGACTCACTCCCGTTGTCCCGGAGCATCACCGCCTCTTCGCCGTCAGCCAGAGACACTACTTTTCACCCTCGCCGGCTGCCGAGTGTCTCAGGGGGCTGTCTGAGGGCTCTGTTTGACACATGCAACTTTGAATTTTAAGCAGATGGACTCCAAGCAGCAGTGTACCGCCTATGATGATATTCACAGCAGAAGGGGGGGGGGGGGTTGCTCTTGAATATCTCCTTTTATCATCATGACACTGTTCACTTTTCCATTTCAGGTTGAGCACACGTTACTGGACAGTAGAGTTGAGAGGGGGAGTGCAGAGGAAGCCACTGTTCCGTGACCAAATGCAACAAATGAGACCCCCCCCCCCGCCCCCGCCCCCCCCTCTCTCTGCCACACACCGCAAGAGCCAGATTATCGCGGATGTGATGCCGGAATGGTCTAACTCGCTCATCGAAGACGAGACAGATTCCAGCAGAAACTCGGCTGGGAGACTATTCTTGTCCTGAATCACGCAGCCCGCCGAGATCTGGATGTCATGAATTTCGCAACTCCTCTCCGGGCCATGATAACAGAAAGAGGAGGGAGGAGGAGGAGGAGGAGGAGGGAGGAGGGAGGAGGAAGGTGGCGTCACAGGAGAGGAAGAAGAAGAAATATACGAGGTCACAAATCACACCAACAGAGTGGGAGATTCTGGGGAAGTGCCCCTCGGAGCAGTACAGCGCGAGGACACGCACGCACACACACACACACACACACACACACACACTCCCTCAAATCCCCCAGCAGGACACGTAACTCTTCCTCTGGGGGGTGAAGACTAGGATCAGAAGCCCATTAGAACAAATAAAAGAGACTCGTGGAGAGCGGAGGACGAGGGGGGGGGGGGGGGGGGGGGGGAACCAAGCCTATTTTCTTCGTGTAACAACTATCGAGTCAAGTGGGAGGAGGGAAAAAAAACCCTGTGGGCCACATCCGTGGATTAATGACTCGGCAGACAGTGGAGCAACAGACACTCAGTTCGGGGGGGGGGACTCTGATTTATTCACATGAGAGGGTTTCGACGCGAGGAGGCGGGGAGAGATTTTCTAATCACGCATCCTCATCCGAAATAATCATCCACTCAAGGCCTCGGGCGCCTGTCCACCTTTCGGCAACCTCGATGCGACCTGCAGCGGCCGCTCGGCGCCTCACCTCCGTCTCTGCGTCCGCCAGAACCATTGAACTGTGCACTTCCACCAAGAAAGATCAGGACGCTCTGCTGACGCACGCGCTCACAGTTCAGCAGACTGTCGCGCAAAAGAGGGGGTTGCTAAAAAGCGAAAGTGGATCGGATGAGAGGTTTCGTTTGTTTCCTCTCTCTCTCTCTCTCTCTCTCTCTCTCTCTCTCCGCGGCATCTGGGGATGTAACACTTTATCGAGGGGCCGCCGTGCAAACGACATGTCGCTTTTTCCAGCATAATTACATTCAATTATCTAAGAGAATAAGAAGACGATGTCAGAAAAAGGAAAAAAAGGTGAAATTGTGCAATCAGATCTCTCCGAGTGGAGCTGAAATATTTATCTTGTTTAAAATAAATGAATGATTAAAAAAAGCCTCATATGCCATATATATATATATATACACCAAAGTACCAGTGTATAAATACTGTATTATACACTGCTGATTATGTCATGAAGGATTAAATATGTTTGTTTCCATCTCAGTCCAATATTCTGTGGCTGAAACACGTAGTGTACTTACAGTGTTGACTAGTCGGTCAAAAATGAACCTGTGACTCCAGTTGGAGTCACAGGTTCGTCGTCTTGTCGTCGTCTCGTGCTTCGCGAGGACTGCGAGTTGAGCTCGAGCTTTTCCTGCCGCGACCGCACGACGTAGGGTGAAAGAGTTGGGGGGAGTTATCGTGACAAGACTGAAACGCTAGAGGACCGACACTTGATTTTAATCAACTCGGACTGATGGGGTCTGATACCAGCTGCAGCTGAACTTCAGAATGCATTTGGGGTTTTTTTTTTTGGGGTGGGGGGGGGGTTTAAAGAAGGAGTGTGGATTTTGTCCCACATCTCTTCTATTAGAAGTGGAGAAAAGAAAACGGTAACGATATTGTTGTTGAAACCATTGTATTATATTTGTTCTAGATGTGCGTCGTTGCTCTGGTCCCAGGATATCGGACTCACTGTGAATCAAACAAAGCCAGTTGCGAACAAAATCCAAAATTTGGCAGCGTCTCTGTTGGAAAGAAGCGGCGGGGACTGCGGCCGGCCGGCCGGCCCGTTTGACAAGAGGCCGTCTCGTGCGTCTCAAACCAACGCAGGACTCATAAAAGACAATTAGCTGCTCGGCAGCAGAAGTAATGAGCCCTGATAAAGGATTCACTTTGCCCCGAGGTGAATCCACCATCGAGTCTCATCGTGTACAGCTGCATTGTTCAAACATACTACAACGATATTCAAAAACGTAGTCAAGGTCCTGAGGCTGCTAAAGACACCGTACAGTACAATCTATAATCTGAGTTAATGCACCACAAGTCAACAGTAATTAGAGCCCGACTGATATGGATGTTTGGGAGCCGATACCAATATTAAGAAGTAAAACATTTCTGATGCTATATATTCTTCAAATTGGCATTGATTCCTAAGATGTAGTTATCGAACCCTTATGACAGAGAAATGTAATCAAGGCTTGATATTTGACAGTTTAACCATAAAACTTTATCATAGATAACTATGAATAAAACAAAAGTACAAATACAACCAAATATATAGAAGTTGAATTAAGAAAAAACGTACATAATTATAACATAAATTATGTAAAAATGAATGAACATCTGTTCTGCATTGTTTATTTTATTGAATCAAAGTTTTCATATGGGCATGATGAACGCAGAAACCGATATTTCGGTAAGTACAGCTTTAAACTGAACACATCAAGACTCCAATTCAAGTGTTTTCTTTACAAAATCTCTTTTGAGCAAATAAACAACTTTGAACATTTACCTGGTAAAAATACACAAACACACTTAGAGGTGTTGACGTGTGCATGAACACGTGCAAGCTCTTTTCCACGCAATAACTGTATTTTCCCATAATTGCAATGCGGGGATGTGCCAGAGTGAAAACAGCTGCCGAACGCGAGCGACTGCGCCTCCGTCAGTTGCACCGCGGTGTGATCCCCGCGTTCGTCCTCCTCTGCGCCTCTTTGGCAACGGCCCCTCGACTTCAGCGGAAGCATCAAAGGGCAAAACATCCCTTTCATTCGCCTTTGTTCCAACTGGCATTTCACCAAATCGGACGGTGCTGGCACTGTCCAATCCCGCTGCGGCCCTGACCCCCTTTAAAAGGGGGCCCGCCCGAGGGCCAGCTGGGAATTGCCAAGCTTTTTTTTTTTTTTTTTCCCCAATGGGGGAGACGGTGTCAGCGTGACACAAAGTCTCCGGGACGTTCATCGACCAGAGGCTTGTGACCAATCACGCAGACAAGCGTCTCCACAGGGCATCGGATTACCTGTAAGGTATGATTACATTTGAAATTAGGGCTGCAACTAACGATTATTTCCATAATCGATTAATCCGTCGATTAGCTGTTTGGTCCATAAAATGTCATAAAAGGGTGAACAACGTCGATCGTGTTTCCCAAACCCCCAAGATCAGGTTTTGTTTTGTCCACACACCAAAGATATTCAGTTTACTGTCATCAGAGGAGCGAAGCAAACATTTGAGAAGCTGAAATCAGACAATATTGGACTTTTTTGAAACGATTAATCAATTATCAAAATAGTTGGCGATTCATTTAGTCAGCGATTACTAATCGGTTCACTGTTGCGGCGCTACCTGAAATGCAATGTGCAGTGCCGCCTTGTGGTCGTACGCCTGCAGCGACCGGTCACGTTGCAGTTGATTTGAGACATGGATGTCATTTATTAAAAAATAATTGATTTTGTGATCGCAGCGAACTTGACCCTTCGACCACCAAAATCCAATCGGTTCACCCTCGAGTCCAAGTGACGAATGTAATGAAATTCTCTCTGGACATTCCTGATGCATCGTGTTCCCCCACACCAGGAGGTCACAGTGACCTTGACCTTTGGCCCGCATAAATCTAATAAATTCATGCTCGAGTGCAAATTTGAAGGAATTCCCCCGAGGCCTTACTGATGTAACCTGTTTACGAGAGTGCAACAGACGGAGGGTCAACCTGAATACACAATGCCTTTGGCCGCTGCATAAAAAAAAAAATATGGCTCATCAAATTTCAGCGCACACAAACCGGAGTCAGAGCTCAGAGAAATATGTAACAATAGCCGTGCCCGCGCCAGCTGTTATGAATACCTCAGACAAACACACACGTCCATCTGGGCCCTGTATGTTAAAGCAGTTAATACGCTGTGGAGCGTTTCAGCTCCTTAACCACGGAAATTCTACCCTCGACGCAGCCTCATCGATTTCTGTCCAGAGGCCGCGTCCAAACTCTGCTGGCTCTGACGCCCGCGACCCCCGTCGCGTACAGGGAGCGAGGAAGATGAGTGTCACGGGCCCCGGGGTCATTTTTCATTTCCTCTTAATAGTGCTCAACCGAAGGGGATGAAATAAAAACCGGAACCAGAAGCCCATCCAGGAAGTCTGTGTCCTGGAATGATGGATGACGCGGGCAAAACGCAAGGTCAAGTCAAAGACAGGACGAAGGAGAGGCGCGGGATGAGATTGAATATCAATTTCAATGCATCCTCGGGGAGGAGTCAACAGATGGCCATTCCCTGGTGGAGCTTCGAGCAAATGTTGGGATTCGTCTCTCCGAGAAGGGCAATGTTACAGCAGGATGCAAACACACCTGGCCTCTGCATAGTGTTCTACGTCCACCGGAGAGATTCATGTCTGTGGCAGTTTGCTGTTGAGTCGAGAATCCTGACGGGACGTGGTTTCATTCACTCTTGCATGTCTTGCGCACACACTGTTACCACCTATTCTCCGACCGCCACGTCCTCGACATGTGGTCCTGTCTTGAAACCACAGATGTTTCACTTGTACACGTGACGTCCAAGGGTCTGAGACCAACTGCACTCGCTCTCCTCAGTCAACTGAGAGTAGATTTACATTTTACATTATTATTATAATTATTATTATTATGATGCTATTCTGCCTGGAAATACCCTCAAGCTCAATCCACCATCCCTTTTGATATTTAAAGATTACACATCTGTAGGCCACTTTACGACTCGCCCCAATCAGGGGGGGGGCAAATACAATAGGGGCCGACCGATTATCTGTTTTATCGGATCCAATATTCAACATTTTCATGATTATCTGTATCGGCCTTTCTTTAAGATGATTTGCCGATAGGATCATTTTACTTTTATAATGTGCTACTTTGGCTCTGATTCAGCCGCCGTCACACTACTCTCTGAACTTCAGCGATGGCCCGTCCACGTTTTGTTTGTTCCACGTCATAATAACGCTGCTGACAGCTGACGTTGAAAGGTTCTGTGGATTTAACATGCGCTTTAAGGCATTTCGACAAAGATTCCTGTTAAGGCTTTGTATTATTCTAAATTTCGACCCCCTTTGACCCTTTTTTAACTGCAGACACGTCGGTTTCAACTATTGGTTATCGGTCTCTCAGATAAGGAATGATCGGTCGACCCCTGGCAAACACCACAGAGATTTTCAAATGATGCTTTCAAAAACAAATTCTGTTCCTTCTCCTGCAATTGAATTGCATAATTTACAACCTTGGTCTGTATTGAAATGTGGTTTTAAAAATTCTGTCTTCTGTTTTTGTACAGAACACACCGAGACTGATCTTTACACCCGGAATAAATAATACATAATGACTTCAAGCGACCTCGTACCATTACCTCGCCCTCATCAAGTTCACCTCGGCACCGACGCCTGCGGTGAGTTCCATGCTCCGCTGTTCCAGCGAGTACACGCTCGGAGATAGAGGGGTAAGAGCGAGCGGGTCGAGAGGTCTGCAGGCGCCCCTTCTTACCCAGAGTACGCGGTGGTGATCTAGTCCGCCTGCATTACGTCAGGCAGACTGAACGG
This sequence comes from Scophthalmus maximus, assembly GCF_022379125.1. Classification (NCBI taxonomy): domain Eukaryota; kingdom Metazoa; phylum Chordata; class Actinopteri; order Pleuronectiformes; family Scophthalmidae; genus Scophthalmus; species Scophthalmus maximus. Next base: position 5,951,303 of record NC_061520.1, read on the forward strand.
GGAGTAGATTTACTCGCGCTGTTGATTTGCTCAATTAAAAGAAGGCGAGAGGGTTTTCGTCTCAAGTGCTCCGTTCTCCATTCGCACCGTAAGTAGCCACTCGTGTAATGTACAGTGCGGCGCTACGCGGCGCCGGGGATCTTCAGAGGAGCCGCTGCGCGATTCATTAAGCGATGGAGTCGAGCCTGCGGGCGACTAATCAAACAGATCCAAGGTCGCGTTTCAAGGACGCGCGCAGCGGGAAGGGAAAAAAAAACCCCTCCTGCTACGTCCACTGGAGGCACTTATTCCCACTCTGTGCTTCCCAAATGATCAGAATTGGATTTATTGGCGCCGCGTATGTGAGCGCAGTTGACGTACTTACATAAATAAAGACATACAGCAGAAACAAGGACAAGACAGAAAACCGGACAAAGAAGTTAAAAAGAAAGTTAAAGAATGGATGAAATAAATAATAGATACTTCATAAATATGCGGACAGGGGATTGGTGGAAATGTACTTTGTGTGCAGGAAATATATCGACGGTGTCCGTGTAATATTTAATATTAAAAAAGTCCAAGCGGCTGAAGAACTATTACCTTCTCGGTATTAGGAACTACTTCATCTATTTGTCTTTTTCTTTTTTTTTTCGTTTCTCATTTATTTGCTTGAGAGTCTTGCTCGCGATGATGCGCGGTTCAGCAAACCTGCGCGTTCCAAGATGGCGATCCGTGACACTTGTGAATTCGTGGATACTTTTTCGGAGGCAGGCAGTTTTCCTCGGAGGTTTCCCATAACATATGCTCGGCGGAGCCCGTGATGAGTTTCGCCGAGCGGCGGGGGAAGGGAAAAACACTGTTAAATTGTCAGATTGATCGCGCTCGCCGCCACAAGGGTTCATCAACACTGTGTGTGGGAGAATGTTATGGTCATTGGGCACAATGGAGACATTTTGGCTCAAACAAGCCGACATTTGAGCCAAAATGCAGCCCAATTCAAGAGTGAACATGAGGGATTTGTTGTAATGAGTTTTTTTTCACAAAGTCCCGCTGATCTTTGAGTGGTTTGGCTTTAATTTAAGATCAGACACTTCAGATATTGATGTTTAATTCAGGAGACGGAGGCACTGTGCAGTGTACGTGCGGACGAGAAAGTCGGTGTGATCGATAAGATGAAATCAGTTGTAACGATAAGTTTAAAGTCGAGCACCTGAATCCGCCTTCGCACAGTTGCAACAACGAGACCGTACCTCAGAAAGAGGGAAAAAAACCATCTTAGTTAGCTATTTCGCTGCAGACAAGTCAAGCAGACGGCCACGTTAGTTATCCTACAGAGAGCTCCGTTGCCTAGATGGGAAATGCAATGACTTGTTCACTGAATGCGCTCAGGTGAATCATCCAGGAAGCCACACGGGAACAAATAATTCCACCACATTATGGATAAAAGCATCGTCAAGTACAGTCGATTTTACTGCTACTTACAATAAAGGCACATATATTCTCCTATTGTCCGTCTCTTTACCGCTGCATTCCACAAACGCAACGTCGGCTGCCTGTTGTAACCGGGACCTGACAGAGGAAGTCGTCCCTGCCACGCCACACCCTCCTCGACAGGCTGATCTGTCAGTGCACGCTACGGATCCCGCCTGCCACGGCTGCATCTTGACCCCAAGGCGCAGAGAACTTGAGTCCCTCGCAGCCGAGGTCCGAAACAAAGAAGCACAATAAAAGGCAGCACAGAGGAATCTTCTAAAGTCGGAGCTGTCCCTCTGCAGGCGCCGGCGACGGATGAACAAAGTACTCGACAGTCAACTCAGTTTGCCAAGAGTGGCGACGACCATCCTCTTAATTTGCTGGAACGCAGGAACCGTTTCCCACAGCTAGTTCACCTGACGTGCAGCTTCCTGGCCAGCGGCCGCATCCGTCGCTTTTTCATGGATTAAAAAATAGAAAGGAACTGAAAAGCGTTTGAGATTTCCCATGTCTCCTAATCTTCTTCCCAGGGCACGTAATAAATTGAATTGATATCGCCTCACGTTACGACCGATCACATTTAGCTGTGACGATGATGCGTTTAACGACGGCACATCATTTCTTTCTTAATGTTCGTCCTAATAAAGAGTAGGAAGATGTCAGATTGCAGTCATGGACTGATTGATTGAGTCAGTGAGGCTGGTTAGAAGTCATTAGTTGGCCCAGCGATTTAAAATGTATTTATAATGGAGTCAAGACAAATTATTTATTGGAGGATATGATATTAGAAAAAAGAGAGGAAGAGATTCGTAATTGCTTTTTATTTTTCAGCCCTGAAACAACTGTATTAACCACAATGACTCATAATTTAAAAAAAAGAGGAGGATATTGTTTTGACTTGCTCCACATGCAATAGCTGCTGAAGCCAGAATACAGACATCATCTTCCAAGGGAAATGGGGAGGGAACGAAAAACTTTATTAAAAAAACTTGCATCAGATACCACATGAGCTAACGCTATGATTTTCAATTGTTCGTCCACCTCGTGGTGCACGATATATCTCTATGAAAAAAACAAAACACTGTCCTTTTCATGCCGACGCAGCTCGGACAGTTCACACAACGTGCAGCTTCAGCGCTCTGTCATCCGAGCCGACAGTACACAACGTCATGAATTATTTAACCTCAAGTGCGCACACAGGAAAACCAATACAGATTCTTGGTTGCTAAAGGAGCGTGTCCTACTGCGACGGTCGACAACAAAACGATAGGAGGGACACTTAATATGTACTGCTGGAAATAATGTGGAAAGTTTGGCAGTACATGCTCTGCAGCGCAGGATGGTACGGAAGAGTATTAGGGCCAGGCATAAGGAAAAAAAATGAGGGGGGGAAGATTTCCTTTTTATTTAATTTCAAAAATAAAGTTGAAATACTACGAGAATAAAGTCGAAATGTGGAGAATAAATTTGAAATACTTCCATTATAAAGTTGAAATGTCGAGAATAAAGTTGAAATACTTCAATAATAAAGTTGAAATGTCGAGAATAAAGTTGAAATACTACGAGAATAAAGTTGAAATGTGGAGAATAAAGTTGAAATGTCGAGATCAAAGTTGAAATACTTCAATAATAAAGTTGAAATACTTCAATAATAAAGTCAAAATGTCGAGAATGTAGTTGAAATACTACGAGAATAAAGTTAAAATGTCGAGAATAAAATTGAAATACTATTTCATAAAATTGTGACCCGGAAGCACTACTCAGCAGCACCAAACAACAGGATGTTGATGTTCTGTTAGCCAGTTGGCTAAGCTAACGCTAGCTGCTAACCAAGTTGTAAAGTTGCGATATTATTATTGACAGGCTGAATCTGGAAGAAACGACGCGGTGACAACTGGTGTTTGCGCATGAACGCCGTTGTGTGTCCGGACGCGATATAACGTTCAACTGCAAACAACCGTGAATGAATTTTGAGAGGCGTGCAGTTATCGAAGCTTAGCGTAGCTTCGCTAACTTTAGTTGACGTGGATGTGTGACAGCGGAACTGGAGCCACAACACGGACGTTTATGCCTGGCCCTAATACTCTTCCGTAGGATGGAGTTAAAGAAGGACACAACAGTTGAGGTTAAGATGGTTATTTTCTTTACTTACTGTTCGTGTCTGGTTTACAAAGGCTTGGAGATACGGTCAGTGTGATACGACAAACACGACTCATCGAAAAACACCGCGTGAATTCAAAAAGTTCGTGACATTTCCAGATCAATAAATGCCTTCTCTTTCACACTTCCCACCAAATCACAAGATAATTACATACAGAGATTTGTCTTTTTTCACAAAAGGCATTTTTAACAAAAATGAGGAAATTCATTTTTGTGCCGGATACTGTAAAAAAAAAAAAAAAAAAAGAAGCCAAAAAAACCCCAACAACGAACAACAACAACAACAACAGCAACAAATAGGATGCGACCTTTACTGAGCGGGAACACAGGAGTTCAGCTTCCCTCTAAATAAAGTGCTGCCACTTAATGAAAAAACACACAAAGAGAAGGCATGAAAGGCGGCTTTTAATGCCTTTCCCCGAATTCATTTATAAATACCCTGGCAACAGTAGTTCAGCAGTGTTTCAACTTAAATGGAAAAAAAAGGAAAGCCAATTCATAAAAGAAATGAGACAGTGCATGTGATAAAAGGGTTCAGAAGACCCTTTATCTGAAAGAGGAATGCGGGGGGCATAAAGGATTAGACCACGTTTCTTCTCTAATTAACCGCCGAGCAGGTTTAATAATCACAAGGCCGCGAAAAAACCACAAACCTCAACAAGTGTCACGTCTTTTCTTCCAGGGGGGATAATTCCCGCGGGGAGAGCTTGGCCTCTGAAAAAGACAGCCGGGTTTTAAAGGGGCCACACGCTGCTCACCGCCGCGGCCGCCGACTCCACGCAGAGGCGATAATCTCGACAAATATCCGTCAGGGCCCTCTGACATCAGCACAGGAAGTGACCTGGAGCGCTCCCGCCAGGTCACTTCCACACCACACACTGAGCGACATGACAACACCATGTGTTTTTCTGGTCATATCCCCGCAGGGGCGGGTGACCACATCTGGACTCGGATTCTGTCTAAAACGTGATCTGGATAACGTTAAAAAATGACCGGTGGCTCACCCGTGTGAGAGGACCCACGCTCCTGCTGTCAACTGCTCCTGCGGAATGAAGAGACAAAAAGAACAATCTGAATCCTTCACGATGTTCACACGGTGGCGAAAAATGAAAGCTGCAGCAGCTAACTAATCGCCAACTATTTTCATAATCGATTAATCGGTTCAAGGAGTTTTTATGAAGAAAAAAAAGTCAAAACGCTTTGATTTTCAGCTTCTTGAATATGAATATTTTCTGGTTTCTTGGCACCTCTCTGTGAAGGTAAACTAAATATCTTTGGTGCGTGTGGACGAGAAAACAATGCATCCGGGGCAGTCTTTGTGACAATCACGTATCGATTGTACATTCATAAGTTCGCGGTGTAAACATCGCCACGGCAACTGATGTCAGCCGTCTCTCTGTTGCGCTGCGGCGTTTGCGTCGCGTCTAGCGTCTTCCGGGCCACCGTACCCAGCCACAGGTGGACGTACTTCCATCCAGCGCGCGGCAGATTTGTCGGATGAAACAGCCGCATTTTCCTAACAATTAGTGGCACATTGGTTTGTCGGTGCGACGCCGAATGAATCACATCTCAAGAGGCCCCATTGAAAACGCCACAATTCGCCTCGTTGGACTGATTTGTTGACTTAAGTATGACACGCATCCCTCGAAGCGGATTAAACCGCCCACCCACCCACTGGAGTCTGTGTATGCAACCGGCAGCTGCAAGAACACACATCATGAATATCAATTTTTGCTTAAGTGGAGCTGTGAAAAATTAGCAGGGCGGTTCTATTGTGTAGGTTAATGGAAACTCAGACAGGCATTTAACTGCGGGGTTAAGGCGAGTTCTAAGCCACCGTGACAGCTCTGTCCTTGAGCTTGAATAATAAATTGAAAATGCGCGTGCGGGGCCTGATCTGATTGGCTGGCGATGTGCATGGAAAATTGGATTTATTAAAAAGAGGAGAAAGCAAGCAAATAAGCAAAAGGAAACAAATTAGTTTCTTCAAAAAACGTCGCGCTCGCGCTCGATCAGTTCTGCATCTAAATAAGGAATCAATCAAGTAACAAAAAACAAAAAAACATGCCGCACTCAAATCAGTCAAACGCCAGAAGTTTGTTACAGTAGAATCGTCTAAAGTGAACAGCGATGATGTAACAGTCAAAACTATTAGAGCCTTTATTGTTAAATTGCCCTGTTTCATCAGTGCATTTGATCATATTTATTTTAAAACAACTCCCTATCTCTGATCTGAAGGCGTCACTCGGCCGGTGCCACGCTGCGATCGGTCGGATGTTCGGTGCACTAGGCTCTTTGACCTGTACTGTACAAAGCACGTCAAACCCACCTCGGATAGTCAGGCTTCAACCCAACCTAGCGCTGTCCGCTCCTGATTATCTGAACCACGAGGTAATGGATATCAACGGTCCCAGTTCCTCCAGGGTTTTCATATCCAGCCGCAGGTGGAAGATCCGTCCAAGCGACGTCGTCCGAACAATACAAAGTTCTTAATATTATATGACAAGAAAAACGCTGACACTTGCAGGTGAATTCGGGCCGAAGCGACACGCCCAAAAATTGAAATGTGAACGATATGATCGAAGACTAGAACAGAAGAGAACCACTCGGAGAAATGTTTCAAAAATTGAAAGTGCATATTCCCCCCCCCCCACGTTTTGCCTGATGACGATCCAAACAGAAACAGAAAGCTTCAGACAGAAAACACGATGAAATTGAGGGGGAAAAAATGCCTGTTGCTCTAAAGCCTTTGTCGCTTGTGAACCTCTTTTGATCGGCCAGTAGTTTGGGCCGGCGACGGGTTTTTCGAACCCGCTGTCACGGACTTCACCGGGGCAGGCTGGCAGCCGAGCGTGATCTACCCATGGTGATCATTAGGATGAGTAAAAAAAAAAACCCAGCGCTCCCCGTGCCCTTCTCTTGTACCGTACTGCAGTACCTCTCCCCGCCTTGGATGTTGCTCATGAAGACGCGCGGGACACAAATAACCGCCGCAGTCTTCTCCACAACAATGTGCCGCCCACGCCGGAGCGTGACGCTCTGGCGGCGCAACACTGCTCTCATCCCCCTGGCGCGCACAAAAAAAAAAAACCCCACATCTCCACGGATGGAAGCGGGGCTCGGGAGAGCGCCCCGCCGGAAAAACACTTCACACTTCTGCCGAATTACGAGGCAAAGAAAAAGATTACAGCAAAAGAAATGCCGAAAAAGGGTTGACCAGGAATTTTTTAGTTTGACATCAGCTTATTTTCTATTTACTTCTCTACTTTCTTATCAAAAAGGTGGATATACATTTAGTCATGATCGCAACATAAATGCTTCTTCAGCCCATAATGCTGCTCGTGTAGACAAAGGATTTTTCGTCTTTCTCTTGTGTGCGTGTGCATGCGTGTGTGTGTGTGTGTGTGTGTGTGTGTGTGTGTGTGTGTGTGTGCGTGTGTGTGTGTGGGTACCGACACGGGCGAACCACAAGCTTTTAACGCGACACCGCCGAGAACAAAAGGGAAACAGAGATCACAACATGCGACGAGTCAATAAACACCGGCTTACTGTGCTATTTTTTTTGCAGCCTTCGAATGAGTTTTTGATGCGATGCTTTTGTCTAACGTCCCCCGAGGGGGAAAAGAAATCTAACAAAATAAAGGGAAAGAAAACTAAACAAAACAAAACACGGCGAAGGGCCTTGGCTGGCGAAGGGGCAGATGTCCCCGAGAGCTGCAGGCGTGGAGAACATTTTGTAGGATGAGAGGGAGAAAACAACGAGTTGCCAGAAGGTGGAAGATGAGGACATGAAAGATGGTGAAGTAAACAAAAAAAAGAAAAGACAAAAAGTCTTCCAAATCAAATGAGCCCGTTCTCTGGATACAGCGCCCGAGGGGAGCGCTGGTTGAAAGAAAGCGACTGTTTTTATAGAGAACTGACGCCTTATCTGTTCAGGTAATGAAGGGTTATATTGATTCATATTTTTGGACCCTTTTTTTCCTCCTTTTAGCTCAAGGAATCGTTTTAATCACCTACTTCACAGACAAAAATCCAAAAGCCGATTAAACGGCCGGTTTAACATCAGAGAGAAAAACTTTGCCGTGACTGACCTCTCCTCTCTTTCAGCATGTGCCCCAACGGTGGCCATGGGCCATAAACCGTATAACCGAGTGCCTATTGTTGCAGTGCGTTGCCGTCGCCATCACTGCAAAGGTCCCCCGGCGTCAACCAAGTCCTCCCAAAACACGCTCGTGCCCTTAATCTCGCCACATCCAAGTCGTGGCCTAAACTCAACTATAGCATTGTCGCGTCGCTCCTCAGCAAGACTCATAACAGCTTTTGATGAACAATGACCTCGCTGCAGAGACGCCAAGCAGATCTTGTGGGCGAACTGAGGATTTTTCATTTCATCTTCAATTCGGAGGATTTGTCGAGGACGCGGGTCCAAAAAACGTCAAGATAAAAAATCATAAAGTTGAAATTGAGTCGTGAGAGAAAAGAACAGTTTATCAGGTGCATCAAGCTATAACTGCAATGAATCATATCTAACATGAAGGTGTTCTTTAGTAAAAAAAAAAACTTGAGCCAGTTTGTAAACTGCAACTACCTGTAGGAAGAGTGAGCCTCTCGTCAAGTGAGGGAGTGAAGGCTGTGACAATGAGCGGGGGACACGACGCGGCACATTTGTGATTGACAGGTCGCCCGAGGCGTCCGTCACAGCCGCGGGCCTCGATGTGTGTGTGTGTGTGTGTGTGTGTGTGTGTGTGTGTGTGTGTGTGTGTGTGTGTGTGTGTGTGTGTGTGTGTGTGTGTGTGTGTGTGTGTGTGTGTGTGTGTGTGTGTGTGTGTGTGTGTGTGTGTGTGTCAGTGGGGTTGGGGTGGGCACTTACCTTCCGCCCCACAAAGCACCACACCACCAGCCTCTACTAGATGGTGAGTTTAGAAAAAGAAATATAATAAAATTGAATTCAACACTTTTGTGTCGAGCGACGTCTTTCCAATTGACAGAAAGATATTGATATCAAATTGAATTCAGTTTTATTTGTGAGGTACCAAATCATGGCATACATTATCTGTAGGCACTTAACTTAGTGAGGTCGAGATCTTGTAACATGATGTACTATGTGTTTCCACAACGAGCCCTTTTCAAATGAGTCAGCATCTTTTTGTGGAAGACACAAATGAGCTCTAAAATATATATTTTTTTCCAAATTCTGCTTCCACCGTCAACCCCGCAAACTATTTCTTGCTAGAACTTTTACACTTGATTCTCACCATTTTCACATACACACTCAAACAACGCTTGACGAAATAACAGGTCCCACCACTTTGTCTCTTTCAGACAAGCTCTCGTACATTTCTTATGTGTAGCCTGAAAGAGCACAACTGGCTGACGAGTGTTCCCCGGTGCCACGACGCGACAGACTGCAGATACTGTACGTCACGGGGAATTCAACCAGTGTTAACGTGTCGCACTGTGCTGGCCTAATGAAAAGAAAAATGAAAACAGAACCAAAAAAAACAACACAGATTACACTGAACCAAGGCAAACAATGGTCCGACTTCCCCTCTTCGCAGTGTTGGTCACTGATCCGCGATAGATAACTCCTGCGGCTTCCCTCTCGAAGGGGGAACGATCCGGGAAGTTAATTAAAAGTGATGAACCCACAGGGCCGAAAATGATTAATTCACCTTCGCCGTAATGCTCTTGTGCACATCCTTGACAAAACTGTTACCTGCTAACGAGGCCTTGCCGCTTTGGGACGTTGTCAATGCACAGCGGGGGGGGGGGGTGTAGAGGACCTCGCCCTGGGGTTCCTCATGCATAGTATTTTTCTGTTACCAAGCAACCAAAACTGCAGAGTAGACAATCTGCTTCGCGGCTTACACCGTGCATTGCCAGCCTACGTGGACCTGACCTGCATTTTCTGGTGCGTTTGTATGGAAGGGGATTATTACTGATATGGGGCCTAAAGCGCTCACATGGGCGGAGATCGTTTTAGTTTTAAAATCTCAAATCATCATCATCATCATCATCATCACATCTTCTAGAACAGTAGCCTATGGTGCGGCAGCAAGGACGCGTCAAACACGGAAAAAAACCATAGCAGATCGTCGGCAGGGCATGAAAAACATACCGGACTGGAAAAGGCAGCAACAAGGATCCGTCCGTCTATATGATTGTGACCTTTTGGTAAAGAGAGAGATCACTGTTGCCACGGATACCCTGAGGAACGCTTAAAAAAATTTAAAACTTTAAATAAACCAACTTCAAGGATCAACAGAAGGTGATTTTCTCCCTCTCTCTTTTTATTTATTATTTATATAATAATAATATATTATTATTATTATTATATTATTCGATTAATCTAGAAATGAAAACCTCAAACCTTTACATCACCTCAGGGGCTGGCAGCAAGGGGGTTGTGAAGGGTGTCACAAGTGGGAACGACACAGATGGGACAGGTTTGAGAGACAGCAGATCGATTAGCATTGATAAACCGGTGTCGAGCGACACTGTGGCTAATAACACTGAACACGGCGGGAGATGTGAAAGAGTCCCCGAGAATAAATTGAACTGGGATAATCACATGGTGGTGATCCTCCTCCCTCCGAAGCAGTCTGGTGCAGGCGAGTGGATCAGAAATCCCCTTTTGCAGAGTCGACCGGAATGACGACAACTGGAGGAAAATCGTTAGGCGATGTAACCGATTCAGAGGTTCAAGGAGAAGCTACTGGTTAAAAGCTTTGGATCTCACCGCAAGGTGAATACTGCCGGACTCCTGTGGACGTCCCATCAATCTCAATGAGGCGCGACTTTTTCAGCGCCGGTGCCACTGAAGAAGACAGGTGGGGTTTTTTTTAGGGTCGGACAGCGCGGCCTTCCTCAAAGGTCAGGGGTCACGCATTTTCACTTCCTCGTGGTTTTTTGCGTCACTTGACGATTTCCATCGTGGCCGAGGCATCGCGACGGGAGAGGGACTGAAGAGTGAAAGGCGTTTGTGCGGATGCCACGCGGCGGCGGCGGCGTGAGAGCAGACGGGTCATGGCCGTCGTCATGGGGTCTGACTCGCGTCTCCTGCAGGCTCGTAAGCGATGCATCGAGGTCCAGGCTCTCCCAATGTTAAGTTCCCCTTCTCTCTCTCTCTCTCTCTCTCTACGTCATCGCCGCGCTGCATCACTACTAGTGTGACCTGGATGTAGCACCCATTCTGGCATTTTATTACATCTGACAGGCGGCGGGGGGGGGGGGGGGGAAGAAAGAAAAGAAAAAGAGGACTTAGCTTTACACCACTGGCTTCTTTTCAATACTGTCCATTAATCACCGCATTACTGAGGCTTTGGCCGAGCTTCCACCAGCTGACGCACGCTGCATAAAATATCTGTCTCGGGGCATTTCCCCCCCCCCCCCCCCCCCCCCCCTTTTATTCAGGCTTGAAATCATTTTTTTTTTTTCAAAGTCTGGTGACATAATGTGTAGCAGCCTCACGCTTTTGCTTTTGCGTCCGAGACACGACTCGGAGTGTCTCGAAACAGACCAAGGAAACTGCATTGCAACCTAGAGCACAGTCCACTAGAATGAAGTAAATATACACGGTGGCAAGTAATACTAGTGCAGCTGGTCAGTACAAACTTTACAGTAAACTCCCGACGGCGACTCAAATGGTCGCCAATGCCACTGACTTTTTAATTCTGCGACCTATTTTTTTTCTTGACCATCCAGACGGAAATATACAATACGTACAAACAGGTAATTAAAATACAGAGGGCCACAGGTTTCGCTCTCTGTTACCTACTAAACTCTCGTCTCCACGCACATGCGTCCGCCTGCCCTATGGCGTGAGCCGCTTTGCGGATTCAGCGTCACATGCATTGCGGTCGGTCTGTAGCAAGCCAGCCCCTCCGGTGGTGGTGGTGGTGGTTGAGACGTCGGCGAACAGAAGTAATTGTTGACTGGTTGTAAATGTCACGTTTCACTTCACCACTCTGAAGTGTTGTCATGTGAACGCCGTTGTCATCTATTTCGCTGTGTTTTCGGCCAACGGCGTTTGAATTCGTACGTTAAACGCAGCTGACCACGTACTTAGCTGATGTTGGCCAGCCGAAAGAAATACGCAAACGAATGGTATATCAGCCTTTTCTAACCTGCCCGTCCGAGCCCGTCTTGGCTACAACAGTTGGCCTGTTGGACATTTATGCATCTATGGTAACAAGATTAAAGCATATTGGACTTTGGCACATGTTGTGCAAAGAATACATTGCGCACACTATGGGAACGCCGAGAAAACAAAAGTCAAATAGTACAGAGGGGGAAAGAAAAGTTCAGGGAGACATTCAACACTGCACTCTGACATCGATGTATTTTGGCTCCGGAGAATTTCATTTGGCTGCCGAACACTTTGGGTTTAGGAGCCAATGGCTCCTAGATATTTTTTTTCATCTGGAGCCCTGAAACCTCAGCTCAAACGGAATGGAATTAATAGCATTAACAATGGCCCCAGCTTGCCCTGATCTTGCCCTAGCTCAACCAATCATTACTCTTCATGCCTCTTGGGTAAAACGGGTGTCCAACTAACGAGAATCAAACCAACATCAGCCTGGTGTTTGACCAGATTGTCAATCACAGTCAGGTTGGCTCGGGTTCGTTTTTACACTTTTTCTTCAGGTAAAAAGAAAAAGAAAAGAAATGTGGACATGTTGGTCTGATTCATTACTACAAAGGGGGGTTGGACGGTGAAATCAATCAATCAATAACCCGCCAAGATGAATCACAGAAATCCTGACATCTCGTCTTCTTTTCAACCACTTTAAGAGATGACACCTTGAAGAAATGCCACACTCACCTATATGGCGTTTTGCTGTGTAATGTATGCGTTTCCCCCCCCTCCCCCCCCTGAAATGTTGAATATTATATTTGATAACAAGTGTTATCATTTTTACATTGGCACTCTTTAATTCAGGTCAGGCAGAGTGTTGCCGTTATTAAATGCTGGTAGAAAACCCTGTACGCAATGAAAAATACGGTCAGATAATAATTGAATCTGACTCGGGACTCGACGGGGAAAAATTACTCATTGCCAAATGTCAAAACTGCCTTTTGTGTCGGTTGTGGACAAGCCTCGCCTTGCCCAAAATGTTATTGGACATCAACAGCTCAGTGATTTCCCTGTCCGGCCCTCCCTGGCACATGATAAAAATGGATGAGCTGTTGAGTGCAGCCTTTTTAAGTGTCCATTTCCCCAACGGGCGTACTTCAAAAATTACAGCAAAAGGAAATGCTGAAAAAGTTTGACCGGAAATTTTTAGTTTGACATCAGCTTATTTGACTGTTTTTTTTCTATTTACCACTACTTTCTTATCAAAAAGGTTGATATACATTTAGTCATGATCGCAACATAAATGCTATTTCAGCCCATAATGCTGCTGCCTGTATACAAATGATTTTTGTCTTTCTCTTGGGGGGTGTGTGTGTGTGTGTGTGTGAGAGTGTGTGTGTGTGTGTGTGAGTGTGAGTGTGAGTGTGTGTGTGTGTGTGTGTGCGCGTGTGTGTATGTGAGAGTCAGAGGTGGCCGTCATTACACCACTTAACTACAGAGGTGGCAGAACCAAGGTCCTCATGCTACATGAGTAATGGACGGGACTGTGCAGACAGCATTGCCCATTGGCCCCAGAGCGCATGATGACTCTCAGCGGTGAACTCATTTCTGCCTCCTGACCTTTCGGCGGCTGCAGAGTCTTCCATTCTCCCCTTTCCACACAGCAACGAAAACACAGCACTAGAATATCTTCTTTGCTTTTTTTTTTTTTTGTTAAAGCTGCAAAGGATTTCACTCACGAGATCCTGCCAAAGTGGACATTGTCCAGCTATCAAGGAGGAGCAGATCGACCCGGCGAGGATGTCTGACTCCCGCAGAATTGTTTTCCTTTTGAAACGAGACACGCCAGTGCAAAGTTTGGCCGGAATATAACTTGAACACAGTGGCAAACATTTATCACCAGACTCCAGCTACAATCAACAAGCCCCACTCTTAATATAAAGAGCAACCACAACAACAAACAGCGGACACATAATGCTGGAGTGGCATGTTCAACAGCTCCAGAGCCAGTCATTCCCCTCAGCAGATGGTGGAGACCAAAAATAGAGCTACAAGGAGAGCGGACTCGTACAAGGGCCCAAAAACACAACTCGAACAGAATGCCAGTGTGACTGTCTTCACCACATCTACTTTACAAGGTGATGAATGTGCAAATGAAAAAGAGGATTTGAAGAAGAAATTAGGACCAGCTGAAAACCTGCTTTTGGTTGCCCTCAACCGGCTGCAGCGTTGAAGAGTTGTACAACAATTGGTAACCTATAAACTACACATGACAGGAAATACGGTCAAGAAGATTTACAGAACCTATGAGACAGTTGATTACTTCCCCGTCACTTGACTTGACTTGTTCAAAACTAGACTTGATAAGCGGCACATGCAACGTCTCAATGATTTAATCTGACTTAATTCCGTCAGCCAAAAAGAAATGCTTGTTATTGGAACAATACCAGTCGACCCTGTAATCTAACGGTCTAATGTGCACTGCCTAGTAACAGCGTGCATGTGGATTTGACAGCTTTTTTTTTTTTACAAATGTAAACCATAAGGAATGTGTCACCCTCCGCCCCGGCACAGAAAAAAGGCTCCCACTGTGACCTTGTGATTCGTAACTGATTCAGATTTTGCTAATCATTATGCACATTTTTAAATTGTGCTTAACATAATCACTCAGCGATAAATGAGACATTATCATAATTTCAAACACATTTGTCATTTTTCTTTTCTCTAACACCCCCGTGTTCCTGAAGAAAACATTGATTTAGGGCTTTTTTTTTTATTTTTATGTAATTTCACCCCGGAGTTCGGACCGGGGCTACTCTTTTGTTGGGCGCTCACAAATCTTTTGTGCCGTGCAATTTTGCACATCACTGAGTCCCAGCTTCTCGGAAGAAGAAAAAAAATTAATTTGTGATTCAATGAACATATTTCAGTGGGAGAATATGTAAATGGCCAAAAGCTGCACGACGGAGAGAGCATTTCCAAACATCTCCATATTCACAAGTGCATGTGTGCGATTTAATAGCTGCACTAAACTGACTCCGATTTAATCCCCACACATCGCAGAGTCACAAACCTAGAGCTGAATTACCCACAGATTTCAGCATAACGAATCGACATCTCTTACAATCTCAAACACTGACAAGCAGGCGACGAGCTTCATACAGGTCGGATTTACTGAGCCGAGGATGCACGGTAGGTGTACCTCAAAAGGACAGAACGGCATCACATCGGAGTGGGCGGAACAATCATCAGGCCGATAGACAAAAATCAAAACAAACCAGCGCAGGACAAATTGCAGGGGAAGGCAAAATCCACAAAGAGGTCTGATAAACTACTGGGTCGCAAGCAGAGACAGATAAGGAAGTTGAACACATAATTACAATTCCAGCAGCGGCAGAAGAGCAAACACACACACACACACACACACACACACACACACACACACACACACACACACACACACACACACACACACACACACACACACACACACACACACACACACACACACACACACACACACACACACACACACACACACACACACGGCAAAGCGTCTGAAATTGACTTTGCGAGTAATCACGACATCTCTGACCGAGTCTTTACAGCGTCCCTACCTTCCCGCCGGTTATTGCACGAAATGCGGGTGTTAAGATTTTTGACTTTTTAAGAGCAAACCCACATGATTAATTGGCGTCTCAACAAGCCCCCGCAAGCTGTGTTGTATTTCAGAAGCTGTAATTTGTCCCCCCGGAAAATGTTACACTATGCTAATTCCCCCGGGAGCTTGTGAAACGAGAAGCTGTTGAATTCTGGTTGAAAACGGACGAGCATCGACCACTTTACAAAGAATGAGAAGCGTTCGTAAAAAGGGGCCAGCAGGGCGGCGACATTTCTGGGTCCCCTCAGATCGACTTCGGTGAGGAACCTGCTACCATCTATCCACAAGTGTAGTGAACTGGCAACGCCAAACCTCCACATTTAAAAGCCGACCGCCTCTGAATCAAGACCTCCAGGATTCGGAGCAGTGCAGCGGCTCGTCCCCCCGTCACGGACCTCACGGTTCCAGGCCAACCGCCATAATGAATCGGATCTCGAAGTCGTGTAGCGCTGCTCTGTGGCAATAAAGCAGCTACATGAAATGGGATCACCACACACCACTGTTCGTCTGACTGGCAACGGCACCGGGAAACAGCAAGGAGCTGAATTACAACGTGTCTGATCGGGGCACAGTTAAAAACACAAAGAAGGGGCATTGAGGAAAATCTATTCCCTGTCATGCGTTTTTTTACCTATTGTCTGCGTTTTTTTACACGTTCGTCTTAAAACGTGATGTACCGTGTACTAATTTTTGTAATCATACGGCGTGATAACAGCGCCTTTTCAAAAACTCAATGGACATTTCGGCGACACAACTACTGGATCGTGCAGCTACAAACTGCCATGTTCAGGATTTTTTCTTTTTTTTATGACAGCGCTGTGATTCAATGTTCTTTTTTTCCTGCGGTGCCACAGGAGCATCGATCCTCCTCCAGCGCAGCGGCAGGGGGGTAAAATCAATGGAGGAAGTCGTTAATCTTTACTGGAAGGCAAACGGAAATTTGTCTTGTTGTTGTTGTTGTTTATGTTGGAGTGTGTGTGTGTGTGTGTGTGTGTGGGTTACAAACATGCAGCTTTCATTCACATTCACAGTGCTCGTCGTACGCTTGCTTTTTCCCCTTCCCTTCACTTGTCTTGTCTTTCATCTGAGGCTTATAGGCTTAATGGAACTTTCCCTTTCATGTTCTCATCCTCTGTGAAAATCGACGTCAGCTGACGGAATTAGGCGAACGGCGAGATTTGTTTCAACCGACGTACTGTTGCCGAGAATGGAAAATGACGCCTGTGCGCGTCCACTTGCAAGTGAGTGTGACCGCGTGTGACGGGCGGTGCAGTAGATCACCTGTTGTGACGAACACCATTGTAAATGCTTAAATACACGTACAACAGGCTGAAGGTGTGTTTAATGCCCTTGATACATGAGGCATACTGTACTTCTACTCGTTTCTATCCAATGTCTTTTCATGTTTTGTCAAAGTATAAGGAATAAAGTGTCTCTATACTTCTATGCCAGGTGGTAATATGCAGTCACTTACTAAATCAAACCCACATTTTATTAATGATAAAATGTGGGTTCGATTTGTATTTTCTGCCCCGCATTCTCACACAGGACAGGAACAAAGTAACCCAGTGTATTCCTCAACCTTCCGGCCTTTAACGGGGAACACGCAGCCCGAGACCGAGACCTGAGTCCGTGGGTCTTTCCTCAGACAACAGCTGTAGCAAATGAAGATATAGTTGTTGAAGACAACTCAAAGTGTCGGAGCAACGATGTCCATTCGATCGGTTAATTGTGGTTCAGGGCAAAGCGCTGTACAGTCAGACTCTGGCACGTTTTCCAGTCCTGCTGTAAAATAAAAAGACAAAAAAAAACACTCGACGTTCCTCCTGCATAATGGACGAACGCCTCCAGCCAGTCGGGGAACAACAGGAACCCCTCCTCCCCCCTCGATTCATCGAAATCTGACCAGTTTTATATTCTAATCTTTATTAATTAACCTGTCAATCTGTGTGCTTTTTTAAATGTCAGAGCACAGTGATGTTTTACAGCCGCTTTCAAAAAAGCCGGGTAGACAAAGCGATGTCTCTCGTCAGCCGCAGCAGGAGTTGGGTCCTTATCCCCTGTTGACAACGTGCACAGAATTTGTTTTTACCAACGAGGTACAATTTTCGAATACATGGACAACATTCTTATATTCTTATTACCCCGGCAAAATGCCCCCTTTAACAATTGAATGCCCGTAATGCAGGCAACAAGAGGGACTGCCGTTTGATACGCAGACAATAACAGGTGCAGTTCCCTGGCCGCGGGGCGTTCGAAAAGGATATTTACATGGAAGAGGCTGCCGTTTAAAAAATTGCTCGTCCTCCGGTGGAAATGCAGTTTGTTTACAGCACGCGTGTGTAGAGGTGTATTAAAAAAAAAAAAAAAAGGTCCACAAGGTGAATGTTCAGCCCGAACAAAGGCGAGGGTCTGCAGACTGAGAGCGTTGAGGATAACCAGGAAGCACATTACCAGGAGCCACTCAAATGAAACACATGCGAGGGAGAGAGAGGCAGCAGGCATTTCTGCGGCGGCGTTAACAGGAAGAGACGGGCTGTACGGAAAGCTGCGCGCCGCCCCCTTCGCCTTTCCCTGTGGGAAAAATGCTAAATTGTTTGCATGGGAATTTGCTTGTTCTGTTCACTCGTCGCTGGTGACTCATGGTTTGAGTGAGAGTGAAGGAGGGGACGGTTCGCCCCTCGGCGTCATTCCGTCCGAAGGCGGTTCGGTTTTTCGTTCTCTGAGCAGAGCTTCTTCTACGCGGCCGACTGGGGAACTCCAAACATTTCTGCTAGATTGGAGAGTTAACAGCTGTTAAAAACCCGTTTAACGTGGACACAAAAACTCTGCATGTAGTCCCTCTCAGTGGCTCTCTCCCTCATGAGGGATGGTACATTCAGTAAATGGACCGCGAAGCCACAAGATATGACCATAGACCTTTTACAAAAAATGCACTTACTGTAGATCTGGGGAATATTTTTGATCGGATCATTTTACTGTGGTACCACCACAACACAGGGATCCCTGGAAGTGGCACTTAAGGACACTGTATTCCATGGTTTTGGCTTTTTTTTTTTTTACATTTTCAAATTTGGAGCACTTATTATTTCTGCTTTCTCTCTCACAGTACTCAGCTTTGTCCACTGTAAGATGATCCCTTGAGGGCAGATATACGTAGGGCGGTCCAGACGTCCCAACGCAACGGGAGGGAGAGACAGCCGATGATGACATCGGTTGCCATGGCGATGTTGTTCACACAGCGCACTATGACTGAGTGTACTAAAGTAAGTATACTATCGCCGTGTGGCTGTAAACAAATGAGCAATGTTGCTCATATTTATGGCGCTAGCTTTGCAGTTCGTCAGATGGACGTAATCCAAGCGCCACCGCGAGCATGGACGGAGACGTAGCGAGATGAGGGCCGATTCACTTTTGATGAGTGTTGCTTGGCAGAACGTCCAACAGTCACCGTGTGAAAACATCGCCATGGCAACCGGCGTCAACATCCATCGCATCTGCATGTTGACATCAGTGTTGTCGCTCGCTTCCGTTGTGTTTTGACTCATCTGGTCTGTGTGCTGCTGCCTTTGCATTCTGCCCGAGACTACTGGACAAAATGCTAACAAGTAAATCTTTTATTTGGCCATGTACCTGTATTTAACAATGTCATATAACAATATATTGTCATTGGATGAGGGAATCATTTGTGGGGCAGTTATTGAAAAATGGTCAACCACAAAAAAAACCACAATGACCAAAAGGGTGCAAAAAGCAAAACCAAGTGATGGAATTCCACTGCTCTGATTCTTATAAAAACAATTCTTTGGTCTCAATTTCTGGAGAGAAAGATTAAGTGTGAACTAAGTAGGAGCGCAGCAGCCCACCTCCATTTACCATCATATTGAAAATCATGACACTGACACTTAGGGAGTCAGCGGGAGACAAGAGACGCCTCAGAGATCAAAGTTCGTTTTGAGTCCTGATTCCAATTGTGCCGTGTAAGTAAAGTTAACAAGAGAAGTTGGCAGAAGAAGAGAGCGGCCCTGACATTCAGGATAAGGTGAGGATGGACTGGACTGCCCGGTGTGCAGCCAGGCGACGGTGTGAGCCTGCAGCCCGCTCAGCATCCAGGACGAGCAGCAGTAGGAGGTCTGCATCTCTGACCGTGCAGGTCATCATTGGGATGCAGACAGACACATGTGCGCCAGATGGACTCTGGAAGCAATTACATTAAAAAAATGCAGAATAAACTGCGGTCGCCTTGACTTTCTGGTGTGACAAACTGGGCGGCCAGATAAAAAAAACACGAAAATGACTGCCGGAGCCGTTTCCACCTGCTGCCTTGCTCAGGGGCAAACACGGGGAAGATTTCCCCCACATACGAGATTCAAACCATGAAGCCTTCAGAACAAACATACAAAAATGTTTCTGTAAACCAGCCAAAGGAAAATACAGAAATAAACAATAATAATAATAAAAAAGAGAGATTCATCACATTTGCTGAGATGGACATAAAGAGAGAGAGAAACTCCAGCAGCAAAACAGCAAATTAAAACGGGAAAAGAATGAAACGAACTGGCCTCTGCATGTTGAAACATTTACACTGCATGCGTTTGCTTACGGGCATACTTGCACAGTTATTGGGGGACTGCTAATTGGAAATTGGGGATTTTGTATTCAGGCTACTACTGGCAAAAAGGCACAATGAATTTCACATCCAATGTTGTAATTGGGCTGCCATGCGGTGACTGTGAGTAAGTAATCATGTAGCCTCAAGTCACGAACAAGAAAACCTTTGCAAATGTACGAAACAGCAGTTGGGTTATGTTTGCGCATTTCCCCCCCCCCCCCCCCCACACACACACACCATATGTTCCTGGCCCCCGTCTTTCTCAGGTGCACATGCTCAGTCAGGAGATGTGTTTCAAACACTGCGGGACAAATGAAGTGATGTTTGAATCCGGTTGTTAATTGGGTTTGGGGGGCGCGCGCGCGGAACGACGCGTAAATGCGCTCATGGAACAATTACGCGTAAACGATTCCTTTGGGGGGGAAAAAGAGCCAAAGTTCCATCCTCTTACCTGTTTGCAGAGAGGTGATGAGAGCTCCCTCGCTGCTGCGCTGGTGTTGTTGGTGATGGACCAAACAAAGGCAGGTCAGTGCTGTTTAAATTTTTATGCAGAAACTGGGAGGGAGGAGATCTGTTGTTGTTGTTGTTGTTGTTGTTGTTGTTGTTGCGAGGCGGTCGAAAAAGACGCGCCGAGTCGGGTCGGGTCGTCGCCGTTCAGCAGGCTCGATGTCCGGGTGGCCCCTAGCCGGATCCTCGGTGCGTTGTCGGCGCCGCATCTGATGCTCAAGTCTCTTTTCCCCTTTTCTTTTAAACCGCACATGCTGTCACCGTCATGTGACCAATCCCCGCCGACCAATGCGCTCCCTTACTACTCCTCCATCCTCTCTCTCTCTCTCACACACGTACACACACACACACACCAAATAATGCTGCAGCTTACTATGCAGCCTTGTAACAGCTGGAGGAGGGAGACGTGTGTACTGTACTTTTTTGCATTTAATTGGTTCCTGTGGATGCATTGCAACTGGTAAGAAGAGCACAACATAAAGGTTAAACAAGACAGATAGAAGAAGAGGCTGTTCCCTTCCCTGGTACTTTATATAAAAGAAAGGAATCTCACAAACCCCTAGGTCACCTTACAAACCAAAGAAAAGCCAACTTCCTAACAAACAAAAAGAGGAGGGAACAGGGCAAAAGCAAAATGGCGGTTCACCCTTCACTTCTCTACTTCTCAGTGCTTTTATACAAAGTGAATAATCTATCTACAAAAAATGAACCTATACACACCAAAGCCAACTGTACCAGCAGCAGTGGATCGGCGAAACACCACGACGATCGGAAAAAAGCAATTTGAAGAACAAGGTCATGACAGCAAGCTGAAGATCCTGAAGATTTTTTTGAATAGCAGGAAATGGGTTATGGAACCAATCAGGAGCTGACAGCTCACCGGGTGGCGCCCCGTGATTCCGGCCCCGCCCCCTTGGGAGGAGACCCCACAGGTGCAGCCAAAGATCCTCACCTGCGGCACAGAGGATCCACTCAAACACAAACTCATAAACGCACGGCCACATAGAAATAACTGAGGGTTTGCGGGGTCATCTGTTAAACTCACCTGCGTACAACAGGGGAATGTGCATGAGTTTTTTGATAGAAACTCATTCCTTCAAGTTCAGGGGGGGCGGGATTAGTATTTTATCCCTCTTTTTCTAGTCACTCTCGTGTCCATCAGCGATTTCTTCCCATTGTTTAAACCTTTCTTTTCTAATGAAGTGCCTCAGTTACAAGCTCCCTTAGAACCTTTTTTTTATCAACCTGTCACAACCAGAAATCCCACGGCAAGGCCTCGCAAAGAAATCGAGACAAAACAGGATCCAAAAAGAAGGCGGGGCAAAAGAAAGAAAAGTGACTGCTTCAGAGGCAAAAAACGCGGAAAGACTAACTTTAGAAAATGCTGGATCAAAGATGAACTGGCGCAGAGAGCAACAAGACTGACAAAGTTTACCTCGGAACTCGGGACTCGGGTTCATCGTACCAGTATGATCTCGGAACTCGGAATTACGACCTCCGAGTCGGAAATTGCAAAAGGACGCCCCAGCGAGTCGCAATTCCCGACTCCGGATGTCGGAAAAAAATCACCAACCCGACTTCCGGGGTTCGAGATTCCGAGGTATATCGTGTCTTGTCACTTCCTGTTCTCCTGTGTGTTCGGCGTTTTGACTTCTGTCTCTTGCCCCAATGATTGTGTCATTGTCACTTGTGTCTATTTAGTCTCTGTGCTTCCCTTTGTCTGTGTCAGTTCGTCTGTGATTTGGCTCCTGTGTTCTGTCCGAGATCATCCGTTTCCGTTCCCGTTCCCATTCCCGTTGACACCTTCTGTTGCTTTTTGTTTTTTGTTCTACTTTGGAAGTTTGTTTTCTTTTCTAGTTATTAAATGACTACTTTTTTGCACTCTGCATTTGGATCCTGCTCCTTGTCGACGTGACATGTGCGGACTTTCCCTGTTCTCCCTGTGTCTGTGGGGGTTTTCTCCCGGTACTCCGTCTTCCGCCCCCCTGTCCAAAGACATGCAGATTGGTGTTAGGTTCATCGGATCCTGCCTCTTGCCCCAATGTCAGCTGTGATTGGCTCCAGCCCCCCTTGCTACCCTTTAAAGGATGACGCAATATAGATAGATGACCTAGGACGCAGAGCACCAACCACTGTGGCAGTATATTGAATGTCGGAAACGGTTCTCCGCCTCCACATGCGCCTTGGGTGTGCCAAGACTTTTCATTGGACGATAGACAAATTGGTCCTGTCTTCATCTGCACGTTCAGGAAGTTTGTTTAATACAGTCTCCCTCATTGGAGCGTGAACTTCCTCCGCTAGATTTCATGGTGTTCTGGTTATTGAATTGCTGTTCCGGTGTGAGTCAAAACTCTCCGTGTTGCCCGTGGCAACACCTCGGCATCACTTCAACTCGTAGCCAAACAACCCGGAGGAACTCTTTGTTTTTCATTTTTCACAGCAACAAACTTTCACCTGTGGCGGAAACAGCCGCTGCTCCACAGTGACGCTAGTTGCTCCCATCTATTTAAAAAAAAAAAAAAAAAATGTTTTTGAAGATGAACTAAGAAGCCAGAAAGAGTTGAGCGAGAGAAATCCTCTACTGACTGTCTCCTCTTTTAATGCGTGCCAAACAGCCAGCAGCAGTCGAGCTCCTCTTGTGTAACGGCATTATTCCGATGCATTTTAATGACGAGCGTATTCCCAAAGACGGAAAATCTCTCTGTTTGAAATCCCACGTCTTGTTTCTACAGCTGCGGCCTGGGTCTTCTTTCCGACCCAAACTAGGTTGTTTTTTGGCAGATTGCTTTTGCTCGAAGGTGAAGACATTAGACGCTTTAGGCTGCATCATTCTAGACAATCCCTTTGTACTGCATTGCTGTGTGTGTGTGTGTGTGTGTGTGTGTGTGTGTGTGTGTGTGTGTGAAAGAGAAGAGCCTGTAAATAGCTGCGGAAACCTCTGGACCGTGGAGATGTCAGAGGACGTAATGATGATGTCTGTGTGGATGTGGAGGGTCCCAGAGAAGACGTGGCCTCACACTGTCCCCTTCTTCCTCGGTTTTTTTCTCCGTCACCCGCTGTTACAATCTCATCTCTCCTCTGGGTTCTCTCGTATCCATTTTCTCGTCGGCATCCGACATCAGCTCCCGTACAGTTCCTGTTCCAGAGACACACGGCTGATTGTCGTTCGCAGCGAAATCAATACTCATCCACCTAACAAAATCGATCTCTCGGACAGTCGGACTTCGCAGCCTATACTCCTTCTCTCGTATCTAAACACCCTTGGGCATTAGATCAATGCAGCTCGCTGTAGTGGCGACATATCGCCTTGTGCGCGGAGCGAGGGGACAGTGTAAGCCTCCCTGTGCCGAGCGTGCAGTGGCCTTCGCACAGTAAGTCTCTGCGTCCTCCCACACTCATGACCTCATAACCCTGACGTTCCTCGCAAACAAGTTATTTTACAGTTCTACTGCGCTGCGAGGCGGCGATTCAAGTCATTGATCGAACCATTGCCGCCTTCCAGTGATTGGCTCTCCAGCCTGCCGCGCTCCGTCAAGTAGAGTAACAGAGCAAAGTGCTTTTCGAGGCCAAAACCGTGGTCTATTGATTATACTTGTAGAGCTGCAGTGGCTCAGGGCTGCAACCAAAGAGTATTTTCATTATCGATTAATCTGTCGATTATTTTTCCAATTAATCGATGAGTTGTTTGGTCCATAAAATGTCATGAAATCGTGATAAAATATCCACCGTGTTTTCAAAACCCTGAAATGATGTTTTGTTTCTGTCCACACACCAAAGATGTTGCGGTTACTGTCACGGAGGAGCAAAGAAACCAGAACATATCCAATTTAATATCCATTTAGAAGCTGAAATCATGGAATTTTGACTCCCCCCCCCCCCCCCTCCATAAAAACTGCTTAAACCGATGAATCGATTATGAATAGTCGGGGCTTAATTCTGTAGTCGATTATTAATCGATAAATCGATTATTTGTTGCAGCTCTAGTATTGTCGCACCAGCGCTTTGAATCTAATTCATTTTATGGAGGGGTTCTTTTTTTCTTTGTTTGGAAATTATTGTTGTTGTTTTTTATATTTTTGTCATATTTGCCTCGTCTCAAAAAGGATTTTTCTCCTGAGGGACAATGAAGATCTGAACAGAGTGTAACTGAACATTCAGAGGTGGACAAAATAACGTGAACACAGTTTAATGTAATTCAGTACGAAGAAGGTCAACCTCAACTCGTGTCCACACGGAGCCCCGTTGGTCTGAGCCAAAATTTCCGACAAAATTGGATGTTGAGCGTCGGAACATCTACAGAGACAGCGATTCTCTCATCTCTCCTGACTCGACTGGCGTTAGCTGGGAGGTTATTGGATCTGTGTTCTGGCAAGATTCTCCTTCGCCAACCATCGTTGGCGACACAGGCTGTGGTGACGGACGAGTGTCATTGGGGTGGGGGTTGCCCGAGGAGACAGACGCTCCGTCACAATAAATCCAGTCGCTAGAGTTTAACTGCACTCACGACTCCAACGGGCTGCACGGCGGTGCAGTGGCTAGTGCTCTCGCCTCACAGCAAGTTCAAACCAACCAGGGCCTTTGCTGCGTGGAGTTTGCGTGTTCTGTCCGTGTATGCGCGGCTTCTCTCCGGCCCCATCTCAAGATGGGGGCTGAGGAGAGGAGGATTTCCTGTTTCTTCTGGTTTACCGTCGTGTAGAACCGGCTGTTTATATATATATCTTACCAGGACAACATCACTTTTACAAGCCCTCTGATCTTTCAGCTTCAAGGTGGTTATTGCTTGGTTAGTTGTGGGGGGGGGGGGGTTGTGTGGAGATCTCAAAGGTTGACGTGAATCCGAGGGGTTTTCTGTGGTCGAAGACAAGTTTCGGGAGAACGGTGCTGCGGTGAATTTCAAAACTGTTATTTGATTTATTGTCTTCCTACATCTGTTGCCATACTACCCCTAGTGGTTACAAGTGGTATTATTGTTGTCGTCAAGACGCCGGTAGGGACGCAGGAATACTTTTTCCTCCGAGCTCCCGAAGGAGTTGCCGCTGGCTACTGTCCAAAGCAGAAAGCAGCTGTTAAAATCCGAAATCCAAACAAAAAACCCTCAAGTTAAATGTCTGGTAGCAGTAGTAGTGGTGGTATCGGGACAACGCCGTTCTCTTCCTTTTTTTTGGTTGAGCGGTTCCTTTTGTGCCATAAATCGTGTCGTCATTTTCTTGCAAACACCGCCTGCCGGCGGCCGAGGACAAAAAACCATGGTGAAAGCAAGACACGACGATGGAAGGCGCTCCGGGTTGGAGGTCCGTCCGATTGAATGGCGTCCAATAAATCATTTTAAACCAAACGTCTACGAAAAAACAAAACACTTTGAACGTACAGAAACCGTCTTTGGGGAACATATTTCTTTGCCAAGTTCTTTGACTTTTTAGTTTTTGCCCATGTCGCACCCGCCAACATGGAGGGAGGAAGGAGCTCCATCTTCATACGCCGCAGTTGGCTTTACGAAATTAAACTTGGTGCAAGGATTCGTGGAGGTCGACAAACGACCTACTATTCAAGAGTTTGTTATACAACGATCAAGTCCTCACACGAAATGTGAAATATGAACGACCTCGGGGAGGAGGAGAAGAAAAAAAAAAAATCCTGTCTGCTCCTTTGTTCCTATTCTTTTATTTTCATTAATTATTTGTCCCTGGCTGGAATGTGAGCGGGGAGGCGGCCCCTCGTGTACGGTAATAATTCAAAGAACGGTAATAATTCAAAGAATCGGACAAATGGAAGCCTCACGTGGCCCGGCGGCTTCAGTCGGTTCAGACCTTTAGTCGCCCAATCAGGTCCTTTTAGTGACCTAATTCCGGAGCGCCGCTGTTCACTGGCTCTTATCTAATGAGGACAAATCCTTTTCATCCAGGTAAATTAGAAAAATGTAAGTGGGCATTATGAGTCTCCATAAGCCAGTGAGCCCGGGCTCTCCTGTTAAACAGAGAACATTATGTCCCACTCTGCGCTGGTAGCTTCGGTATAAATAGCCTCTCCGCATGAGTCAGGATGCACTCGCATTGCAGAGCGAGAGACAGCATGACCCCGCAGGATGATGTGGAGGGAGAAAAGTCGAAAAGCGGTGGGTTTGTGCGATCGCTCGGCCGCCGGCTCTTTTCGATAGCTACGAAGAGCGCCGCGCCCGCCAGCGTGGCGCTCTTCTTCTTCTTCTGCTTCTTCCCGCTCTCGCCGCTCTCCGTCGCCCCGAGTTCGGAGACATCATTTTCCGAAATGACGTGTTTTGACGGTGGACGGAGACATTTCATGTGTGCAGGATTTTCAACAAGCAGTGCAGTAATACTCGCTCGCTGCTTGAGATTTCATCACTTTGTGTTCAAGAGCTCAACTTGTCAGTGGATCAGAAATTATTCAGCGTTTTTGAATTTTGATTTTGTTGGCTGGGTAAATTATATGTCACAACTCTGTTCTTTTGCGATGCTCATCAGTAGTGTTAACAAAGCTGTTACATGATGCTGTGACTCAATTTTTTTCTGCTAAAGCGCTTTAAGGGCGAGTTCACGCCATCCTCGCCTGGTCCGGACCTTCGGAACGGAAGTCGTGGATGTCTTAAGCAGAAGTATTTATTAGAAGAGCTCAATATATATCAAGGAGATTCTGTTTACACAGATCGACAAGGTGGTCAGTGTACGGCGCCCCGAGACAACCCGCCTGTCCCCGGTCTCTGTAGTGTATTTCGCTTCAGGTGATGTCGTCATCTCCCCGCGACCTTGACCCCCCCCCGAGTGAGACCTCAGTGCTCCCTACGCTTGACCTCGATTGGTTGGTAGACGGGCGTGCGTCTGATGTCGTTGTGCTGTCTGTCAATTCGGCGGGAGGCCTTTTTTTCCGTTTCCGCTCTGCCGTCGTCTCTCATCCTCTCCTCGGTTTTTCAAGTCCACTCTTTGTTGTTTCCCTGGACCAAATTGCATTCCGTTACAACAATCATTGTGGCTTGCCACAGACAGGTCGACCTTGCTTGGTGCCTGAGCAGAGACTCGTCTTAACAGTTTCTCAGGGGAGGATAGACAAATTTCCACGACGAAAGGGGCCACGGCCCACCGATCGAACTGGTTTGTTCGCAGTGCAAAAACAATTTTGGGTTTGTTCGGACCTTTGGTGACCTGTCCGCCTCTCGCCCAATGTTAGCTGGGATTTGCCCCCCCCCCCCCCGCGACCCTTAAATGGATAAAGCTATAGACGATGGATGGATGGTCCGAGGAAACAATAAAGAGTCGATTGAAAAACCGAGGAGAGGTTGAGAGGCGACGGCAGAGCGGAAACGGAAAAAGGCCTCCCTGCCGAATTGACAGACAACACACCGACACCAGACGCACGCCCGTCTACGAACCACTCGAGGTCAACTGTAGGGGAACGCAGCCCCCGTAGGTGATAACAACGGGACGTACTGCAGGTGCGTCATGTAAAGTTCTTTAGTGCGCTCGCAAAATGGCAACGTGAAACCAAAACTGACCGGATCGAACGAAAACAGTGTCACAAAAATACACAAGCGTTGGTTCGGACCTAGTTCCAGACTTTCAAGAGTGGAAAACGACCCAGATGGAGCTCTTAAGGGTCCTGGCACTCGATAGATGGGGGACAACAATACAGGCTGAGGTATCCCATGGGAGGAATGTCAACTGTGCATCTGAAAATCTAAATACTGCCCCAACATACATCCTTTGTCTACATCTGCAAAAATTTTAAAAGAGATAATATAGGGGAAGCTTTTCTGCACCATTTCATCCTCTGGTCAATCAGGGACCTTGATGTTCAAGACTCTGAGGAGGATACGTTCAAACGAAGGAGGCTGAACAGTTGCCGAGCATCCGCTCAGCCTCCTTGCTCGGCGATCTCAGCAGATGACTGAAGATATAACCTTATCTCCACTATCTCCGTCTGCGGAGCCGCTGAAGGGATCCTCACTCTTTTTTCTCCAGGGGCGACATAGCCGGGCGTGATCTGTGCACGTGTGTGTGTGTGTGTGTGTGTGTGTGTGTCCGCCTGCTTGCTGGTCCGTGCCACGAGGCCGAGCGCCATTGAGCCTAAGATCGATCTCACTGCTGGTGTAATAAGCCGGAGCATTTCTGCTGGGGTGCGTAGGAGAAAAAGAACGTCCACCAGCCTCTGAACACACACACACACCACCCCCACCACCCCCCCCCCAGCATGACTGAACACCGAGACGGTGAAGAATTAGAACAGGTGTGAGTGTGTGTGTGTGTGTGTGTGTGTGTGTGGGTGTGAAAGGTGTGCTTGTGCATTGTTTGCTGGATTGCGCTCATGTGGCGGGTAACAGGCAGTGTGCAGGGTCCTGCAGATTAAAACTGTGTAAGGCGCCGCAGCTCGGCATCATTGGAATGTATTGAAGTCGTTTGCACAGATTCAATTCCCGTGCTGAACTCAATTTACCCGCCACCCACCGACGACCCCACGAATGAGCCGCAGGTCGTCTCCGAGGCTTTCCAACTCCGAGAGAAAACACTCCTTTCTCTTACTGCTTGTGTGGCTTTTTTGTTTGTCCGTCCGTCCGTCCGTCCGTCCCCCGCCGGGTCCCGTCGCCCGCCCGCGCGGCCTCGCACAGTAAATGCGCACGCGTCAGGAAGTTCATCCATCGAACTGGATTAGTGGTTGGAATCGTACTGTCCATGCGTCGCGGGCTCTATCCATCTGCCCGAGGCCACGCGGGTCAGGCGGGAGCTCGTGCCGCGGTCGGCCGGTTGGCGGCGGCGAGGGAAACCTGCAGTTCAAGCGGCGGTGTGGTGGTTGTCGGCCGGCGCGTCTGACCCCTGATGGTGTCAGGGAGAACACACTGCAAGACCTCCCGCTTTGTCTTCAGACGCGATGGGGCGGCTGCAAGAACACAAACACCTCCTGTCAGTATCGCGTGTTACACATGAGAGGTATCCGCCTGCGCCGCGCTTATCTGGGCTCTTGTCGCCGGGTCGAAGCCGGCGAGACACTGTTGTGACGCATCGCGGTGACATTTGAATCAGGATCTGACGACGGCTGTCAAAATAATTAAAACCTTAAGACTAATTTTTTCATTTTTATCTCTTGTTTAATCCTTTTTAATCACTCTTATACAGAAGTATCTCTCCGTCCAAGCATCCATATCCTCATTAGCTTGTTCTCCGTCCAACTGTAGCACCAACTCATATCCAGTGTTACTGAGGAATGACTCGATGAACGTTTCCAATCCACGAATATTAAGGGTTTGCACGCGTCGAATGAAATGGTCAAATTTTCCACTCATCTCGGTTCCGAACGCTCACAGACGAAGATGAGGTGAATTAAAAGAGCATCAGCAGAAAACAACATGGGAAATGGGAAGGAAATATGGCTTTTACTGTATAGCGTTGTTTCGTGTAGTAATGGGATGTGACAGTTTCCTCATCTCTCCACAGATCTGATGTTTGTTCGCTCACATGCTTCATGTTTTTTTTCACTTTTTTGGTGTTTTATTAGATTTTGTTTTTACATTTTCAGGGTTTTTTAGAAAGGAAACCAGGAACATTTTTACATAATTTTTTTCAATGTTGAAACTAGGTTTTCTCATATAAGCATGATCAACCGGACAGGTACAACTCAGCGAATCTGATATACATAATATCTTGGTCAGCATTATTCCACAGTCTAATGTGATTTGTTGAGTTTGTGAAGCGTTTCATCCGCCACATTAAATTAAATTAGTCTTAGATTGTGTAAAAGAAGTAAAATCCAAGTTACCCTGGACACGGTATAAAGGAATATAATCATTTTTGGCTCATTAATCTCTTGGTGGGTCAAATAACTGACTGTTCCTTTTTGCTGTTTCCACTCAAAATGTAACAGTGTGAGTTTTTTCAGTAAGTTTGCATATTTGCCATTGGAGCGGATCCTCTCATGAGCAGCTTACACTGAGGGGAACCAGCAGAATTCATTTCCTGAACTTCCTGGTGTGCCAGCTAAATACGCCCCCTCCCATCAGCGTGGTGCATGTTGATGAGGACAGTACATGAGTTCAAGGTTTGCACACTCGGCAATGGGACTTCATCCAGGTTGTCGTGGTGACAGAAAACTTCCAGTTCCAGCTTTCTAGTATTTCCAGTTCTGGGGTTTTCTGGAGAAAGTCACCTCTGGACCTGAAGTCCACATGTGGTGTCGCCCCCCCCCCGCCACTGTGGGGTGCACGTGCAGAGCTGGTTGAGCTCTTCTTTGAGCCCACTGTGGGTCCTCTGGGATCGGGGGGGCTGGTGGGGGCTGGAGGATGGAAATCCAGGGCTCACTGTGGCGGAGCTACTGAATAATTCAAGCGCTCCCCACCCTGCCTCCCTCTGTGCACTGCATCAACCTCCAGAGCTCCGCCAAAGTGTGAACGAGAGATCCGTGTCTCTGCCCCTTCACCAAATCTCAAATGGGCCGTTCCTTTGTTGGTTTTGGAGGGATTTATACGGAAGCACTAGCAACTAGAAAACAGTCCGGGCCTCGAGGTGCCACAACATATGTTGCTGGGTTCGTGTTTAATTCATACCGGAACTTAAGCGCAGAGAATCACCCGAGAGGTTATGATGCTCTGCTTTTTGTCAGGGCATAAATCTGTCTGTTCATTTATATATTAAAGGAAAAACACCACGACGGAAATCAATATTTGCTGTAGCAAACTTACCGTAAGCAGACACACACACACACTGCGCTCACTCGCGCGACGACAAATTCAAGATAAACATGCAACATGCAACACACACACACACGTGCAACACCCAAGACCCACGGGACTCGACGAAGTGTCGGCGTTAATGGCCGAGCGGAACCCTTCGTATAAATAGGAGGCTCTAAATTTGTCTGACCTCAGATACTGTGGAGGAAACGAATCGGCCCGAGGGGACGCTTGTGCTTGTTCCTTCCCATCAGCCTCCTTCAAAATGTCAAATTTGCCTTTCACCTCACAGACACATGGAGCCTTTCGACTGCACAGTGCACGTCCACCGGCGCAGTACATAAAGCTAATGAGCGTTAGTTTTCTTTCTTCATTAGTATTCACCAGAGTCACAAGGAGGTTAGCCCACCTTCTTAATAAGACTCACCGCGGGCCGCTGTCGCTCACGCTGGGCTCTCCACTGGCAGATGGGTAGGACACATAATTTGTCCCGACATGATTGAACTTTTAAGATTCAAATAAAAATTAAAGTGTTCTGCGCGTCGAGCCAATTTGTATTCCTTTTGTTTGACCTCAAAGCCCCAGTGGTGAAATGTTTTATACTTTTCTGGCGACATCTGGTGGTAAAGTCGCAAACTTCAACCGACTGAGCACCCGACGGGGGACGCTTTATGGTGGCGCACCGCTGATTGCATTTCCGGTTTCCGGCAGCGTCTGAGAATACAATGCGGATGCATGGAATTCGGGGTGGTGACTGTATTCCGGAAACCGGAACGCAGCACAACACGACGTAGCAAACATGGCTACTCACACGGAGGTCGGGTCCCTCTGATGTAACTATATTTAACTCATTTAAAGTTGACAAAAAAAACATTGGTTCTTTGTTGCAGGTGATTATGAACACATAGTGATGGACAATATATTCAATTTCTGTGAATAGGTTCTTCTAAAATATTACAGACTGTAGCTTTAAGTGATCTAATCATAATGATAAAAGCACATTTCATACAAATATGCAATATAAGTTCTCCCACCCAAGCCCAATTTAACAACAAAGTGAAATAATAAATTCTAATAATAAGAACTAATAGTAATAATAACAAACGTGATTTCCTTTGCCAGTAGGTTTTGGCGACCACAGACAACCAAGCCCGCCGTCCTGCCAACAGGCGACATTAGATTAAAAACACATCTGTGTGTGCTGCTGTAAAGGGCGGCTGCGAATTATATTATATTTAGTCGTTCACATTGGCGGACATGTTGGAAGATCCATATAGAAAGATATTCTGCGGCACAACGTGAGAATGAGGAGCACCGTCTCTTCCTGTTGAGCTTTCAGTGAGCGTTCTGACGCCAGATCATTCGAGTCTCGTGGTCACGGGTTCCCTTGTCCACGTTTCTCTCTCCCGGCCCGTGAATTAAAATGAAAGCACAAGTCACAGGCGGTGGGCCGCCTCTCCCGCTGTGTTTCCAATGCATCGTAATTTCCTCCACGCAGCCCTCCCTCTAAACACATCGTGCCCATACTACTGTGGGTTCCCTCACTCCTCCTCCCCCCTGACAACATCCTCCTCCTCCTCCTCCTCCTCCTCCTCCTCCCCCCTGACAACAGCATCCTCCTCCTCCTCCCCCCTGACAACAGCATCCTCCTCCTCCCCACTGACAACAGGATCCTCCTCCTCCTCCTCCTCCTCCTCCTCCCCCCTGACAACAGCATCCTCCTCCTCCTCCTCCTCCTCCTCCCCCCTGACAACATCCTCCTCCTCCTCCTCCTCCTGCCCCCTGACAACAGCATCCTCCTCCTCCTCCTCCTCCTCCTCCTCCTCCCCCCTGACAACGGCATCCTCCTCCTCCTCCCCCCTGACAACATCCTCCTCCTCCTCCTCCTCCTCCTCCCCCCTGACAACAGCATCCTCCTCCTCCTCCCCCCTGACAACATCCTCTTCCTCCTCCTCCTCCTCCTCCTCCTCCTCCTCCTCCTCCCTGACAACAGCATCCTCCTCCTCCTCCTCCTCCTCACCCTTTTATGTCCACTTCACCTCCCCGTAGTCCACCCACCGATGTTTGGCCGTTGGCTCCCGACACTGTCTCCCGGTCTCCTCCTGCCTCTTGCATCTCAAGGTTCATTTCGTTGTCATGTTGCTGAGACATTGTCAGTCCTGACTGTCTCTGACTGTCACAGTTGATGTGCAATGTCAGAAATAATTGCCCAAGACGGAGACTGAATAGCGGCATGTTCTCGGGCCATGTGCTGTCTCTCTCTCTCTCTCTCTCTCTCTCTCTGGCGTCAGTGAGGTTCACTGAGACGCGAACAGAGAGGACAGGATTTGAGAGTGCGTTGGTTTGGGTCCGACCTTCTTTAATGAAGTGAAATCACTATTTGGGGAAAGTGAATTTTCTTGGCTTTGCTGATGCTCGAAGCAGTTTTCTTATTTATTTATTTTGGGCATTTTGGGGGAATGAGCTTAATCTCGTTTTTTTTTCGCCAAAGAGATGATGATGATGATGATGATTAGAGTGATACCGCTTTCATGTCTGTGTGCGTTACAGCCAGCAGGCAGGCAGCTTAGCTTAGCATAAAGACGGGAAACAGCTAGCAGGGCTCTGTTGAAAGATGAAGAAATCTACCGGACAGCAACCCTGAAAACTCACTAACGTGTGTGTGCGTGATGTTTATTTGGCAGATCTATTGGCAGAAAGGGAATATGATATTCATAATGAGGTTTTCATCAGTGTATAATCACCTGAAACTAAGGGCACTCTGACTGTAAAGTCTCAATCAAAGACTACTACCTGTCGAACTGACATGCGGACGTCGGACACGCGGCCGTCTACAAACCAATCGATGTCAAGTATCGGTGGATGCAGTCCTCCCAGTTGATGACGCACCGCCCTATGTATGTCATACAAAAAATTCATTTTGTGCTCAACTTGCAATGTGTAGACGAAACTTTCAGGTGCGAAAGCGCCCTAAGAATTACAATGTTTTCTTAGAATCAGCCATTTACATCTTCATCGGGAGTTGGGTCCGCTTCCACAGTCGGCCATATTGCGCCACCATGTTTCTACGGAAGCCCAGAACGGACAAAAGAAACAGCTGGCTCTTTCTTTTTCTTTTTTTTACCTTTGCCCGAAGGCCACCGTAGGTTCTACGTGCTAGGGAAGGGGAACGTGACGCAAGGGATATTCAGTTGGATGCAGTATTCAACTTCTCCCCTAGATGTCACTAAATCCTCCGCATTGAGCCTCTGACTAAGTTGTTTATCTTTTGTTTAATCTGAACAAAAGAAGGAGGAAAAAAAAGAGCGAGAAACAACAAGCTGGGATCTTAGTCACTTATTATAATTTTTTTGCAAATGAAAGACCAAAGATGTGTCGTTTCTGTGTCAAGAATTCAACAAGCTTGCGACGAGCTCATGTCTGTCTGTTGGGAAATGAAGCTATAGACAGGAGACAGTAAGCGGGGCGTAAAGAATGAAGTCTGGAGGGTTTAATCCGGTTCTGGCCAAAGATTTGATAAAAATCCCCCGTCCAGACTTTTGGAGGTGTTAATAGGTCGGTCAGTTTTTGTGCAATGTGATATGAAATTGACAGGAATATGGTAAACACCTGAAATGAGTTGACCATCAAAACATTTCTTCTTCCGTGCGAGGCGGCGACAGCTCTTTAGGTCCCCTCAAATTTAAATATGGCTGATTAAGTGTCCGTACGAGGCCTCTGGGACTTTCCTCTAAATGCCCCCCGTGTCCTTTTCGGCTCGGCACCTTTTCGCGTTCAGTCAGTTTTGTTTGTGGGCTCGTGGTAAACAGCAGCCTGGCAATCTGTAGATCACTGTCGAGAGACAGAGGACGACATCCAACGAGTGGCTCCGTCTCGACAGGAGCCACTGGAGCATGGGCTGCACAAGCCCCCCGGAGGGATCGGGGATTTGCATAATCAAGTCTTGATTATGCTGTGATTGCAATTGGTATCAGAAGGGGCGGGGGGGGGGGGATTCCGCAGTCGATAAATGCACGCCGCTGCTTATGAAGATACAAACTCAGCGGAACGCCGACACCGCCCTGGATCGCGCCCTTCACTCCGTCACTGCTGATCGGGAGGGGGGCGGGGCTAAATGAAATCCAGCCGTTTCAGACAGAGGGTTGAAAAGGGGAGCTGCATGGGATGGACAGTCTGAGAGCACCGATGGCTTTTCTGAACATTTTCAAGTGGTGGGAAACTGAATATGAGCATAATATGTCACCTTTGAATAATCCACATCCATCTTTTTGTTTTTATATGAATCAAATTTTAACACACTTACGCAAACCACCTTCATCTTTTTTTTTTAAAAAAGGAAAAAGATGGAAGGTTGTTGCGTCTACACAAAACCCCGCTCTTGTATTGATCTTATTGTGTTGTTGTTGTTGTTGTTCTAACGTATGTGCTGCCATATTTTTTTAAATCCGTGCTCTACTGCAAGACGAATTTCCCGGCCTTGTGTCATGAAGGAGTGTCATACTTCTGACTAATTTCCCCCTTATCAAACTGGTTGTTGACACAATGTGGCTACAGACCAGTGGCTCGCTCCCAAGCCCGGCCATGTCTCTGCTGCCATTTCTGCACGAGCAATTACTCAATTGTCCTTTTCTCCCCGTTACTCGCTTCTCTCGTTTGTCTCGAGGGGAACGCTGGCAGGGCGAGCACGTCCACAATCGCAGCTGTTCCCTGCTTCGCGCCCGCCTTTTCACTTACCGGTGGGAAAAGAAATATCGTCGGGGCAAAAAAACGAGTCAGACATCATTTCTCAAGAGACGGAGGCCGTCGCCTGTGATACTTTCGACTGGCCGACACGCGCCCACTTCCTCTGCGGCTCATCTGCGTTCCCGCCGTCGCCGCGAACTCACTTTTGTGTCCTCGAAATGAACCGATCCATCTGTCGTCTTCTGCACATACATCGTACTTGAGCAACTAAGCAACTTTTATTCCAAAATGTCACCCGGCATTTTTCTGGTCTTCACCGCCTCGAGCTGGCGTCATCCACACACTCATGCGTATCAGGGTAGAACTTCCTCGGGTCACTGTGTTGCTGGTGAGAAGAGAGAGAGAGAGAGAGAGAGAAGAGCGGGGAGGGAGGAAGGGAGGAAGACTCAAGAGGTGGTATAATCACCGGGGGCGCCGAGCTAATGAACTCACCACAGGGGCAAGAATAACAAGGGCCGCGGGAGGCCTCAGCTCCTGGACGCGCTGAGCATCAGTCATCGCCGTGTCCATCTGTTCCATCAGCGCGAACGGGGGTTGCTGAGAGACACAGGCAGGGGCAAACGCGAGCGTTTATTTGTTCTGCTTGCACGTCCAACGTTCTGCACAACCACGACGCGATGGAAAATCTCTCTGGGCTGGTTTGAATCAGTGTCCGATCAGTCCGGAGAGGCGTGTTCCCTACTCCATTCGTTTCACTCATCCCGTTGGATTATCCGCCGCTAAACACAGATTATGACACCAGTGACGTGCATAAACTGCAGCGCATCATGTCTCTCAAGTAAATGATGCTTTACTCTTCTTCGTCTTCCTTTGTTACCCTCAGCTATGTCGGCATAACATTTTTTTCAGGCATCAATGACTTTGGCATGAATGAACAAATTAACCGGAATTATTTCTCATCTTAAAATTTGAGGGAGAAATTTACCTTCAGAAAAGTTCATATGGGGACATTCCCCCATGTTGGCAAAGTTAGGGCCAAAGGCCCGCTTCGGTCCCATCATGTTTTGGCTCAGGAAAAACCAACAAATGACAAAATTAAATAAATAAAGTTAGTATATGTCAATTCTCATGAAACAAAATTGCATACTGGAATTTGCATACGAATCCATGAAATACAACAGTCTGTTATGAAATCCTTCCAGACTGCTGCATGATTGTGATACAGGCGGGAAGATCGTACCAGTCATCAACTACTTATTAAAAAACTTCCACATTTGATTTGTTGTTATGCACTGTAAGGGTACAGCTCTAAACGAAAATGTACTAATGTTAGTAATGTTTGTGTTGGTTAATCAATATCAGTCAGATGAGAATTCATCACGTCACTTTGATCCTGAATCTTGTCTGCCTGGTACTCAAAAAAAAAAAAAAAAAAGAGAAGATGTTGGCCAATAGATGGCAGCAAAGTCGCTCATTTCTAGTTAATTTGTATTCATAAATGATTTCTTGGTACATGTATGTCTTCACCATATCAGAGAATAGTGGGGTTTGTGTATCTATCCACGGTTGAACTTTAAAACACACGCAGTCGCTTTCTAAGTAATAGTTGATGTTAGAGAGTTATGTGTGAAAGGATTTTTAAAAAATCAATCGTGGGTGTTGAAAGATCTTCACAAACATCTTCTGAAAACAATAAGTTCAACTAACAGTGACACTGTGAGCCGATGACCTATCTGACCTATCACCTTAGAATAAAGCAGTTCATTATATCTTTGTTTGCTGACGATGATAAAACCAAAAACATTTTGTCATTAGTACGTCGAACATAATGTACGGAATAAACGTGGCATGAAAGCACAAAAGGAACTTATATATCATAAACACGTTACTTCCTGTGTACTGCAACAATCTCTCCGCTGAACAGTCTCAAGCCTCGGAGCGGCACACACACACACTTCCGTGTGTGAGGAAAAGGGAAAATGGGAATGTGGCAGTTAGTCATCATGGATTATTTTTGCAGTTTTTTTTTTTGATTTTATCTATTCGCAGAACTGTTCACCTCCTTTCTTCTCCCAACCTGATTCCCGTGTGCGAATACTCAAAATGTGTGAACATCACGCTGCGGCTTCCGCCCGGCCTCCTGCTCAGTCCCACTTCTGCTACTGCCGGATTTGGTCACGCTATGAAAAAACACTTTATCCCACCGCCTTCCTCGCCCCTGTTAGATGTGTTCGGCCTCCCGCTCAGTCCCACTTCCGTCCGCCAGCTGCCCGACTCTGGTTTCCACGCGGGGGCCGAGCATCTCGCTCGAGGGTCCAGTTGACGGAGAGAGTGACCCTCGGTTTTCGCTCTCTGGGGTTCTGCTGATGGATCCTTGTGCTCTTTAGAGAAACACACACACACACACACACACACACACACACACACACACACACACACACACACACCACCCACTCGTGTGCAGCGGGATCGCAGAGAGTTTTCTATCCGAGCGCCTCCTGCTCGTACATCTCACCTCATCAATATTGACGTATCGATTTTCTCGTCTCCGTCTCAGTTTCCGGACCAGTTGAGATCCTCTCTCCGGTGTACGATGTCAGCCGGCGGCGGCTGCCCGACGTCGACTCGCAGCCCTGCTCGTCCGTGACGTCGTCCGCATCACGCGGGGTCGTCTAACCCCGTGTATAACACATCTCGTCCCCGCCGAGGACGTTCGTCCCCTCCCCTCCTGTCCCCCGTGCTGAAATCAATAATGGCAGGACATCAAACAATGTCACAGTTATATATAGCAAACATGCCTTTGAACCGGTTTATCCTATCCATCAAGGAATGGGGGGGGTGCATAATTACAAGGGGAGGAGGATTATGGAAGCTGCGCCCAGGGTCCCGGTGTGGAAACTGGTCTCCGCTTCGTGTGTCGCCCCCCCCCCGGAGGTTCTGGCTGCCTCGCCGTCTGGGCTACAAACGCTCATCTGCCAGTGTGGGATCAAACATATTCAAATGCTCGCATTGGTCTGCGCCTCTCCTGTATCTCATTATTGTGTACGTTGCTCCCGGCGACCTTGGAGGATTGTTTTAAAAAAACCAAAAGGAATTCACAGGAACACGCCAGGACTTGTGGCCCAAAATGTGTGTTGGTTGTTCTCTCTCTCTCTCTCTCTCTCTCTCTCTCTCTCTCTCTCTGCCGTTGAAGTGCCCTTTTGCAATCAGTTTTAAGGCCGAAAAGGTCACGGATGATTGGATAGCTGTTGCGCTCTCGACGTTCGCAGGTGCTTTATCGGCCTGCTTGCTGCTCCGGACGGAGAGTGCGTGGAATCCGTCCGGAGGTGAGACTCTTGGGGTGAGGTCCAGTTGTCAAAGTGTCTCAGGAAGTTTCCTAAATCTTGGACGTGACCCGGAAGTATTTTCCTCGGCAGCCACGATAAGAGCTGTTTCGGATTCCCTCTAGATGCATGGGGCCACCTTTCCTATCTCCTTTAGCGTAGGGTCCACTGGAGCCTCCTCTGTGAGAGTGAGGAGATATGACGGCGATATTTGAGGTGACGCGTGCACGCGCGCGGACGTCAACGATTCAATCCGAAGTAGAAGAAGAAGAAGAAGAAAAGTATGAATATGATCTGATGTCACGCGGGGGGTAAAACACGCTGAAACATGCTGATGGTGCCGCTGCGTTTCTTTGTAGTTCATCTTCGGAAATTTGTAGTTTCACCGCGGCAGACGCGCGACGACGACAGCGACGACGCGCGCCGTCGCGTGATGACAGTGCTGTCGGCCCTCCTTTACGCCTTTCCTCTGACCTCGTGACGTTTTTCCACTGAGGTCAAGGCAAAGCAGATAGGAGGGACAATTCCACCTCACCCGTGCCCTTTAAAGTCGGCCGGAGGACGCGGGTGAAGGAGTGAACGCGCGTCTCCGCCCGGCGATAACCCTGACGCCATTTCTCTGGAGGTCATCCGCGGAGGCTGACGCAAACTCATTTTCTCCCTTCGGCGAAAATGGACGTGGCATGGCACAACGAACCAGCCAACGTCAAAGTCATGATTGTTTTGTACTTGTACGTGAAGGTCGGGGAAAATTCGAGGCCTTGAGTTTGCTGGAATATAAGAGATACACACGAGGGGGTTCAGGTAAATTCGAGATTCTGTCACCGAGGGATAAGATTCTAATCGTCCAAAGACGTCAAACTGAAGCCAGAGAATCACATCACAGTTTTTTTTCGTCTCAATGATAAGTGCTTGTTCCCTCCAGTAAACTAATGGCAAGAAGTGAACTTCTTTTCATCATCAAATGGCAAAAAAGGGTTTCATTTCCCAGTGATCACTGTTGGCTGACAAATCAAAAACGAACCTCCGCGTGCAGCATTTTAGCGTCTTTCAGCCAATTGCTTTCGCTCTCACTGCTCTCGTATTGAAAACATGATGCAATTCAACGAAAAGGCCCGAAAAAGAAGTACAGAAGTTTTTTTTGTTTTTTGTTAGAGTGTTCGAGTGAGATTCTGGATGCAGACGCCTGCACGGCGAAGACCGTGAAGAGGAAACTAGAGTTTAGGGTCTGCGATTTAGGATTTTTTTCATTATCGATTAATCTGTCGATTATTTTCACCATTAATCGATTAGTTGTTTGGTTCATAAAATGACGTGAGATGGTGAAAAATGTTGATTGTGTTTCCCAAACTCCAACATGATGTTTTGTATTGTCCACACGCCAAAGATATTCAGTTCACTGTCACAGAGGAGCAAAGAAACCAGAAAATATTCACAATTAAGAAGCTGAAATCAGAGAATTTTGATTTTCTCTCATGAAAACTACTTGAACCTGGATTATCAAATTAGTTGGCGATTCATTTGTGATTAACTGTTGCAGCTCTACTAGATTTAAGTTAAATTCAGGTAAAGCTGTTTATTTACCCGTGTCTCCTTTAACCACTGATGTCAAGTCACAAATTCATGTTTAACATGTACATGACCAACTGTCAGTGACTGAACACGGGAATCTTCACCTATTATGCAATATTCATAAAATGGGATTTTTTAACTCTCTGTCTGGTGTCAACACAAGCTGACGCAAATCGGAACTGAACCGGTCCAAGCTGGTCTCATCTTGTTCGGCTGTGGCTCAGGAGAAAGAGAGGGTCGTCCACGAAACCAGAAGGTCGATGGTTCAACCCCCCCCCCCCCCTCCTCCAATCCGCATATTGAAGTGTCTCTTGCAAGACACATAACCCCTAAATTGCCCCTGACATGTATGAATGATGTGGGATAGAAATAGCGTTGCATGACTTTGTAAGTATTAAAATTATAAATAGTAAAATATGACTAATTATGGAGAAGGGGTTGGATTAAATAAGTTATATTTCTTCCCACTCCTTTTCCGAACATGTAAACTGAATAAATGAATGTTCATGGTTTATTCTATTTGTTTGAATTACTTTTGTATAAGTGTTTTGTTCATAATTTTTTTTGTCTGCCTGCAATGGTACGCTAATTTTTGCTTTATTGATATTATTTATTGTTTTTGTTTTAATTTTATTTACATATTCGAAATAAATATTTCAATTAATCAATTAATGAGTGAATGTGACTTGTACTAAAGAAATACAGTCCATTAACAATCAGTCTTCAAATTCAAAACCACCTCAACACGTTTTGCCCCTCGACTCAAATGTGTTGTCAACGTTGTGTTCACAGCTCGTTTCTGCTGCCCCCAAGTGGCCAAGAGATAAAAGGACCCCAAAAAGACCCTTCAGATCCGCATGTATGATTTCTTTTATTCAGCCATGAAATCACTTGTACAAAACTGTTAAGAGGCATTCACGCCACCATCCATCGAAAATCTACGTCCCCCCCAGGAGAGGTTTCACATATCAGCACCATACACACAGATCTTTTTTATTATGACAAACATTAGAATATGCTCTGTGCGCTAAAATGCAAACACTACTGAGTACATCTCATTGAAACAACCCGTCCACGTGAAATCTGAGATTTTAGTTATAAGGCCACAAACGTATCCTTAGATATAAAATAAAAAAGGATTAGACTAAGCGAGTGCGAAAGGAGATTTTACGACACTACAGTACTAACCATTAATTTATCTATCGAAAAAAATAAGTTTCTAAAACTTAAATATCGTTCATTTGGAGTGGGTGAGGCCATAGTATCTTTCATATTTACATCATCCTTGTGTGTTGTGAGGAAAAGATTTCATAGGCTACATGAAAAATTAAATGCCCAAGCTGGAGTGTAGATCAATGTATATAAAATACTTTATTTAAAAAAAATATTGTTTAATATTGGGGACATGTGGTGCCATTGCATGAGTTTGCTGGTGATGTGATGTTGCAGTGCATTCCAGGACAGGAGAGTTTACCCACTGAAACCCCCCATCCCCCCATATATATATATATATATATATATATATATATATTCTATAATATAAGATCTATGTACAATAACTAACAGTTATGGAATGATTAAAATGTTGTTTTTTGACTACTGGGTTGGATCTGGAACAAAGTCATCAGATAATGAACATTACCATATTTACTCACAACTGACCTGTAAGTGTGTGTGTGTGTGTGTGTGTGTGTGTGTGCGTGTGTTTGTGCTCCGTATAAGAATGTAATAGACACACACAAAACGACATCATGACATACATTTCTATTGAAACACCTCAAGTAATCCATCAGCAGTACTTCAGTCTCTCTTCAGTAATAGTTTCCAGACTGAGTTAAACGAAAAAAAACATGACGAAATAATTATGTCTGTGAATCATAAAGTGCGGCTAAAAAAAAAGGAGAAGAGATGACTTTCCCTCTTAAAGATGCACTTAACAAGAGATGGAAGACGTGATACAGCAGTCGTAGACAGGGACTTGTACGGCGAGGCAGCTGCTGAACGCGTTACTGTAAGTACAGATGTGAACTAGAGAGAGAGAGGCCGACACGATGCGACAGAATTCAGCGCACGAGGCACAAAGAGGAGGCGCACTGCGTGACGTGTCCACTTCCTATGACACAAATTGGACACTGTGGAGTTTGACCCCAACAGGGGTGACGAGCACTTTCGGGACAGAGAAAGAAAAACGTTGCAAAAGGTTGACATTCATTTTGGTCCCCACGAGTTCCTTTTATTTTATTTTATTTTTTTCTTTCACAGGTTTTCTGAAGATGCCATCGTCGCCGAGGAAACAGCATGTGAGCTCCTGTTATTGTGAAAAGATCCCCGAGAGAAGCTCTCGGGCCCATTCACCAGACTTCGGAGGCTCCACGGGTAATCTCAAATCAGAAAAAATGAATATCCTCCACTGACAGAGGCTTTCAGTCTGGATCAGGTCAGTCTGACCTGAAACTGCGATAAGCTGCGAGAGGCTGAAAGGCTGAAGGCAGAAGGACGCTTGATTGTTTTAGACACTTCGACTCACCAATGTTCTGGCTTGGTTGAGACAGATTTGTCGTTTTTGTGGCTGCTGATTGCCGAGCGTGTGCCGTGCTTATCTCATGCCATAAAAAAATGGATGGACGATTTATTCGGGCAAGCTCAGCGCTCCGGTCTCGGATCTGCACAGATGCAGTTCCCTCCGTCCGCAGACCCGATATTCATCTCATCAGCTGTAACTAGGTGTGTGGAACCCACGTGAACTGACGAGCGAATTTTCTTGATATATTTGGACAAACTTGTTTTCATGATAAAATCGTATTTAAGAAATGACATCTTCACTAATAAATATTTTCTAAACAAATAAAAAGTGTAAAATATCTCCGCGCAGGAGAAAAAAGGTGACAAATGTGTGAAACGTTTGGAGCACAACCGTTAAAAATGACTCACGGTTAAAACACCGACATGTGACTGATTGTGTTCTCAGTAACTTTAAAAAAAAAAAAAAAAAGGTGCAAACGACTTTTTCTTTATTCACCGGGACACTATTCGGGCGGAGAGCTCCATCTGGT
Source organism: Scophthalmus maximus (assembly GCF_022379125.1). NCBI lineage: Eukaryota > Metazoa > Chordata > Actinopteri > Pleuronectiformes > Scophthalmidae > Scophthalmus > Scophthalmus maximus. The sequence continues at coordinate 5,995,069 of NC_061520.1, forward strand.
GGCGAGAGATAAAGTGGAGCTGTGCGGCATCTACAGTGCGAGGGGGTCTACAGTGATACAGCATTACGACCAGAAGTATTTTTTGCACAGTGAACTGGTTCTACAGCTACAGCCCCTCCGTCACCAGGTGGCAATAGGCCGTCGTAACAGGCTACAAAGAACAGAGCATATACAGATTAAATAATATAGTCAAGTGAAAAAAAAAGGTTGGTTGATTGGTGCAGACGCTCGTTTCATTCCTTCGTTAAAATATTTTAAAAAAAATCTTCCCCCATCTATCCTCAACTCCCCCTCGTCTACGTCCGCCGGGCGGGCCGACCGCCGGTTTTGGTTTCTCCGTGCGACGTGAACGGGGCGGCGGAAGATGTCATGTTGGAGAATCACGCTGGGCTTGTTCTGTGTTTGGTAATGACGCCCGAAATGTGGTGACAGTGTGGAAAAATGACGCTACCAATGGGTCCGCCTACGTCTAGTTAGCAGACACTGGTCGGTTCCTCCTCGGTTCTGAGAAAAGAGTTCAGTTAGGGGAAGTTGGGGAAGGAACCTGCGTCGCTCAGAGCTGAGAGTCGGCTCCCAGGCTGCTGAGCTCCTCCGGCGAGTGCTTCTCTCCGCCCGCGGCGCCCGTCCCGCGGAAGCCGGCCGTGATCTCGTCGAACGTCCGGCCCTTGGTCTCCGGCACTTTGAAGTAGGTGAAGACGAAGAACATGAGCAGCAGCACGGTGAAGATGACGAACACGTACGGGCCACAAATTTCCTGTGGAGAGGTGAAAAGAGGAGAAGCAGTTATTTAGAGGGGGGTTCAATTCTAAAAACCATCTGACGGTGTGAGAAGGGTTCATTTCGCTGGTTGGACCTCGAGAGTATTTGCGCACGGAAAGTTGTGTTTGCAGATGGGCAGAGAATTCAACATATGGATAGAGCAGGGGGAATAAATTGTAAACCTAACCTAAAAGAACTTTGTCAAATGTTCTGTGTATTTAGGAGAATTTTGTAGTTTTTTCCCAGAAAATCCCCTAATGAATTCAAGAAATATACGAGCTGTAGTTTTCGCTTCACACAACATACTTGATCGGAGTGTTTTCCTCTGGCCACGTTCTCCACTCACCTGCACATACTGGAAGCCCATTCCCACTATGAAGTTGGCCGTCCAGTTGGACAAACCAGCGAGGGCGATGGCCGAAGGCCGGGGTCCCTGCGAGAACAACTCCGCCACGATGAACCAGGGGATTGGACCCGGTCCGATCTCAAAGAACGCCACAAAGGAAAAAATGGCCACGATGCTCAGATACGACATCCACTTGACCTTTTCCTACGGGGACAGAGAGCAAGAGATTCGATTAAAAAAGATGCCTCAACGTTGTTTTGAAGAACAAGCACTGCGTATCTGAGGGGACGGTGAAGCGGTGTGTTTGTGGACCCACCAGCAGAGCCAAGGCGATCGTCATCAGGATGGCGGAGCCGGCCATTCCCAGCAGCCCCAGCAGGTGCAGAGACCTACGCCCCGCACGTTCCACTACAAACAGCTGCGAAAACACCAAACAACAAAAAGCTCAGTGAAGTATCGCACAATAATAAACCAGCGCGAGTCAACCTCTGCTGAGTTCTAGTAATCCTTACACTGCCCGAAAAAACAACAGCAATTCACTCTTTCCGTTTTTTCTATTTCTGTTGGGGGGGAAAAAAACACTCTACTGCGTAGATGGAAAATTAGCATTTGTGTCGATGCTTCATATAAAAACTCATATTTGTTCATGTAAGATCTGACAGCAGAGATCCTCACACCTGTTTAGCTGCGAGGAGATGTCTAAAATATGTGTAGAGTAAAACACCATGTCCAAAAAGTACAGAATTATTTCTGAGTAACAAGATCAGTTGTGAAGATCTCACTGTACTCACCGACACTACAGTGAACGCCGTGTTAACGACACCGGCACCGATGGTGGCGTAGACGGGCTGCGCGACTCCGGCTTTCTCGAAGATTTGGGTGGAGTAGTAAAACACCTAAAGGTACGAAGGTACAAAGAAGAAGTATTAGATGGTTTTCTATTTCAGTTTTTTTGTTTTTTTTACACAGTTGACATTAAGGTATGCTCAGGATATTCTTGATGTAGCTCCATTGTGTGTATTGTGTAGCGTAGTCACGGACAAGTGATGTCACTGTTGGGTTTTTCTCTGTCAACAACAACAACAATAAAACATCTTGTCTGGGGTTTCGGAAAAACTTACGGCATTGATGCCGGACAGCTGCTGGGAGAGCTGCAGGACGATGGCGACGATGAGGGGCTGGCGGTACAGGGGTGACTGGATGAGCTCCTTGATGGTCACCTTCTTCTCCCTCATCATCTGCCGACTCTCCTCCTTCATCTCCTGCATGTCAGCGCTCACATCGGTGGTGCCCCGCAGCTTCTTGAGCACTGAAAAAGCAGACCACCGGTTCAGCCACACGTGTTTTCTGTTGATCACATCTAGAGCAGTTTGATCACATAATAATCCCCGTTGGCGTGCGCGAACTCACCGCTCTTGGCCTTGTTCTCTTCGTTCCGGTTGATGAGCAGGAAGCGGGGGCTCTCGGGGCAGAGAGGCAGCAGGACGCACTGCATCACCGCTGGGATGAAGGTGAAGCCCAGGAGGAGCGGCCACAAGCTGTCGTTGCCCATGATTGCCTCCATTCCAAAGACCTGAAACCAACCCGGACATGAACCGCCTGAGAAAAACGCGACATGCCGCCTCCTCGCGGGACAGCGACTACACTTCACCGTCCACCAGTCTAGAATAAATCCCCGGGAACAACCCCGGTCCACCGACCTGTGCGATGAGGATGCCGGTGACGATGCCCAGCTGGTGCAGGGTGCCCAGGGCGCCTCGCAGCGACGTCGGGGACACCTCGCCCACGTACATGGGCACGAAGCCCGTGGAGAGGCCCGAGTAGAGGCCGATCACGAAGCGGCCGATGATCAGCATTTCCCAGGAGCTCGACATCTTGGAGAAGCCCATCAAAGCGGCGGAGACGAAGGCCAGGATATTGGCCACGAGCATGGAGTTCTTCCTGTAGAGGAGAAACGAGTTACAGTTAAATGTCCGTATACCAGGGAAATTTGTCACACCCCCAACATCCGACCACGAGTTCAACGAGTAGTGACTGAACTTGTTTTTTTTTCTTTTCACCCACAAAGGGGTGTGTGACATGTCGGTTGTTGATGCGGTGTGATGTAACTTATGCTTGTTTTCCTTTTTCCTGGGTGTGACTAAAGACAATTGCCTCACTGCCTCAGCTCACATGTTTTCACACCTTTCAGCACAAGACGTGAGCTTCCTCTGATCCTGACCAGCTCACATACTGTGCCGCTAATATATTTGTTATGTGTATTTTAGCTTTGGCTGTTTATATTTTTGGTTTTATCATGTACGATATTGCTTTTAATTCCTGAGCTTTTCTTGTTTTGTTTTCACACGGGCCCCAGGAAGAAGGATGATCCTAACGATAACATATGTAAGATTAAATATTTTCGAGTTATTAAATTTCCACTTTACCGTCGTCTACTCCTTCTGCTAGTACCTACATTACATGAGAGGGTACAGTATTTACGTTTTAAGTAATTATGTAATACTTTTTGATAGATCTAGGACTTTTCCTGGAACTGTAAAGCAAGATCACGCGCTGTTAAAATGCTCTTTAAAAGACATCGATATATTCAACGCCACTAAGCGTAGCTGACAAATGAAAGCTGGGATGTAGCAGTTTAGTATTTTTTTCTCTCCGAGGCTGTTGTGATATTCTTCAACAGCAGATTTCATTCAGTAATCACCTTCCTAGGCGGTTGACAAAGAGTCCGACGGAAAAGGAGCCCAAGATGCCACCGACGGAGAAAATGGAGACGGAGACGGACCAGATGGCCGTGAGGGTGGTCTTGGTGATTTGTTCCTCGTAGCGCTGGAACCACGTCTCATTGATGAATTTCTCGATGATCTACGACAAGTAAGAAGGAAAACAATGACACTGACACAACACATGTTTTTGGCAGAAATAAACAAGAAATATGTTTGGAAATGGTTTTGCAGGATTGGAACAGGATTCCACTCTGCACTGTGATCGGGGGTTTTTTTTTTTGATGACATTGCACAATGAAACAAAAACAATTTTATATCTTAAGACACAGAAAATCATCATAACAGAAAATTTTTCATGTCACAGTTTTAAATTCAGGGTTTGGTCAGATTACTTTGAAATCTAGTCAGTCGCGTAATCCATTGGTCTACAAAAATAATGTAATCTAATCTGAATATTATTGGATTACTTCAAAATCAAATCTTGAAAATATTGCACCCTATGACGAAAAAATTGACGCAACCGCAAAATTTGGAGTTCCACAAATTGATCTTTGAAACTGTTGAAATGTCAAAAAGATTTCAACCCAAATAAGATTGAGCATATCCAGCATTTACTGGCTCCCTGAGAGTATATTGGTGAGTAATGTAAATACAGTAATATGTATTGTGGTTTTAAAAAAGCTCATCCAAATGTGATTAAGTAATCCTCGAGACCTGGACCATGTAACTGTAATCTGATTACACATTTTTTCAAATGTAATCTGGTTTGATCGAAGTTACATATTTTTGGTAATCTGATTACATGTAATCTGATTGCGTAATCCTGATTACATGTAATCCGTTACTACCCAACCCTGGGTTTAAATGTCATCATCACAGTCAGTCAGAATAAAATAAAACCATGTGCTTTATGTTTTTCCTCTGAGCCCTTTCTGTGTGACCAGCTGATGGCAGCACCGTGATGATCGTTACCACATCCTAGTAACCAGGAAGTTGACCCCCCCCCACACACACACACACCCTCCATCTCCATTACAGGCGACTTGCGTATGTTGACAAACACGCCCAGAGGAGCTGGTGGCGGAGTTAAAGCAGCAGTGTGCCAATGTGTGTCACCGTGCCACGTCTCGTATTACCCAGAAAGGTCAGCCGCCGCTCACCCTGCTGTGACTTCAGCAGAATGTCTGTGGCCACCGGCCGCCGTTACCAAAACGTTAACCTCAGCTCCGTCATGCGCCTCACCCCCCCACGCGATAGTGTCACACCGCCCATGTTTGTTTTGAAACACTTGGCGGTCGCCCCTCGTGTGGGAGCTCATGATGTACTGGGAGCTCAGTGATGGCATGTGGAACAAATACTCCGCCGTGTCCTTGTGAACCAGTTATGAAACAGAGAGGCTGGCTGTCACTTGTCAAGGGGCTTTCCTGTGGTGTGGGAAGACATATATATAGAGTGACACTCTTTGACGCCGGTGACACGGAACTCGGGTCATATCCACTATCAGGTTGCGCTCACAAGACCTCGCATTGGCGATAAAACGAGCGCATCATCATACGTAACACAGTGCTGTAGCCGCGACCTTCAGCCAATCACATGTCCCTTTTCGAAAACCTGCTTTATTTGGAAGAAGTCATAGTCGAGTTTGTAGATCTGCGAGGAGGAGGATTTGTAGTGAGACAAAATCAAACGGCAGATTCCAGGTTCTGTTCCAGAAATAAGAAACTGTCCTCCGAAACCAAACATTTGAAAAGCACACTGATAAATAAAAATACAGCTTCTATGTCCAGTGTCAAACTTCATATGTGTAGATAAGGGAGGAAGGTTTTTAAAAAATTGACACCAGCCAAATTTCCATCCACTAGCATCAAGTGACTATTGGTTCCTAATTTGAAAATGTATCCATTCAGGTGCCATCAATCCACTGCAGACGAAGACGGTGCAGACAGATGATGTAAATTAAGTGCCGGTCAAGCCTCAAACAAATTATGGCAATACGGCGCGTCATTTGTTTGTTTGTTTTGTGTATTATCATGCGATATCTGATGTTTTTGTCTGGTGCACTTTTCAGTCTCGTCGCTGGAGCCGAAGCTTCGGTGTAGATTTAAGTCTCGGGCTCTTGCTACTTCTACTTCGCAGCTAGTTTTCATTTGGCAGTGTGTTGTATATGTTTCGGAAAACCACCTATATCTGAAATACAATGAATGAAGTGAAAGTTATTGGCAATTCATCAGGCTACAGGGCCAAACAGGCGCCGTCTCCTAGCTCTTCATTGGTAGACGATGAACTGAAACGGCTGATCTTGAAGAGTTGCACAATTATTTTTGTGTTCCACCCCCCAGTCCAATCTGATCTCACTGGCACGGTCCAAACCATCAGCTGGCTCTTACCAAACACTGAAACAAGACGTCCATTCATGCCGTCAGGCTGCCAGCATATGTCGCTGGAGCTGGCTGGCGGCCAAGTTGTCAAGGTGAGCACGCACGCACGCACACAAACACGTGTGTGTGTGTGTGTGTGTGTGTGTGTGTGTGTGTGTGTGTGTGTTAGAGGCCAAAGCTGGGCAACGTGTGGAGGGATACAGAGCCAAGCAGGCAGGTTCATACTGGCCCAGAGTGTAACAGACGACATAGGCCCCGCCTCCCTCTCACCGCGCAGCCCCTCGCTCACAATGGACCCGGTGGCTGAGCCGCGTGACGGGGAACACGTGCTGCAAATCTTTGCTGTAAACAGCTGAAGAGTTGATGAGGCTGAATACGGGATTTGATATTATGAAGTATCCGAGGGACTTTCGAGGAAGCATAGGGACGGACTTAGAGCTGCACTGATAAGCCAGCAAACAGAGAAGTTCATTCTGATAATCACATAAAAAAAGTTTTAAGCAAATATAAGTCAAATATTTATGGATTTTAGCTTCTCGAAATACGAGGATTTGGCTGCCGGTTGTTTTATTTTTATTGTTAACTGAATATCTTTAAGTTCGTTTATGTCGCCTTGTGTTCTGGAAACAATTCTCTGATTTGTCAAGAGAGTAATAATAATAACAGTTTGTTAGTTTTTTAATAATAATTAAAAAACTAACAAACTGTTATTTCCCCCCACTAGACAGATTGTACTCTTTTATAACCATGATCTGTTCACAAAACATCCCCCAAGGTTATCTAATAAAGAGTTTCATTGATTATTTATTATACATATTTAATTCATGACGAATGGAAACTATTTGCACATACATCTCAGAGCCTAAAATGTCCTCTTAAACGTCGGCTGCCCACTTCATCGTCCCCTTATGATTCAAAAAGAAATGGACACGAAGAGATTGTACCTTCGCGCAGATTTTCTCTTCCGTCTATTTACAACTCTCTTACGAAATGCAATACGGAAGCATCAAAGTGCTGGGCAGCTTTCCCAGTGCGATGACAGCGGTCTGACTTCTCACAGAGAGAACGCCACCAGCACCTGTGTGACTCTGGAGAGTTGCTCTCCAGCTCGCTGAGGGAGAAAAAAAAAAACAGAAAGAAAAAGGAGTGGGCGGAACTCTGGCCTGTCTGGCGACACACCTGTGACCTGTGGAGAGACAGCTGCGTAGCCGCAGGGCGTGTTCGGATCACCGCACGCCGGGCAGACATGGACGTTATTTACCCACGATACAACAAAACAAGACAAATCCCCCGGGAAATGAATATCTTTAGTGTACCTGTCTGTTAATGAAACCTACTGTAGATTTAGTCCTGGGGAGGGGGGGGGGGGGGTTCCGAGAACTTTGCTACTTCCCTTGATTCGATATGGGGGATAGGTGACTAATAACCTCCTGCTTTTTAATTTCCTCTGAATTTCCTCGTCTAGATTTTCCCAGACTGTTTGCTGCAGCAGCCTTAGGTCCAATTTTGGTCATGGACACACTCTTTCACACAGGAATCGCTCAGATGTACTTGGACGTTCGCCTAAACGCAGCTATTATTATTCCGCCCCCCCCCCCCCCCCCCCCCTCATCCAGTGCCTGTCTTGATCTCTAATCCAACAAGTGAGTGGTGAATTGCAAACGCCGCGACTAGGTTTGGCAGGAAAGGCGATGATGACGGCGCGCACATTGTCCACACTATTGACTCACACCACGTCTCGTTGGTTTGGTCGTGGAGCTGCTGTTTGAGCAGAGCACACACGCTCTGCTTGGAACTCACCTTCTGAGGGGCATTGATGACGCCGGTGTTGTAGCCGAACTGCAGAGAGCCGATCACGGCTGCTCCGACGCACATCATCAACGGGAACGTGATTTGCTGCGAGCGGACAGAGAGAGAGAGAGAGAGAGAGAGAGAGAGGAGGAAATGCAGTGAGTGAAAAAGACCAGTTTGACCAGTTGCTCAACATTTTTGATCCAGTGGACAAAGAAGAGTCTGAGAGCGGTGACGAGCACAAATACTATGTAAAAACACTTTTTATCATCTTTCCAGTTGGACGATAAGCTTTACATGACTGGCAATTTCCCTTGAATGTGAGTATACACATTCATTTACATTCAAGCCAAATATTCATTGGGACAAAGCATCCATTATCCTCCTATCTCGTTACCTCCAAATCTTTCATTGTATTTGAGCGTCAGCTGCTCTGGAATATCATGAATAATAATAATTTCATCCTCACTGGGTCCTATAATGTTCATATAATGAAAACACGGCAACACGGTGAGAATGAAGTCACGGGCTCAGGAGGAACATGGAAGAGACGGATCTTTGAACCCCAGGACTTTTCATTTTGTTTTTGTTTTTTTACGACTGGCGTTGTCGTCTGTGTTCCTGTTCCCGTTGTTATTGCGGAGTTCATTTTGAGCTTGATCTCGGCAGAGCCGGGCAGATTAGTAGAGGATTTTGCTCATACCGAAAAGTTAATAAACCGGAGCAAAGCATGTCCCTGTCTCAGACGGCGCAAAACAGCCTCGGGCCACGCTTGACCTTTTTGTTTTTGCTGATCTTAGGCTACTACCTGTACTTCCAGTGAGCTCTTAGTGTGCGAGTGTAGATGGAAAACATTCCCACACAAACACGAGAGAGTTGACTTACTTTTATTTCTATCTTTAATATTGTACCATCATCAGTCATCATGTCAGCCTGAGTGATTAACATTTTGCCGCCAGGTCACCAAATCCTTTTTGCTACCGTGATTCACACTAGATAGGTGCCTCGCGTTGTGGCAACAACAAAAAGACCCGACCTTCACCAGGGTGGATGTCACCTCTGAATCAAGCCTGTAGACTTCCAGTTATTATATTTCTTAAATTTAACCTGTAGACCAAAATGAGAATAGACAAACAACAAAGGACGCATGCAGAACCTAACGTACTTTGATCCATCGGGGTTGTAGTGCAAGTGGCATCCGGATTGTGAACTTCTGTTTTGAAGCCTCCAGTTTAGTATTTTGATCAGCGCCATCTTGGTTTTTTCAGGAACCAGAAGTAACCGTATTCGGAGGAGCGTGGTGGGCTGGATCTGATTGTGAGCTCGTCTACTGTAACTGTACGTCCACCTACACCTGCAGCCGTGCACCGACTGGAAAAGGACCAGCTGTCAATCAAGCCGTATCCACACACCCCAATGCATATCGGGCTTTATCGTCTATTTTACTCTGAGTGGGACCAAATAATACAAAATGAACATCATGCTGTATTGAATAAGACTTGAAATAAGAGATTGACAAACTCCTCAGGAACAGGTTCACTGGTGTCATGCAGCCGCTTTAAGTGGTCGTTCATTTTTGCAAAGGTAAAAGTAAGAAGAAGACAAACAAAAGAACAACACTACGAGGCTTCATGAAGAGGGCACTCCTTAGAAACTGTTGTAAAACTTTTGTGAATGCTCCTCTGCAGTGTGACGCAAACTACCTTCAGCAGTATCCATTGTGACACACGAGTCTTAAGACGTTTTTGTGCGAGTCAGAATTCCTCCCGTTGCACAATGCAGGGGGAGGAGAGCAGAAGGAAGAGGAAGACGAAGAAGAAAAAACAACCTCCGTAGTGTATTTTTATGTGGCAGGTCACTCCAGCACGCTCGGTCTAAGAAATGGGCCCGGCTAGACCGACCCCGGAGGACCCACCTACAGCTCTGGGCCAATAGGGTTTCTTGTTATGGAGGGTCATCAAGTTCACGACACGACTGTTTAGGCCCAGTATGTAAACACACGCTCGCACTTAAAGGGGCCACGCTGCCAAATGAGGAAGACCCGAGCAGAACTGAAGTCATTCAGTTAAAGCCAAACGCTCCGCCGCTGATTAGAAATGCGGAAGCAGTATAATCACCAGCTGCTTTCTTACTATAAGCAGAAGAAGAAATCCTGTCTGTCCCCTCGGGGATTCGTCATCCCTGGAGAGACAATGTTTTTAAGTCTCACCCCGCCCACCCCTCTGTGGGGAATAGCTGGAATCATTCTCAGAAACTCCCCCCCCTCATCCTGAGAGTGGATGTTTGACTCCAGATGTAAGCGAGGAGATGGCGGGGCGTGTTCTCTGCGAAATCAAACAGTCCTCTGTGACATCTTTACCTTCAACCCACAAACCAGGAGACCTCCCTCCCTCGGCCTGGCCTCCGTGAACACACGGTGTCTGGGATACGCGTTTCACAGTTAAGTTTTGATCTGAAACTGAAGTAAAATCAAGAAATGTCACTACTACTGTCACTATTTGTTTGATGGTAACAGCCAAAATGAATCTGAAAACAAGACGGTGGGAGGGTTGATATTAATACACTCCCTGGTACGATGAAACCAGAGGCAGCAGCACAATGCATGAGTTACACCCAAAAACACAGTGTGACCAGTCCTCAACCGCATCAACGGTGTTTACTTTTACACAGATGACTTAACGTCGAGCTGCGCAGCGTGCTAATCTATCATGCAGCTTTAAAACATGATAAGAGGCGCAGGATTTCACTGTGTTAGAAAGATAGCAGCTTCTAAAGGGGCCAAATAACTTGCTATTTCCTAGATAATGAGCAAACGAAAAAAGAAAATGCCAATGAGCCACAGTTGCGGGCGGTAAATGCTTTGAGGTTAACATGGATTTAGAGACATACGTGTATTTTAAAACATGTCAGAGGTTTTGAGTTTTATACACTGGTCAGAAACTCAATTCTTGCAGAGGGAAACCAGCCTATAAAGGCCTCAGTGACTTTTTTACTACTTTACCCTCCAATCGATGATGTACACAAGAATAAAAACCAGCCTGTACCTCTCCCAGACTGAATACATGAACAGTGTTGCAACCCTGACTAAACACGTGGGACATTTTGTCGGACATATCTTCACATACATCTATTATCTCCTTCCCCAAGCCTTCATTCCATGGAAATGCCTCCCAGCGCCTGAAACCCCAAATGCAAATGTGTCCTCTTTGCATAACGCGGTGCAGTATTAGCGCTGTTGATAGCAGCTTTAGGTTGCTTGGCACCTCCGCCTCTCGTCTCTTATTGAGTAAACACAGACCACGGGGCTGATAGAGAGCAGGTTAAGAAAGTGCACGACGCGAGTAAAGCAGGGGAAGGTCTACACACCAGCTCACATTCAACCCTACTAATGTTTCTCAGTTCTCTTTCAAAAAGAACAAAGTTATTGTTATGAAGTGTCGTCACTTTTAAAATTGAAATCTACTAAAAGCCTAAAACACACAGTGAGAGCCAAGCAACAAAACGTTAACTCGCGGTCTGACGAGTGAAAACAGCCGCAAGTGGTGTGACGTCAATTCTTTAGAAGAAGAGCTTGTCGCAGTGAACCGCGAGACTTTTTGGACCCTAACACCTCCGTGAACAGGAAATCAAACTCTGAAAAAGATGTCAACAAGATTAGATTAGATGACATGAGAACCGTTTTTTTTAAAAAGGGATGATCACTTTACAGCCACAAGTCTGGTTGCTGTAAGGCCAGAGGTTGGCTGCGAAGTGATGCTGAGTTTCTCCTGCAGTATTTGCATAAACCCTCCATCTGTATCTGTTCATTCTCAAATGGTTAAAAGTTTATTTTTCTTATGTCAAAATTGCAGCGGACAAAGGCAAGTATCCTAAAAGGAAACTCCAAAACTTCACACAGAACTATAAAGCCAGGCGACTGCAAGGACTCTATTGTCTAAAATCATAGACGTCTCAGCAACAATAAATAAATTCACAAAGACTTTTTCTGTGACTACTTCACATCACTTTAGTTTTTGACTCTATTCTTATCATGAGAGCCAAACTCACGGAGGATTTCCCCTTTTCTGCACGAGGTCAAAAGACACTATTTAATATGTTTAAAATAATAAAACGGCAAAATTCGGCTAAGTTCAGTTCCTCTTTGTGTCGATTGGGTTACGCTGCTACCGGCACGTCGCTCCACACGTCGCCTCTGCGGTCTCAGTTTACACAGTCAGCGGTGGAGAATCCAATATGTGCCCCGACCTCACCTCCAGGCAGAGGAACGCGGAGACAATTTACAAAACAGTTTTGGGCCTTTTTTGTGCGTAATTCCCGACAAATATAATACCCGTGTCATTTAACTTACATTCTGTGCATGGTGTATGCAGTGCAGCATGTATAAGATCTTTGTTAATCATCTTGTGACTGCAATTTTTTCCTGATTAAAATAAAATGAACTGATGAAAAACCTAAACAATAGCATTGTGTTTCTGTAATTAAATGTCCTCATCTGGTTTACATTTCTGGTAAATCTCATCCAGCCTTCGTCCAGGGGGAAGTGTCTATTATCTCTGCGAACATGATGAAACCCCTGATGAATATTGTCATAATATAAAACAGAACATGCCAATTTGTCTCCTAAAGCTTGTTGAATACGAGTCTTGTGATCATAAGAGTATCCTGGTTATTCTGTTGAAACAATGCAGAACAAAGGCAAATAACTTATCTCATCATCGTTTTAAAATGTGCTGTATATTCTTATTAAACACAGCCGCAAAGTTTTCAGTTGTGCTCTATGTTTAAGAATGTTACTGACACTATTATAAATTATTTCAGTTCAGAAGCTGTGTTTGCAGTCTGGTCTTTGTGTCATGGTGATACTGATTAAGGGAGGTTTTTCATGCCTTTATGAACAGTAGCGATCAATTAAGATTCTTTTTTCAGCGTCGTTAAATGAAGCCCAGTGGGCCGACGGCGATCAGAAGTGGAGCGATCAGTTCCGTGTGCACACAAGCAGCCCACTTCTCTCGAGAAAGCGAATTAAGCATGCCACACTCTCGCTCACTTGTTCATCTCAATTAAAACCCTCCCAGATCTTTTAATCCCAGCAAAGCCTCATTATGCCTCATTAGGACGTGGCTGACGGTTTACAGTCTAAGACATGCTGAAGGGAGCCAGTCATGCAGATGAAAGTTCATCTACTGGACTTGTCTTAAGGGGGGCGGGGGTCGGTGTGCAATTAAATTCCTTTGCAACGTGTGGCTGACCCCCCCAATCAAAATACCTGTGCTGACGAGTCTGTCAGGAACGAAAAGTTGAGGAGCTTGTTCATTCAAAACAGAGCTGATCAACTGTATGCTTGACCCCAATTAGCAATTTTCGTGCTTTGTTAAAGGGTGGATTTAGAGGCTGAGGTGAGAATTCAGACCCAAACAAAGGTGACTGTTTTCGAGAGAGTGAAGCTCTTAGAGGGCCCAAAAAAATGTGAGGTTAGACGCCATCAATGTCACGTTTCGATGGAGAGTCCGTGTAATTAACCGTAAACTGCTGCATTACAATTAGATCACAAAACATTAAGGAGAAGAATGAAGTTGTGCCTCGGGCGAATCTGTACACAAACCGGGTCCAAGATTCACGAGCGTGAGATCAACGGGACCACGCCTCACTGATGAATGTGTGATGTGAATCAGACTTCGCTAGGACTGAAGCTGTATTTTTACTTCCTTAAATAGTATGGTGGCTTCACTTTTTTTACTCGCACGTCCAACACTGACAGAAGCAACAACACACAAGTCTGGGAGGGAACGGGTCGAGGCTTTAATCCCCCCTGGGTCGACAACTGCGGATTCCCTCAGTGCTCTCCCTCTTTCTGCAAATCTGCTGTCGGTGCACCACAGCGGAAACTGGCAAACAGGGAGAACTGTTCCCATCACGTCCACAACACACCCGTCCGGCTGAAGGGGGCCGCGGAATAACAGAATGAATGGTGAAAAACAGCACGGAGACATAAAACAGCAACAGCTAGGGAAACATTTTGCTGACCACCATGTCAGAGTGCGCTGCCCTGTGCTGCTCCGCTGGGTGCAACAGGTCTTACGTCCATGGGAAAGTGGGGGTGAGGAGGAGAAGAGGGAAAGTCTTTGGCGATACAGACAAGATAAGTCCTGTTGACTATCTGGGCAAAGAGCGTCACAGTCCAAGAGACAATGTAAAGACTGATGTCATTACTTCAGATCATTATAACCAAGCAACTGAGATAAGAGGCGTTTTAGATTAAGAATGTCAACTTTGCATGCAGTAGCAAACCTATGTTGAATTAATCACCAGTGAAAATGTATTCCCCGATGCGTCTTTCATACTTAGCTTTGAGTGTAGGGCCAATTTAATAAAAATGTCTAAAAAGTATTTAAAAATTCATCACAAGTTAAGAGAGACTGAGATGATTAATTAAACTATTGATTAATCAATTACATTATTAGTACATTGACAAATTGTCTACAATTAGATGGCTGCAGCTTTTCAAATGCAAAAAGATCTGCTGCCGTTCTTTGTCTGACAATGACAATACACGGTGTCACTTTGTCATTATGACTGCCACTTTGGGATTCCACAAATTGTGATGCGTATTTTTTTTAATTATTTCCTGACATTCTTAATGAATCAAATGACAAACTCAATAACTGTAAGTCGCAGCTCTACTGCATATAACATAATAACAACATTGGCGGGGATTTGCTTGTGTAAAATTTGAAAAGCAGTTGATTTACTTGGTATTTTGTTGTTGTTGTATTACTACTTTAACTAAGATATTTCTATTAAAGGCCCTTTATAAAACACCATATAAAAACCAAATGTAAAGTTTAAGTCATGTAGCCTCGAACAGGAGCAGTCCACCTTAATTACAGCCTGTATCAGAGTTCCGGTTAGTTCTTTTTACTGAATTGTTTAATGTAGGTCCTGTACTGTAGTAGAACATTCATAAAACTTTAGGATCGTGAGCACCACCGTGCAAAACATAAATATTGTTACATTGGACTGTCACCTATCGGTGTTTGAGACACCAATAATTGATCATATATCAAATATACTGGGATTTACAGGAGCCTGTTAATTAGGTATTTGAGGTAAAGTTAAATGTTTCTTTTTTGTCCACTGGCTCTAACTGTCCATCACAGCAATATGAAACTGCATCATATAATCCAGACGCACGATGCATCACTTCCTGGTCATCAAATAAGACTCGCCACTCAATGTGGAAATTAAAGAAACAATAATAAAGCTCAAAAATAAATAAATACCAGCGGGAAAATGTATATAGTAATACAACCATATTAAATGGGAAGAGGAAAAAACTGAATATAAATAATGAAAATACACCGTGAACCCCCTGAACTGGCTGGCTCGTTTGGACCGCGTGGAACTGAGAGCGCCAGTTGTTTGTGGTGGGGGCTTTTTTCGTCAGAGCACAACCGAACCGGTTTGACAAGGGTTTTAAAGATCGTCTTTTGGTAAGATGAGTCTCATAAAAAAAAAAAAGATTTACCTTTCCCGAGTCCATGATGGCAGCGCTGCGAGGGGGTTATTCTTTATTGCTCTTTTCGTTTTGTGTGTGTCGTCTTCTTCTTCTCTCCCCAGTCAACGCGGAGCGCGTTGGAAGAACTTCCTCCGCGGAGAGGGGGGGGGGCGCGGGTGATGGTGATGGTGGCGGCGGCAGAGGCGGTCTCCCGGTGGCACCGTTCAGGAGGAGTCAGTCATCTCGAAGGTTTAAAGTCAAACTTCAGACGAGTATCTTTTTTCTTCTTCTTCTGTTTGGTAGTTGTCTCGTGAAAAGAGCCGGCGGCTTCGAGCTGTAGCGCGGCTCTGTTACGTTTCTGACTTCGGAGCTCCGATATGTAAAGTCTTCCAGGATGTGCGTGAGTCGCGGGCTTGAGGCGGCTCCGTCAGCTCAGTTGTTTGGAATACGGCCACTCCGCTGGCTCGAGCGCCTCTGGTTACGGTTAATATATCAGAGCTGACGCAATTCTCTGTCCTGTGGGCGTGTCCTCCACCGGAGGCCTGGTACAGCAGAGGCCAATCACAGAGCTGCGAGGCTTTCGGGACAGAGGAGAGGGGGTATTGGTCACAATCGGATCCTTCACAAGTACAAATGAATCTCTTCTCTCATATTATTATTATTTTTAATACCTGCTTATACTTTACTTTATACTTCTACTGTACTCTGCTGAAAAACTTGTTTTACGGCACTACATCTACTTCTCTACTGTAGTTCCTACTTACTTACTGCAGATTAATATTGTACACAAGTTCATGAAATAGGATGTGGCATTGTTATAAATTGATAACTTTCTAGAGCTGTAGTACTCCACAAACACATGAATACATCAGAAATAATATTTATACAGCAATGGGGTACGTTATTTTCTGGAAAATTTATAATTTTACTCCTAACACATTAAGTACAGTTTTGCTGATTATGCACAGGATACATTTTTTGTTATGGCACTTTTACTTGTAATGGAGCAGTGTTACAGATTCTTCTTGGCTCAAGAATCATAAGTGGTTGAGTATGTGTTTAGATTCAACATTCAAGATGGTTCTTGTCCATAGTTTCTGGTCACACTAGTTATACAAGTATAATCGTTTTATTATTTTTCTAACTGGGAAGTTCAAATTAAAAAAAGGAAGTTAGGCAATGGATAAGTTGTCAAGTCATAAAGACAGAACAAAAATAATGATGATAAAATGTACAGTAATGAAATATATATATATATTTTCAAAATAAAATTAAGTACTTTAATTTAAATAAATCGTTGCATAAGGGATTTATCAGGTATATTTTTTTAGGAATGGACATTTATTTGCATTAATAACCTCTTCGCCGTTTCATGTGGTCTCATGCGAAAAATATGTAGGATGATGTATAAGTATTGGTTAAGATAACAATTGATCAGTTGATCCGATGGTTTTTCAAGCAAAATTCCCCAAAATTCGCGTTCACTCCCTCAAATAAGAGGCTTCTCTGTTTTGATGTCACAGTAAACTGAACACATTTTGGTTTTGGACTGTCGGTCGAACAAAACAAAACATTTTAAGACTTCCTCTTGGTCTTTGATGGGAAATTGATGGACATTGATGGTTTCAAATTGACTGATTATTGACTGATCGAGAGTATAATGGGCAGCTTTTATCCCAGATCTTAACCTGCAAAGTAACTACAGCTGTTGGAACATATTCAGTGCAACAGAAAGTATTTCTGCACTGCAACACATACTTAGCCCAGGGGTTTCCTGATTTAATGTAGAGATGGGTAATGAATGTAATACTATATCAAAATATTGATGGGCTACATATGATTGTCAAAGTAGTTTATGTCTGGGCTACAAAAGCTAATGCAGCTGTTTTTACAGTTTGTTCTTTTTAAAGAATATAATTCATGTGTTGTGACTGGAGAAAATTATTCTATTTGATCTTATCTCCATGCTGTGTTCAAATGCTTTTGAATGCACCATCTTCATCTCTCTGCCTGAAGTGACTGAATTGGTCCACGTGTGATCCAGTGATCTTCGACCAGCTTGGGCGATATGACATGTCTGCCCTCCAGTCAACCCCTCTCCTGCGATCTGGGCTGATTGTTTCCAGAGGCTTGAAAAAACTAATTTCAAAACTGGAAACTGCGCACTCCCTTTTGTATGAGATTGAGGGGAGGTGTCCGGTACGAGTGTATGTAAACAAAAAAAAAAGGAAAATATATTGAGATATATATATACATGTATGAAAATAATAATGACCATCCGAAAGGGACATTTGTGTTTGCACAGTGTGTGTTTGCACAGAGGCATGGGAGGGTAAGCGGTTGAATTTTTCAAAATTTGTTCCCCTTCACATTTTATCTTCTGCCTTTGAAACCTTGGGAAAATGAAAACTGGGAGTGACACTGAAATGGACAATTGTTTTTTAAACCAAATGTCTAAAATTAAAAATTAGAAACAAACTGGCCTACTCTAAGTTTTCGATTTGACATTAAACAACTGTAACATTGTCATAACAATGTATCCGGGTATCACTCTCACCAGTCTCATTTGAGACACATCATTTACTCTATAACATACACACTCACATATTAACTTTCTGTTCCTTTAAAGGCTGTAAAATGCAGGGGTTTTTTATTTAAAAAAAATATGAAAATCAAATTCATGTACTAAATCTTGAATAAAGACATTTTTAACTAAAATACTGTATTTCCCCCCCTATCCTCTACCTGTCCATAACCCCTATATGTCCGCTACACAAGCAAATATGAAGTGACATCATGTCTCCTCACATGCTGCCTCTTGTTACAATGGAATGGAAAGAAAATAATCATTACTGTGAAAGAGGAAGAGCGTCTGCATTCATACAGCTGCAAACGAGGAAAAGTGACCCAGTTTGTTTGTGTTTGGTTTTTCTAACATGCGATTCCTTTGAAAGCCCAACAAAAACAATAACAGACATTTTGCTCGAACAAAGATGCCGGCGAATGTTCTGAAGGATGGCATTGTGCATTAAATCAAACGCCCAGGAGGCCCGTCACAAGGAGTCCAAGTTCTGTCCTGTCTAGGCAAGGCCGAAATACTTAAATACTATTTTCTGTACACCATTGGGCCTGAAGCCATAGAGAAATGTAAAGGGCAGAGTAGTAACTAATTTCATGGATTTGTTTGAAATTTTGGAAAGACTCTTATTGACTTTCAGGAAGGTCAATACCCTCTCACCCCTGTAAATACACGCTGTTGCCAGAGGGCTCTAACTAAGCTTACAGAACCAGCACCTCTGGTTTATTTTTGTATTTTTTTATATTGTTTGATACAATTTTTATTAATTCCATCGTAGCAATATATTAGCTTTGTATCAATGTATTAGCTAACTCTAGAGTAAGCTGCAATTAGCTTAGCTTTGTTTAGCATAAAGTATGAAACCAGGGGAACGGCCTACAGTCCATCCATATATTATCTCCAAAAACGGCATTAAGATTTCTTTTTTGTATTGTTCGATAAAACTCAGTAGTTTTTCACATATTGGTTTTTACAGGGATTAAACTTACAACGTGTGACATCCTGTGCCTTAGTATTCATCTTCATGTCTTAATGCAGAGCTTAGTTGGCCACCTATTGCCTCTTGCTTCTAATTTACAACACAGACACAACATCATGGTATCAATCTTCTCATCTTATTCACAGAACATGGACATTCGGCCAACCTGTCCGACTATTACTTTAAGAACAACGTCATATTCTTGAAGCATTTTGTCGTTTATTTCATTGTCTTAGTTTTGAACTTGAATAGTGTCCTTTGGTATATTGTCTTAGAATTGTTGATTTTATGTCGGATAATTTTCACCGAGTCAACCGGCAGCTCAAATTCTCCTGTTCCACAATGAGAGCCCAGGACTCGGTCTGTGCCCTCGTGCACGTAGGCTCCCTGCTATGTTATTCTCACGGGTCAGTGTCCATCACCGGCCTTTGTGTCGCTAATACTCTGCTCGGGATGAGCTTTCAATGCTGTGGGAGCTCAGTGTTCCCTCCAGTGACTCCTCTGTGTGTGTTTCTGTTGTGAAAAAACTACGCTCACTGTTCACCTTGTAAAATTGATCAACACCAAACCTCCTCAGATCCTCAATCTCTGAGTTAACGTTTAGGAATGCTGATACAGGTTTTTGGTTTGGGGCGTATCCTCAAATGGGTGGTTTTCACTCTGCAGGACACAGAAGTGAAACAGGTGACTCTCGTAGAGCAAATGTCACATCAAGCTCACCTGATGTCCATGAAGACAAAACTATATGATATTAGGAAATGATTGAATTTGCATTTTTTTAAATTTCCCTGATTGATGTTGAAACAGGTAAGACACCTAAAAAGTGTCAGACACAAAAGGCGATTTACAGAGATCATGTACCTTAATTTCATTCCACTGTTGGTATGTGTTAGTAGGTAGGGCAATGTGGGTGGTTGCAGTATTTCAAACCACAAAGGCACCGCTTGAGGACTTAAACTACCAATGGAATAATACAGGCATGCAGGGCTGTGGAAAATCACTGCAATGTAAGTATGGAACAAGTAAGCGCACTAATTTAAGTTCATTTGCCTACCGAGTTAAAATTTGTGCAGTAAAATTTAGCAACACGTAAAAGCCAGTTTGATCTGAAATGACCTCTAAAGCTCACCTGTTAACAAAGTTGTGATTGTACAGGAATGGTATGTGTCAGACCATTTCTGGTCCCCAATACGGATTACTCAAACCAGATCTAATGAGCCATGAGCTATGTTGGTGCTGGTAGGTGGATTTTGTGACCTTTGGCCCGAGCAATACTACGCTTACCAGCTTCTGACTGAGGTTTTATATTTACTGTTCAAATATGGGAGTCGTATCCCGTATCCAAATTTTCATCTATGCGCATAGACAAAGTTTCCCAAAATCTAAAATGATTCATTTAAAGTTACAGGAACAGATCTCTTCGTTTTGTGTCTGCATACAACTAACATTCATTCAGAAAATGACCTTATCTGATCACACCATTCAAACCTGGTATGGATAACGAACAGAGATAAGGTATTCCGTCTGAGCGGAAATGCGACTACAGGATGCGTATTACGGCATCCATGTCTTCGGTACATTTTGCATCTTTGCTGGAGCTCTTCCGTAAACCAAACATGCAGACGTAATACGGAAGCTCCCAAGAGCCTGGGCTTCTATCAAAAAAACCAAATTTGTTTCCTGCCCTGTACAGTCTGGGTTGTGGTCCTGAAGAACACAAATGCTTCAAAGGCCTTCTTTCATCATGGGGTCACAAAAGTACATCACTGGTGCCTGTTGTTCTCGTCACTGCTGTTCACAGTACATGTTGATAAAATAGGATTAGATAAGAAATAAATATTTAAATTGTTAAGAAATGTTTTGGTTTTCTGTACAGAAAAAATATGGCCAAAATATTTAGATAATAGTTGCACTAGTGCATTGTCATCGGATCTTATTATCAGACATTTCAGTCACGACCGAACCATATATAAATTCTGCAGAATGACACAATGTTATGCGATGGTTTCTATGATTACATTTTTTTATCACAGTTGTGGAGCTTCCATTGCGGAGACTGTTGTGAACACCAGAAGCCTTGTCGTGGATCAGTGACCCGCCGGTGGACCCTGTTTTCTGCCACTGGTGAAGAGTTAGGACCTTGGGCTCTTTGTTGAAAGTTTTCCCTGGGCACATCACTAACGTGCCTGGTAGGCCAAGCCCTTAAGCTGACCTGTCATTCATCTTTCTAAGCATTTGGAGTCTAATTGGCCAACAGGATCTAATGCCAAGCTGGGCCTAATACCGCAGCCACTTATGCCAAACCCTCTGAATGGGGCTTCGCAGGGCAACCGTTAGTCCTGGGCACATTGCTTGCAAAACCATGGAAACAGCAAATCTAAACCAATGTATTCTGGGACAAAAGAAATGAAGTCATTTGGACATCTTTTCGAGCCAGTGCTAGTGGCATGGCAAGGGATAGCAACGTCTGTCTGTCAGGATGGACTGATATTTACTGCAGGCACTCGTTTGACTGACTACAAAATGTCTTCTATTTGATAAAGGGAAAAAAAGGCCACTCCCTGTGACGAAGGTGAACTTCTGTAATCAAATCTTTCACCCTCCTCCTGAGCTGTGAAACAAGAGCTGCTGCAGGACAATGTCAACACGTCTAAAATTGGGACATCTATTTGGCTTATCTCTATCGTGCCATTGCCTATCAGCAGTGACCGATTCCCTGGACTGTATGTGTGCACACACACTCACACATTCCAATTGAAACATCCAATAGCTGTCGCTGTAAAAAAAAAGATTAAACCATCCACTGTGGGAACACAATAGGTCAGATCTACAGTCAGTAGGAGAAAAAGTTGGAGTTAAGGACTATCTGCGGACGTTTTTGTGCACTTTACATTCCACTGCAGCCTCAGTGTTGCGAGACAAAGGTCAAAAGCCGAGATTAGAATGAAACAAGGTCGGTCTACAGTGCTCGTCTAGGGTCATGCCCGAGGCTGCCAACAATGCTGCTACATGCAGATGATTAGCACCTGTAATGTCTACCAATGTTCACCATCTTGGCCTAGCATGTTAGCTTACTAACATTTGCTGTTGATGGTGATACCATTAGCCAGGCAGTTTATTTGGTTAACTAGAAAAAGAAAAACTGTCTTCCATCCATCATTGGTAATCTGTACCACTTATCCTGTCAGGGTCGACCTTGTTGACATTCAAGGAGAAATATTATGCTTTTTCAGTTTTGTCCCCTTTCCTCTAGTGTTATATATATATTTTGTGTGTATGTAAAAGGTCTGCAATGTGATGTCACAATGAAACGGAAGTAAATGCCTAGCGGCTAGTCTGGCACGCTCCCAAACAAAGAGAGAGCGAAAGGCCAACACTTCCTACATGCACTGGAATTGGTTGTCCAATCACAACAGAGTAGACTGGGCTTCATTGGGAGGGGGGGGCTTAAAGAGACAGGAGCTGAAACCAAGTGTTTCAGACTGAGGCTGAAAGAGGAGCTGCAGGAATGGCCAGTATGAGGAAATTGATGTGTTTACTGAACACTGGCGCCTGTAAACCTTTTCAAGTAACAACCCAAATTAAAATTGTGAACCTAAATATGAGCATAGCATGTCTCCTTTAAGCGAGGGGTGCGCTAAATCCTGGACAGGACACCAGTTTAAAACTGACTCTTGTGGGATGTGTATTTTTTTTATGACCTTGCCATCGTTGGAGAAGTGACGTGAAGTAATCCCCAGCCACCTCTCTGTGAATATACACTTTGTACTTGTCTCTCACTCCCCTTATTTCCTGTCATCTATCTCATAATTAATAGCCTAAAATACACAGAATATAGATTTTGAAAATGAATAAATGGCAGTAAACAGAGAGAGTTGGATAAATGACATGCAATTAAAAATCAGAAGATCAACGAACGTCTGTCTAAAACGTCATGACAGAACCGACCGGTCGCTCCTGAGATATTTCAATCCAGGCCAA
The DNA here is from genome assembly GCF_022379125.1 of Scophthalmus maximus. Lineage (NCBI taxonomy): Eukaryota > Metazoa > Chordata > Actinopteri > Pleuronectiformes > Scophthalmidae > Scophthalmus > Scophthalmus maximus. Next base: position 6,018,099 of record NC_061520.1, read on the forward strand.
AGTGGTGAGCAAACAGACAGTGGCGTGTCACTGTGGCCCGAAAGAAGCCAACGAGGAAGTAACAGCCAGGGGCGACATGAAAGAAAGGCCGTGATTAGGAAGGTAATGTGACTGACAAATTTGGCCGAGGAATGTTTCACAGGTGTTTTTTTAAAAACCAGATGGAGGCCGTCGCCCGTTTGAATTCCTGCTTCCCTCTCAGCCTGATCAACCTGTCCCTTTTCAAAGAGGTTTAAAAGAAAAAAAAACGACCAATATGCATTTTCGTCGTTAACAGACAAAAAAATGTAAAGCTCTCTTAAAATGTTGTAGCAATAGCTTCACAAACAATTTAACTCCAAAGCATAGAAAAGACTGAAATATAGATTTATTCTTTTTTGCTTGTTTCTATTGAAATATTATACAATGTTAGGTGTTGCAACACACATTTAGGTAATGATGAGTTGTTTAAGATGAAGTGTGTCTTATTACATTTGACAGGCTGCTGCACTGATGACCACTGACAACCTTTTACCCATTGACCTTTGCCCCTGGACTGGCCTCAGTTGACAATGTTTGTATGCTTCCACAGCTTTTTCAATGCAAATAACCAATGATATGAAAGAGTGCCCCCCCCCCCCCCCCCACGAAGAAAAAAAAAATCTCTCTTTTGATTTAATCCTCCACTCTTCTCAGAAGTGCCGTACAATCGAAACCTCTGTTGTGAACTCCTAAAGCTGAAGCATGCAAATCTGAATCCCTCTCAAGCGCTTAGAACCGTGGCCCTCGTCCAAGCAGCCTTTCCCAGCCTCCTCGACGCTGAAGCAGGTCGGTGCGAATTTCAACTTTTTCTAAATTGACAACTCTTTCAACACACGGGACAGAAGTGCCAACAGGGTTATTCTGCTGCTGGGAACAGGTTTGTGGCGAGAAGGAGGGAGAGCTGTAGATTTAAAAAAAACTTTTTTAAGTCTGCTTTACCTTTGTTGCTTTCGATCAACTTGCAGGATTAACAATAAATATGTTACATAACTGAAGCGGAATTCAGACGCCCGGGCATACAATGCAAGCTCGTGTTTACCCAAGTCATGCCGTCAGCCACAACATTCACATTCAGGCGCTAATATTGTCACCGTCGGTGGTTCGTTTATACGAACATTTATCGTTGAAGATGTTGCAAATACCTGTTACGGCACACCAACAAATTCCTTGCACACAAAGATCCACAACAATTTTTTACAGTGCTGCCGTCTCATTAACACCGTCAGCAGTTTGGTACATCTCTACCTGAGATATCAGTCACCGTTAGAAGGAACCAGTTGGAACACACACACACAAACACACACCTGCGTAGAAATCTTTACGACTTGCGCCGAAGCCGCGGGTCATGACTTCAGAGGACCTAAGCTGTTCTCCGGCAAAGTTACAGCTCTCTGCTCTTTTTTTAATTTTTTTTACGAAAAACAAACAGCCAAGTGGTCACTGCACGGTCAGGTGGTCACGTGGTGTTTTGAACAGAAGAACCGTCGCCAACCCAAGGGTCGGGCAGATGATCATATTCTAGTGAATTCCGCACATTTACGCTTAAGGAGTGTGAGCAGGTCAGTGGGGATTCTTCCGGCTCGTTTTCGTTTTTCACGCGTCAACTCCCAATGACGCCACCTCGAAAGGCGTCGAAATGCCATCATCATTTTGTCAAAATGGTTTTTCAATATGATCTAATTTTTCTCAACCTCTCTCATCGTTCCCTGTAAGTCCGGACTCCGCAAACAGACGTGTTAAGCCTGTATATTACAAATACTCAGATGTTTTTAAGCAGTGCACTGCAAATAACAAATTATTATAATGATGTTAAATTATCTCACTGGAATTTCTTCCCTTTACAATGAATTGTGCAGCATTTTACAGGGATGTTCATGTTATTTTTTATTTATTAGCTTGCAATCAAAGCATACTTACACGTCACATTCCTGACAAATATCTGTCAAAGTAAAGTAATTTCAGCACAGTATGAACATGAACATTGAAACGGTCAGTCGTCCATTCAAATTAATATTGTTCTCTCTAAGTAGTGTATTACTGTCACATGATATTGCAGTTGTTTCCACACAGCATCCCCCCCAGTGTTTTGATTTCCTGGATATCCGTTGCTGTAATTCGGCTCAGTTGTAGGTGCGGGTTGGACTGATGATGACCACGTTCACGTGGGAACACACGGGCATTGTTTCTTGCATTTGTTTACTCCAAGTCTGCTAAGCTCTTATGTCACTAACACAGAGACGGTCTTTGTCCTTCATACATTTGTTTTTGAGTAACTGTGTATGCGATCACTCCACGCTGCCTGGTGGTGGTTAATGGCTCATGTCAGATACAGTAGGAGGAGGAATCGCCGTCGGATATTACAATAATAACAACAGCTGGAGGAGCTGGAGATACAAATCTTTGTTGATTCACGGAGCTGACAGATTTACATTGTATTTTTGACATTTTGTGAGAAAGTATTGCTCTTGCACTACTTGAGCCTCAATGTATTTTCATGTTTTGTATTCTTCATTCCTTCCAATTATGATAAATCCTTAAACGAAGCGGTTAACCTTTCGTCGTCGTTGTTTTTTTCCCCTTTTGCAGCATTTCACAAAAAAATCATAACTTTTGTAGTGCAAACCAAAAATATGTGTATGTATATATATATATATATATATATATATATATATATATATATATATATATATATATTGATATTACATATCAATAAAGGCATATGCCATATCAATAAAGGCATATGCCTTTATTGATATGTGAATTACAATAAAGGCATATGCAGTGTAAATCTAAACCAAACACATGGGTTGCCCTGGCATTGCACTTTAGACTTCATTCATTCATTCTGGAAGACGCATTGAGGTAGAGCCCTTATTTTCAATGGTGCCGAGGTACAAGGCTCACGATGAATCAAAAGCTTGTTGTCGTCACCACGTTTGTAAAAACCTAAACGTGCCCAGTGTGAATGAATGCGGCCACTATAGACTGGAGAGAGGAAGCGAGAAGGAGACGAGACGAGAAAGAGACGACGTGCAGGAGGAAATGTAGAGAGAGAGACAGAGTCAGACGGTGGTGAGTCACAGTCACATGCAAAGTGAGAGAAGCTGAACCAGTGTCGTCCTGCATGTTCTGCCTGCTGCTGCACTCATCCTCCCTTACCCATAATGCTTCAATAATTTATCATCACCCTAAAAAACACTAAAAAACCCCCGCCAGCCTCAGGTTTCCCTTGGGTTCCCTTCACTTCACACTCATCCGGCTCTCACCACCTGGTCTGATGAGAGAAATGCAAACAGTTTCCTTTGAACCATAAAACATTTTTGCATAGCGTCAACTTTGTTGACATGGCTGGTGACGTCAGTCTTGAGGCCAATGGTTAGTCGGTCTTTGGTCTGTCCGACCGACACTGGTCTTCACAGGCTACTGTAAAAAGAATCTGGAGTTGCTTGGTGCTCAGCTGTTTTTTTTTCAACATTTTTGTCCAAGTTTTGACCCCCGTACGGTATTAATTACTAAAATCTGGAAAGCACGAGGTCAAAGCAAGACTCAGGAAAATGAAGCACAGCTATGACTAATACGGTACATACAAGTCAAACAGGAAGTTTATGACAGACAGTTAATGTCATGATTCTATTGTTATCCTTTTTTAATTCCTTCTAAATCGCATTGGGTAACCTTGAGGTTTGTTTAAAGCCTTAATGATCATCTTGCTGCCATCTTTTACCAGATCACGCCAATTTACTTGTCATATCAGGTAATTGGATCCAGTAAATCCAAATCAGGGCTCCAGGGTGACGTTTGACAGCCTGGTACATAAGACAATTACAGTCATTACAGTATTTAAAAAAAAAACTTTCTTTATTTTTATTTGATAAATAAATAAATTGATCAACAGACAAAATACTGCAAGTGAGCCAGAGTTAGCTGTATAGACTAATGTTGTCCCCAGCCAGTTCTGAAAAGTCAACCTGAAGTATAATACACACAAACAGGGAAATACTGTACAAAAAGGAATGCTCGGCCCCCTGTTACAGTCAGCAGTGATGCAACAAATAAATGTCTGGAGAGACGGAAGTGAAACAAATCCTCGATTTGTGATTTCGGAGAAAAGATAGTAAACCTCACCTTAAAGGGGCAGTAAGCGATTTTATTCCAATACACTTTTTTGTAAAATTCTGAGAATGTTTCCGCGCGGTCTTTTTTTTTCGGCACAGCCCTGGCTCTGGAAATCGAACAATGGTGCAGTCCGCACCTCACAAGGCCGTGTGTACAGTTTATAAACATCACTCCACGACACCTTTAAGAGACGCGCTAGCGACAGACGCTACGACTCGGGAGTTTTGGACTCGTGGTTAGCGTCTCCCATACCCGAGGCCGCGGGTTCGAGCCCCGACCAGTGCAGTCAAAACAAATGAAAATGAAAAGACAATCTCCAAAAATCGCGTGCTGCCCCTTTAAGTGGTTGGAGTTGTGAATTTTCCCCTCTACTCATGGAGCCTTAAGTAGGTGTTTGATGCATCCCATTAACGCCAGTGGCTTAGTAGGACCATGGGATTTGCTCGAGACAAGTGGGAGTCATGTGGGTACAGTGGCCTCGCCCGCATGTCCCCCCCAGTTTTTTTTGGCCAACTTCCTACCTCGACCTCGTTTGGCCCGGGCCCGCATGCAGCTCGGAGATGCTCCAGTGAATTTCTGCAAACACTGCAGCGGCGCGCTGATGCCATGTGACAATGTGTTTTTCTATTTTGCACGGCTTTTTCGGAGGCAGCGGTGGGACTGACGTTTTCCTAATTGGACATAACGATGGGGCGAGATGGAGGAGCTGGTGCCGCCCGGTTTGAGACTGTAATGAGCTCACCGCTCGCGCTTTTTATGAAGGACAATGTGCAACTCCTTGATAATACTTTACTCCTGCCGGTAGCTCTGGTTTTGTGACTCTTTGATATTTACCTAATATCACATTTTTTCCGCCGTATCATTCTGCAAAAATGATGGTTATCTACTACACATGAATTGGATAATGAACACATTATTCCCTCTCGCCTCCTCTTTTATTGAACTCTGAGATGCCCTTGTGTTTTTTCCAGCCACTCCGCTTGTCACTAGCAAAAATGGTAAATGGATTTTATTTATATAGCGCTTTTCTAGTCTTATTGACCACTCTAAGCACTTTACAGCACATGTCACATTCATACACATTCTCATCCACACTGCCGGAAGAGCTGCCAGAGGCAATTTAGGGTTAAGTGTCTTGCCCAAGGACACATCGGCATGCGGACTAGGGGGAAACTGGGATCGAACCCCCCACCATTGGGTAAGTGTACGGAGTTTAGTCCCTTCCTGCTAAATAAGAGGAATGTAAGCCTGTTTGACTCTACAGGACTTAGTAACTCTTCTCCAACCCTTTGTGGAGAACATACCGACGTGCATTAACACCGTCACTAGAGGGTATGGTCAATAGAAAGCCTTTTATTTTTTTAGAACTCGTCTAATCACTCTTTACTTAAAATGTCAAGAAACTGAGATGCATTAACCGAGAACCTTGGGTAATGTGCGCGAAAGTCAGGGTCAAACAATGGCACAAGGGGTCATGGGAAAGTTTACCACTAAACATTTACATTAAAGTCTAATATTTCACACCTTCCCCCCTCCTTTGTTTCTGACTGTTTAATTACTGTGGGATTAGACACTTATTGCTCTCCCCCATCTCGCTCTAACCCTCCACGCACCTCATGGGTGAGGACTTATAGGAGGGCCGTGGCACCAGGGGTGCAGCCTTTTGTGGGCCCTGCACAGAAAGGAAAGGAGTGTGTCAGCGATTTTCAGCTGACAGCCACAGGCTAGTTTGGCCCCTCGCCTGCGGCCGGTTGGACTGGGTTGCCGCGGGGGCGCTGCCTGGGCAGAGTTACGGGGGCCGTTCACTGTGAATCAAGGCCTTGTTGGGCCGAGGTGCGTTCGCAAAGATAGATGAGGCGAGAAGGAGAGAAAGGGCATTCAGCCCCTCTGTCGGGACTCTGCCTCCCACTGAACCGGCCGGTTCGTTCTGGTTGGTTTATGAGTCGTACCACAGTGGCCCAAAGCTGGAGCGGTGCCTGAAGCCATTGGTCCGTGGGCTTCTTCTCAGGGTCTGGTTGGTGCCGTGCCGCTGGTGCAGAGCAGTGGCGAGGCTTTCAACGCTTACATCTGCTCGTTATGAGAAGAATCCTCTCGTCGTCTAAACTGACAAAGTGCTTGATTACAATTTTTTCGTCGATCTGACACCTCTGTTCCATGTGCAGCTAAAATATGCTTGCGCATATTTCTAGGTCAGATGCTCTGTACGAGGTCGCGACACGCACACGCACCGATGTTTTTCTGTGCTCTTCATACAATATAATGCACATACATAGATATGGTTAGACCTGCAAATCTGAAAGTCATCTTTAGCGTGACTGAAACGATAGTATATATATATATATGAGCACAAAATATGAAAATGATACGATTGAGATATGGTTTTTGACATTTTGCCACACAAACTTTTGTTAGTTATACTGTGCTTTATCTTTATCGTTGCAGTTTCACAACCTCTGAGGCGGCGGGTGAGGTGAATTGCATGAGACTGAAGTGGGCCTTTCGTGACCACAGCTGACATTCCACCACACACTGTAGCGTGCCGCACCACTCGGCTGTCTGTTGCCGCGGCGGTGAATGTCGCCTTTTTTCTTATGGTCCCGAGTTGAGGCCTGAATGTTAATTCTATCACACCTTGCGTGTCAACTTGCTGTAAGTGGCATCTCATAAAACTTGTTTCACAAGGTATTTGCGCTTCTTTATTATTGCGCTTCCAAATGTATTTTTGGAAACGCAAATAAAAAAACATTTTTCAGGGGTGGTTTGAAAACATTATCGGTGACAAAAGGTAAACAGTAAACCGGTTCAAAGAACTGCACTTTATGGAGAACCCAAGTTTACAATGGCCGATGATTATCTAAAAGTATGTGAATAGAGATCAGAGGGATTTAGTGTTAATGATTTAGCCCCCCCCCCCCCCAATAAAAGCACAATGATGTCATCGTAACTCAGAGAGCTTTATGATACAGTGTTAATGAAGGACCGCTGACTCAGGCTCCTCGCTTTCTTTCTGACTCTGCTCCTCGCAGGCGTTCATGGCAGACGTGCAGCGGGTCTCATGCTCGCTCTCTCGCTCTGAGTCACTGACGGTTGCCAGGCTAACAAACACTTTAGAGCTTCCTTTCACATTCAGCCTCCTCACAGCTCACAGGCCCCTGTGGTTTTAAACCCCCGGCACTCTCACACACTGACAGACTGGAAATAGAAACATGTGTGCGTGCCGGCTGGCATGCGCCGCACACACTCAGTAACCCTTCATCGCACGGATGGAAAACCTGGTGACCAAACTTTCTACCAATCTGATCAGGTTTACGAATGTAAATAGAACCACGATCAGGCTTCGTTGTCAAACCACATCATATGTGGAAGTGCAGAGCCGCTCTCATGCCCTCGCTCACATATTTCCTCTTAAGTCACCTCATTTAACCTCGCTTGCGCACACACACACACACACACACTTACACATCATTGACATCATTTCTAGCACGCTCACTCGTTCACTCCTTTCTTTGTAAGTGTGATGACGACCTGCTTATTCCTAGTTCTGCCACTACACTTCTTCGTGTTTCATCATTTCAGACTCCAATATCTGCACATTCGGAGACAAAAAAGAGAAACTGTGACAGTTATTGCTTTTAATATGTCTGTTTTAAAAGATGCGTCCTCTTACCTGTTATAGATAAGAAAGGCCACGTCTTACGCAACGCAGCCTTCACATTTATTTAAAGATGGTTCCACAGGGCCGCTGAGCTGATCAAGATAATAACTTGAGGGTATTGTGTGAAGGTTTCGTCACCCATCCAGAAAGAACAAGAACGGTGACAGGTCAAATAACGTTGTGCGTCATAAGGAGTTAAGTTGTCCGTGAGGCAGGAGGCCCTATGGTTAAGAATTATATGAATTCTTAATTAATAGTGCAAAAAGTACAAGTAAAGAAATCAAAACACTGACAATATTTCGTGTTGTTGTTTTAGATGTTTTTGTTTTTTTGTTAACGTGTCTCTTTGTCAGCACTAGTCGTTGTGTCCGTGAGGACTGATGTGACTTTGGTTTCAAGCGGAAAAGTGATGAGAGTAAGTCAAAGCCAAAGGGGAAAACACACAGGCAACAGCAACAGTACACAAACAGTTGCATGGGCCGCTCATTGGCAGCGAAACGCCGCTGAAGACACTGGGCCCTTGTTCGTCCGCACACACCACTGCACACTACCCGGCGTGTTGTAACGTCGATGGCAAAAATCCTATTATTTTGATCGGGTGTGAGGGAATTGAAGTAATGAGCGCGGTCGATGGACTTTGAGCCATTCAGTTTCTGCCGAGAAGGCGGTAAGCTGTTCTGATTCAGCTTCCTGTGCGGAGCCAACCCCCCCATTACAGTAATGGCTCTGAAAAGACCCACACGGTGTTATTAAAGAATAAATGAAAGGGGAAGGTATGAGGCTGCTCAAGTGCAGATATGGGCAACGAGAAAGGGACAGGATGCACAGGACATCCCTTTTGATCATATTCCAGGTTGCCGCAGATGAGTCTTGATTAATTTTGGTGAGTCAAGAGCGGTAACTGATCCGAACTGAGCCAAACAGTCATTTCTTAGGTGACTTGTTCGTCAGGGAATGTGCGAAGCTCCTGTTCCTGTCCCGTCAGAGCTCGGCGACTCCTTCGATGGCCCAGCGCCGCTCGTAAAACAAGTGTAAATATTGCGCAGCTGGCTGCAACATTATCCTTCCTCCCAATCGTAATCCAAGACAAATCAACAATGAGCAACAAAAAAAACAACAACCCAGAGAAGTTCTTGAACCAATAAGCAAACTTTGATGCGAGAGGCCTCTCTGTCGTCACTCCCAAGCTCTTTCATACAGTTCAAAAAGGCATCAAGGTGCTGGTGTCGACTGCCTTTGAAGAAATGTAATAAAAGCAAACACAACAGAACTGGCCAGTGGGGAAGCAGCTGCGCACGGCCTTTGACTTTAGGAACTCTCATTGTTTCAGGGGAACAATTAACCTGGTTCCTGGACGCTATTTTAAACGCCTTTAACTCGCCTGGATTTTTCAGATTCCAGACCAGGCTAGACACAAACTACTGTTTTTTTTTGTTTTCACTAAAGATACATAAAGACACCCATCATACCAACCTATATTTTTTCCAAAGACAGTTCAAGATAGTATTTATCTACTTGAAAATGAATTTGGGAAATCTGACCTAGTCAGTAGTGTTACCATTTCATACGATGTTCTCTTTTTAGATTTTCTTTTCTTCCTGTAAACCTACAAATGTCTTGAAAAGAGTATGAGCCTGAGCTGGTACTCATGCACACACTTACCAACACGATGGCATCTCCTTGTGGATGATACATGCAATGACATATCAATAGCCAAAATATCAGAGCGTTATCTAAATATTATCTGCTCATTTTCTGGATGAATAAAGGTAATGAAGAGCGAACCCTTTACCCTTTACCCCCTCACTAATCCTTAGTCAGTATGATGTTTGATTTTGCTGTGTGACTAATCAAACTGCTGACGTCACACGTCTCACATGTCAGTATGAGATGTATCATACTGTAATACAGCCAATTGGTTTAAAATCATAAATACTTACAACTACTAGGGAATTACTCATGATTTTAAACCAAAAACACATACAACCAGAGGAGGTTTATCACCTATATCGCTGAATAGTGAAGAGCCATTAGTTGAATACCTTTCTGAATCTTTTTCCCTGCCTCTTCGGTCACGGGGCCACACTTTGCTGAGCCTCCACAGAGTCCAAAACAAAACATGGAGAAGCAGCATTAGTTTCAGTGTCATGTTCCACAGAGCTGGAACAAACTTGCGGAAGGTTATAAAAACTCTATTAGCTTTTACAATAATTATTGAAAATATATTAAATCATAACATACGATTTCTTCTGCACCATTTAGTGTGCTATTTTTCATCTTTTGATTTCTTAATCATTCTTTTCTGTTAAATTTATTTTAAATGTATTATATTTCTTATTTAATGTCGTTACTTAAAAGAGTTAATGAATGGTTTAAAATCATACTACTCAATTACTCAAGTATTCAAAACTAATGTGTGTTTTATGCATTTCTACTTTAGCCATATTGGGGCAACAAAGCCTCGGTCACCATTCACAGAATAGTAAAAAGTGAATTAGATTCAGGTTTTCACCGCTTTTCTGAGCTGCACTGTAGGAACCACAGGAAACACTTGCTTCAGCTGTCGGAGGAACAAAACACCCCGTCTCTGACTTTGAAATGGAGGATCGGTCAAGCTGAACGGGAAGCCCGCATAAATATTCCATTAAGATTCTCATGTATAGTCTACACACCATTACATCTGGCTCATGATGGTTTAGAGGCATCACTTTATGAAGGTATGTTCTGGTCCAGTAGAGCGGCGTTTGACTTCATTGTTACCTTTACGACGACATTGGCTGTGAGCTCATAATAACGTGTCTTTGGGGATCAACCAAATTACTGGAAGGGGACTGTTCATGCTGATGCTGCGAGCAAGGTATCAAGGGAGCTATGAAAGACCAGATAATTAACTCTGGGGCCGACCAAATAAGTCATATTCTGATCAATTATTCAGTATTTGCAGGCGGATGAATGCACTCCCCTGCTCATATTGCAGGCAACACAGTAACGACTCACCGAAACATTAGCAATTCATTGCTGTCTGCTTTAATTGCCTCGTACCTGGCCATTTCCATCTGGATGCACATCAAAGATTCAATGCTTGAACAATGTTGTTTTGCACAGTTTAGAAAATGTTGAGGGTTGATGAATCAGTGCAAAAAACCCTTGCAGAAGAAACATAAATAAAAAACTACAAAATGTAGTGCGACAGTCGATTTGAAGGACCGACAAATCCTATAAATACAAGAAATGAAAAAAAATCGTAGTATTACTCAGCAACATTTTACAGCATCAGGAAATCCTAGCTAAGTAGTTTGTTTAGTTAGTCGTCGTCAAACTTAAATATGTATCACTTTAATTAGTAAAAATCATGAGATGATTTGAAAAGAGAATAGAATTGTAACTTTACTCTTCATATTGAGTTGTTTAATTACTTTTAGCATATGACCGCATACATGCAATAGGCTTAGACATTTCCCCAGATATCCTTCTTTTGTCTAATATGAAAAGTTACATGGTGAGGACATTTAGTTGTCTTTATAAACATGTGTCTATTAGGAGTCAGTTGGTCTTCTGTCTTATCAAAAGTAGGATGCAAAAAACGTGCAATATTTTCCTATGAAATGTGTAGAGAATTGTAGAGTGAGAGAAAATGGAAATACTTAAGCAATATACAATTAACAGCATGATTAATGTATAGTAATTGAGTAAATAGACTTAGTTAATTTCTACTGGTATTAAAAATCTTTGCTGTTGTCCTCTGCTGACACTAAAAACTTCCCATGAGCCTTTGTTTTTCTGATAAACAGAACATAGTGCAAGGGGTTAAATTCCCTTTGTTACCATGGTGATGAAGACAGCGGTCGCCTTGACAGGCGCATGGAACAGGAGGGTGGGGGCGGCGGCTGTTGATTGACAGCAAAAGGGGCGGGGTGGAATGTAACGCTCGCTTGCTCATTGGCCAGATTCAAGTCACGTTGCAAGTTTGGAATGCAAATGAAAAAAAGAAGATGAAAAAAAAGAGTCGCTCTGGCCCCGCCCCTTCCTCTGCTCCGTCTCCGCTGCTCTTTCGCCGCAGGCGGGACTTGACACCGCCGAGCCACCGTCCGGAGATGGTGTAGAGTATCAGGGGGGGAGACGACGAGAGGGAGCGCGGCGACGGCCGAGACCGACGCAGGAGCGAGGCTACGGGACTTCCGACAACGGTAAGGCGACGTCTAAACCACTTCTTGGCACGGGTCGGAACGGTTGGCACCCGGGGTCGCAGCGCGCGCGTGCGCGTGCGTGTCGGAACGCGTGAGGTTAATCTGAGCCGCGCCAAGCTAACGTCTCCTCGGGGCCCCGACAGACGCACAGCGAGCGGCATCGGTCGGCTCCGGCTCCGGCTCGCCTCGCCTCGCCGACGTTGACTGCTTGAGTTCAACGGCTCAAGTTTGGTGTGCAAAGAGTCTCGTGTCGGTCAAAACAAGCAGCCCGCGCGGTGACAGGCGACACGAGTCGCTAACAACATTAGCCGATGTTGTAATTGGAAGTCGGTCGCCAGCTGTGAATGGACACTGACGTGTGAATAAAAAACGCCCATACGAGTCGTTATGAGGCTCCGCGGCTCTGCCGGCTGTAGGCTAAAGTTAGCCTGGTGCTCGCGTGTCAAACTTTGAACGCACCGGGGTCGTGACCTTGGGCTCGAACCGTGAGCTCCAGATATGTTGACAACCGTGGGTCGTGACTGGTCCGCTGGAGCTGGACCAGTGTGGCCATGGCAGAGTGACTCCCAGTGGGGGCAAAGCAACAACACGGTTAGAGCTGCACCCCCCGCCCCTGCTCCTCCAATGTGTGTGTCTGTTCAGCCCGTGTGTGTCTGCCTGTCTGTGTGTGTGTGTGTGTGTGTGTGTATGCGTGTGTTTGTGTGTGTGTGTCTGTTTTGTTGTGTGTGTGTGTGTGTGTGCATGTGTATGCCTGTCTGTCTGTCTGTCTGTCTGTCTGTGTGTGTGTGTGTGTGTGTGTGTGTGTGTGTGTGTTGTGTGTATGTGCGTGTGTGTGTGTGTGTGTGTGTGTGTGTGTGTGGAGAACTGCAATCATTAGTCGACTTGGTCAACTAATTTGTCAATCCGTTACATTCAATTGAATCAATGATGCCAATCATTCTCAAATGAAAAAGATTTGCTGTTACTATTTGTCTTGTATTATGAATGTCTTTGGTCTTTGATTAGTCGATTATTCTATTAGAGAGAACATTTTTATTTCTTCAAAAGAAATGTCACACGTTCTCTGGTTCTAGCGGTTTCCACTTGTTTGGGTCTTTGTAAAATGCCTATTTTGGGGGGTTCTTGAACTGTTCCTCGAAACTTTAAAGGTGCTTCCAACGACTGTGAGAAAATATGACGAATATTCTTTCTCACATTTTATTGACCAGATAATTCATCGCAAAAATAATCAGCAGTTATAGCCAACCTCCTCCTCTTCCGTGTGTCCGTTAAGACAGAGCGTATAGTTAAAGGTGTTTTCTTTAAAACACCAGAAAATTGTGAAAATATTAGTGCTAGTAAAGTTTCAAGTAAATGTCTGTGAAACCCAAATATCTTCGGCATATTTGCATGAAATTCAAAGAAAAGCAGCAAATTCTCTGTTCTCTTTAGATGAACTGAAACCAGTAGATGTTTGGCCATTTCAAAATCTGGATCGGTTTCCCCTGAGATTTGTGGTATGTAAAGGCTGATTTGTTTATCTCACGTGAAAGGTACAGCCACACATCATTCAAATATTTTCTTTAGATATATGATCATTTACATGCGAGATGGCCCACTGCTCCCTCGTCCATACCCACTTTATATTTAATCGCTTCTTGCCCCAGTGCTGCTTTAGAAAACTTTACTAAGCAGAAAGAGATTGGCTGATAGTTTTTTTTACCTCAGGACTTGTTTTTGTTGGCAGGATAGTCTCCAGCTGTGCTCCTGCACGTTGAAGTTGCCAGTTCCAGTCCCTCATTTCCAGTAACAGACAGGATGTCAGTAAGCATGAATGATATCAAGAAAAAATGTATTAAAAAAAAAGATAAGTTGTCGATCTCAGGATTAATATAAACAAAAATCATGCTTGATTATGTCGTTGCAAATTCATGGGTAGATGATTAGTTTTGCAAATTAAGTGCGTACAGTAAGGTGTCTTCATCTTTTTAGTCTATTTCTGTTTAATTGACAGTTTTTCATTGAGTGGGTGAAATCAACCTCCGGTTTATGCTCTGATTAATCCTTGTTATGACTGAAGGCAGCAGAAGTTGCCCCTGTTGTTTCTTCGACATGTAGTCAACCGAAGAGAGTCTTGGTTGACCTACTCCTCAATAAATCAATTTGTTGCAGAGAGAGGAAAAATAACTGCACAACATCTCCAGATAAAAGTAATTTACTTATAATGTACTGTTCGTACCTGTTAGATTTATTAGCCTAAGTGAATTATAAATAAACACAAAACTCGTATTTACAGCATATTGTGAAATTTCCCAATTCTGATATGTTCACACCCATAGTCTTGTGTGGAGAATTGATTATCCTGACAAATAAGCTTAACTGTTTTTAGATGATGTACACATATTGTTTGGTGAGCTTTGATATTAGCAAATATTACACTCCACTTTGTTTAAAAAAAAATGCAAGCACACAGATTACGTCTTTGACACAGACTCCTAACCAAAGTTCAGTAAAAGTTAAATAATTTCTATCAGGCAGTTTTCAAAAGGTCGGGTGAGTTCAAAGTTGTGAAAATGGTACAAACATATAGCAGTGTTGTTTTAGATTTCTTTGCTTTTCCAGTCCACTTCATCTGTACTAAGCAGGACAATTATGAGTAAATCAAGACTCTACATTAAGAGTCTAATGTTGGAGACTAAGGTCATAGCAGCATAATGCCTGGGTCCATATTGTGTTCATACTTTTCCACAGCCGAGAAACTTGACATGATTTCAAAAGCTTTGGATGTTGAGATAATCCCAGGAGAACATGTCAAATCAGGTCAAGGACCACTCTGCCCCAGCCTTGACCTTTGTATGCGTCTCAGCGAACAGGCTTATTGAGGATTAGCTCGACTGTTGCACCCACAGTAGTATTAAACATTTTTAACAGGGAACAGTGCCAGTAAGTGACACAAATGTCGCTGACTGAAATATCTGTGCAAATCATCTGGGGGAAAAGAAATTGAGTGCCTTCATTTATAACCTTATTTATAATTATTTTGAATGCACATTTATCTAGTCCATTGAGAAGTAATAAAGGATTTTTATATTTGCTTATATCACAATTAAGCTTTTTAAGCTACTTGAGAAAGTATGAGACTCCAGTGACCTAGAAGCGTATTTGTTGAACTTTTGAGGTCTGGTCCGCTACTGGCATTGGTTTTAAAGCTGTGAAGAAGCACTATCTTTCTCCGTGCTGCTGCTCATCTCGGCTCGTACCTGACCTATTTATTTCTTTCCCCTCTTGGTGCGATCATTGCCTGAGAGTGATGCCTCAGAGACCGCTTTGAAAGAGTATTGAGGATTGAAATGTGCTGCTAATCTGAAAGCTTTGCCAGAACTATTTAACTGTGGTATTTATAGATCAGGAGAAAATCTTTCATTTTATCTGTCAGTGTACTGCCCCTCTCTCTCTCTCTCTCTCTCTCTCTCTCTCTCTCTCTCTGTGCTTTACTTGTCTGCTTCTCCTGTATTTATTTTGAGAGTTGTTAACAGTCGAGCCATTTTTTTATGTTTCCATGTAGCAACGTGCACCAAGAGGCCGAGGGCGTAACTAAATGAAGCCGAACAGAAAAAAGACCAAAGGCCTCGCAGGAGAGTCAAGTGAAAGTGTTTTGTATTTTCACAGCGTGACACTACATGTGCTCAGCACACTTAACCTGGAAAGCAGCCAGAGCTTCTTTGTGCCGGTCTACTCAGCTGTGGAAGACGAGGTCCATCTGAGCCCGATAGCTCAATTTACGGCTAGCAGAACAATCTTGCCCCGGGATCAGCGGGTATCCATGTCTCACACACTCTGACAAAGGCACTGCCCCACTCGCTGTGTTTGGACAAGACCCATCGACCGTCATCGGCCTCGGGGGGATGACCCCCAGCATCATAGAGGAAGTGCTGCTTTGTAGAGCATAGGATGTGGAAGATGACTTTACATCAGGGTTTCGTAGGCAAGCGCCTCATAGCCATTAGGTATCAGGTAAAAGTAAGTGACACGTCATGATGACTGTAAAGATAGTAGGGATGCAACGGTGTGGAACTTTTCTCAACTGGGTAATAAACTGGCAAACAGAGCAGTGTTGTCAGTTACACCAGACACTTTACAAGAATGTCAGGAGAGACTTTACTTCATCTAGATTTTTTAAATCTTAGATTTCTGCTCACTCTTGTGTTGCACTTGAAAAGTAACTTCCAGATTCTGCCGCCAGCATCAGACAAAGTTTGTTGTCTTTCATGTTTTTTAGATTCCCCTTTGGAATTTGGTTAGGAATCCGTAGTGCTGTCAAGTAGGTGTTTTTGCATTTCTCTTTGACACCAGATTCTCTGCCTTGTCGGACAACTCTCCTCTTGTCACGTGATAAGACTACGCTACGCTGTGATATGACTCTGCTCTGCAGCAACACGGAGCAAACACTTTCTGTTTATAGTTGGTTGTGTTGATTAACTATTGATAACTGGTGGTATATTACAAATTGAAGATTTTTATTTGTTGAAAGTGGGAGACCGCTGATATGGGCGAAACTGTCCAAATGGGTTTGACATTGGCCGGTGGGCAAGTTATGTAATCAGTGTTTGAGCCCCATGGAACACCAGTAACACAGACTACTGTGGCCACCCTTTATAAGATAATGTGACATTTGGCATAGAGCTTCAGTAAATAGTCAATTAATCAATTTATCTACAGACAGAAAGAAAAACCTGCAACTATTTGGGTAATTGATTAATTATTTAAGTAATTTTTCCTGCAGAAATGCCCCAAAATGCTATTTTCAGACCCTCAAACATGAAGGTTTCCCACTTTTCCAGTTTTGTCTCTTGGTTGGACAACACAAAGCATTTAAACACGCCATTTTGGACTCAGCTAAAACATGCTTGGTCATTTATTTTTACATCATCTCCTTTAAACAATTAATCAGGAAAAAATAATCTAGAGATTAATTGATAATAAAAAAAAAATCATTATTTGTAGCTTTCATTTGTAACCGGAAACATTATGGACACATTTGAACTCCTGCACATATATTGCTCATCTAATAATAATAATAATAGTAAATTTACAAAATGTCATACACCAATAAAAAACTGTTATTGCCTCAATTTGCATGTTCCGTCTGGTGGAGAATTCAAATCCCCAAATTATTACATTACATTCAATTTGCTTATTGAAGTGAAAGTTGAAGCCATTATTGCTTGATAGTAATTGTTCAGTAATTGTTCAGTTATTGATCTTTTGTCGATCAACTAAGGGATTCATTGTTTCTGCACTAGACTTCAACCCAACAGTTACAGAAACATTGGTGGCATGGTTGTCTTTCTTAAAAGCTAATATGATTAACACAGTGTCATTGATCTGGATCATCATTCCAATATCTTCATTTTCTGAAAAAGAATCTAGTAGCATGAATGCTCCTTCCACAAAAAAACGAGGATTCTGGCAGGCAGATGCTACGTCCCCCTTGTGTGATATAAATAGGCACTCCACCAAAAATAAGTGAAGACAGACATATAGAGTATCCAATTAAATTATTCAACTCCATAAGGGTCGAATCAACCCTGGGCTGTTTCTGTACAATTCGTTCGTTTGTAGCTCTTTTGCCATGGATGCGACTTTTGTGGAGTTGAAATCATTGCAAGACAAATTTTCACTACATTGGCTGGCAGTGTCTTGATGTACAAATATAACAGGTTCATATGGTGCCTAGATCATTTATTTTTATTCTGCCCCCCAGGAGAGTTTGTTTGAACATTAGCGTTCTTGAAATTAATGACGAGCATGAACGCCCTCCGAAAAAAACTGTTTTTTTCTTTCATTATTCTTGTATCTCGTAGCAGTTTGGGGTCCCGTGAAGTCAGATCTCGTGGTCCATCATCAAGCAGATCATGTCAATCAAATCCACCCCCATCTCCCCTTTTCCCCCCTCTTGTTTTGACCCCTCCTCCTCCTCCGTCGCACGGCTCAGCTAGCCAAGTGTGAGACTCGAGGCTCGCATGTCTGGCTCGTCCTCTGCCAGCTAATCTATATGCTAATGACAAGATAATAATCAATGAGGTTCACGGATGGTTGGCCTCAATCAATACCACATTTCACCAGGAAACCATTCAAATGGCTACATTTCATACAGCCAGACAGTTGGGTGGCGTGTTAATGTGATGGCGAAGACCATGAGTATGCTATTATCCCCTTTATCTACCCTATTCCAAATAAATGAATTCTGCTTCATCCGTTAAAGAGATGTTTGAATTCTAATGCAAAGCTATCCCATTTCACTTTTATTGGCGGTTTGTAATTTTCTACCTCTATTTATTTTTTTTATTTTTTTCAGGATTTTATCTTTGCAGCTGCTATTAGTCGGTGGTTTGTCACTTTTTCCCGCTGCGATTTGTGTGAAATGTCCCTCACGGGTTCCCATCTGTATCATTAGGGCTTTTAATGGTGCCGTTTTAGCAGGTGAAGGTTTATGGTACATTTTGTTAAAGATTTAGTCTACCATTACCTCACATAGCAGCCACTTACCTGGTAATAGCTGCTGTGGGGGGATCAATTTTCTTTCTTTCTTTTTTTTTTTACTCTCAATTCTCAGAGTGGGTTTAGGTGTGGTCAAACGTCACTGCTCCTGTCTTTAGCGTGTGAGTGTTATTAGACTAAATTGTCCCACTGTGAGCTGCAGGTTATTTGTGGAAAATATTGCTTTGTACGAATGGTTTAAAAAACCCAGAGTTTATGAATTTGAGGCACTGAAATGGAGCCTTCAATTTCCAGCAGTCCAGACCAAGACTAAGCAAAATAGAGGGAGTGTTATCTCTGAGCTGTCACTTTAATGAAACGCCTCATTAACTTAGATTTGTGGCTTTTCATAAAAAAAATAATGTAGGTGATGATTACAGTCTACCTTATGGTTATTATGGAGGGTCTATATATCCTTAAAAAAACAGTTTTGAGGCAGCAGTGGAGGGGGAGGGGAGAGACAGAGTAAAATCATTACCATCATCTTCATTAGAGGGGATCCTGTTGTCCAATCAGCGCACGGCTCTGCACGGCGAATCCATAGGCACCCCTGTTGGCTGTCGCTAGGTTACCACATAATCAGGAGTCAGGCCGCGGCCTGGTTGGTGGAGTGGGGTGTTGATGCTGGGACGAAGAGCTTGCCGTGTGTTGGGGGTAGAAAAAGAGAGGGACTGGGGGTTTGGAAATACGGCACGGGAACACACTCGCACACGCTCAGTCATTCACTCAGTCGGCCAACCAGCCAGTCAGCCAGCCAGCCAGCCACTCAGTTTGGCAGACAAAGAAGAGCAACATCCTGCAGGAGGACTGCACACTCCCGGGGGATGGGGCATCATACCCCTGCATCGCGTTTGGGGGGCCGGAGGAGGTAGGAGCACCGGGGGTTAGGGGGGCTTTGTCTCAGCAGCAGCAGCAGAGTACCCCTCCACACACATTTCTCTCCGGATGGCTTGGCTATTAAAGCCATTATCACACATCAATCGATTAGTGCAGCTGTCAAATGTGTTCTTGTGGTATTTTGTAATGTGGGGCGATCAGAGTTACTTGAGCGTAGACACTGATTGAGGTTCCTGCACTTCCTCACCGTGATCTATGGAGACAGCCAGTCTGTCTGAAGGACTCTTAACGGCTCTCATCTTCCTGCAGCCTGTGTGAGTCCTCGAGACACAAATCTGACGGCGGGTTCCTGCCGTCCCGTAATGGCAGCACGAGCAGATCAATATGTCTCTTCCCTCTTCTTGTGAGGGACGCACGGAAAATTGTGTTGTTATGGTGCTGCCCGGCTCTTAGCAGCGTACTGCACCCTACTGCTGTCGCTGCTTTGATGTGCTCTCAAACACACCGGTACTGAAATCCACTCAGGGCCTCGTGTGGATGTGGGTTTAAGGACTGGAGTGTTTGAGTGGTGGTGGGCGGGGGGGTTCTCCATACATTAGAAATCATACCCCTTCACTGATGGATGGGTGACTCCTCTCAGAATGACTGGGGCTGAGCTTAAGGCATTATTACCAGAGGGGATTCCCTCCCATCCAATCACACAACCACACAGTCACACGTGTGTGTGTGTGTGTGTGTGTGTGTGTGTGTGTGTGTGTGTGTGTGTGTGTGTGTGTGTGTGTGTGTGTGTGTGTGTGTGTGTGTGTGTGTGTGTGTGTGTGTGTGTGTGTGTGTGTGTGTGTGTGTGTGTGTGTGTGTGTGTGTGTGTGTGTGTGTGTGTGTGTGTGTGTGTGTGTGGACGCAGGCTGGGATGTAGGCTAATGACTGCGTGCAGGCAGGCAGGCTTTGGCAGCAGTGGTGCTTTGTTTACAACTGTGCATCCTCTATATCTGACCGGATTTCAGCTGCTTCACAGACACAAATATGTAGATGTGAAATTTTTTAATTCACGACAAGCGCTCACTGTCCTTTTTTGTGTCGGGCAATTTTAGAATTGAAATTCGTTTACTGTATTTTAGATAGATATGTCTCCGATGGTGTTGAGTTTTGCCTGCAATTCTTATCCATGTTTTGGTTTTAATCTTTCTGGTTTCATATAATGACCCCTGGGAAACTTTTTCCTAGGGCTGCAACTAACGATTATTTCCATTATCGATGAACGTGTTGGATTATTTTCTCGATTAATCGATTAGTTATTTGGTTCATAAAATGGTGAAAAATGTCAATCCTGTTTCCCAAACCCCAAGATGATGTTTGTTTGTTTTGTCCACACAGCAAAGATATTTTGTATACTGTCATAGAGGAGCAAAGAAACCAGAAAATATTCCCATTTAAGAAGCTGAAATCAGAGAATTTTGACTTTATTTTCTTCATAAAAACTACTTGAACCGATCAGTCAATTATCAAAATAATTGGCCAATGCTACTAAAATGTATTTTGCATTTTGAAGCATGTTCTGTATTGACATGTGGATGTGTTGCAGAATATGACTGTTTTTTTGGTCATTGATATGACTCAGCGAAAGTTTTCATATAGAGCAGTTTATTTTGTGACCGGTTTGTTTACTCAGACGTCGTCGAGCTCTTTAAGGCTGTTCAAGCTGCCGTGCTAAGGAAAAGCATATGGTTTAGTGAGATTGCAGTTTGTTTCCATGCTGCTTTGTAGTATGTAAGTGGGCCACAGAGCCGTGCTTTGGCCCCTAATCCGCTCAAAAGAATAATGAGGAGCAGGAAATAGCTGAAGAATTGAGGCATGGCGGCAGCAATGCTCCTTATTTAATTACTTCCATCACACCCTCTCCCTGCGCTGTCCCGCTTAAACACCTCAACGTACTCAGACAACCTACGACCCTCACTTGCTCTCTTTCCCCATCCAGCCATCCCCCCCGATAGCTTCATGTGTACACCTCTAACCACGAGGCTAGAAACTCCATCCTCCCTGTTTTGACCCTTTTTTCCCCTGCTCCGTTACATCAGCTGTCATGCGGTTTTAATTTCTCCTCCCCTACGCGCTCATTAATCCCACCCTCTTCTCCCACACCAGCAGCATCTCAAATTCTTTATCAGTTCTTCTGATGTAGCTCGTCTTCGTCAAAGACTCCTGAACTTGCTTCGCTTCCTTTTAAAACAACCTAATCTTTGCTTCTTCGCTCCTGCACCGAAGAAGGATACTTTTTTCTCCTCCTCCTCGAAATCTTCTCACCTCTCATGCTGTGCCGCCCCACGTCTCGTCTGCTTGTGGAGCTCTGGACCCTTTTCCTCCTGTGCTAATGGAGGGCAGAGCACCAGGGGACCGACCCTTAAAAAGGCTTTTATGGAAGGGGATTAAATCATTTGTTCTTTTTTTCGTGATTATGATCGACAAAGAACTAAAGGATATAGAAATAGAAATAGTTTATGGCATACATGTTGTTTTAACACAATAGTCCCCGTTGAACAGCCTCTGCTGCCTATTCAGCTTCACCAAATATGCATATTTTCTGTTCAGGTTAAAAGCTCCATTGTTTTAAGATGCAATCTAGAGAGACCTCAGATGTTTGCCAGCTACTTTACCCTTTTCATTAGTTTCCCAATTTGCATTTTTGTGTGCTTCTCTAACCAGCGTCGCTCTGCCTCGCCTCACTTTGATTTTTTTAGCAAATGAAGTCAGGAGTGTTTCAGAGTTTGAGCCTGTAATCGTAGACTAAACAACAAGGGTAGATTATTTGAACAGTGCTCCTAAATTTTGGATGGTAGTATTTCTGTTATGAATTTGTGCAATCGAATAAACAGACCTCAGAGGAACCAGTCTTTTTCCCTGCTGATGCTCGGGTCCTGCCGCAGATGTGCGTCGCATGCTGCTCTTTTACGTTGCTTTAGTGTTCACAGCTGTGCTCACATCTGCACTCGGATAAATTACACCGGGAGTAGAAGAGGTTTGAGTGTTGTGGCGAGTCAGGGCGACTTATCCGATATTTAAGTATATTCCAGGGTTTTGGCTGAATTTCTTTCGTTTTTAATTTTGCTCAGTCTATCAAATGCATAAATACACAGTGAGCAAATTGTTACACAACCTCACTGCCTTGTGTGTTCCTGTGTTGGTTTGTAGGTAAGTGGAAGATTTATATAAGATGGAGACAAAAGCTTTGGCTATATTTTCAGTGTTTAAGACAATAGTTTAAAATTGCCGGTCCCATTTTTCAAGAATCCAAGGTAATGTCTTGGTAAAATCTCGGTCTCCAACCATCAGTACAAGACCCAAACCGGTTTTTGAAATGGTAAAAATAGCTAAATATTTTTCTGTCAATCAATCAATTGACTAAAGTTTCAGCTCCAAATATCATTAAGTATAGTTAATAAAGGCTTTCAGTAATCCCAATAAATATGTTAATTGACCATTTTTTTAATGTGTTTGTGATGTGTCACATTTTCTTGGAAGTTGGGTGGATTATTAAAAGTCACATACGGGCGAATTTTTGCTTCATTTGTGTGACGACTGAAGAGAAACATTTGCCTTTGGGTATAAAGATGGTAAATGGCAGCTTGTCCTTTCTCTCTTCCAGGCACAGGAGAGCCATTCAGAAGAGCCGGGGGTCAAAGGTGAGAAGAGCAGAGGGCACCATGGAGAGTGAGCCGGGGGCCCCTGCCTCTGCGGCGAGTGGCACTGGGACCGCCACTTCCTCCACCAGCAGCTCCTCTGCCACCACCACCACCACAGCTGCCAGCAGCAGTAGTACCTCTAACACCACCGCTACTACTTCTACCGCTTCCACTAGCAGCAATACGAGTAATATCAGCAGCAGTAGTAGTAGCAACACTACTAGTACGACAACAGGAAGACAGACCGTGCCTCAGATATCGGTGTACAGTGGGATACCTGACCGACAAACCGTGCAGGTGAGCTTGGATTTAATGATTGACAGCTTGATGTTAAGTGACTCTCAGACCATACTCTCCTTGAGACTTTTCTCTGCTTTGCTGCCCCCTGTTGGTGTGCAATAAAAGCCACCTCCACGCTTCTGATGTTGTCCTAAATATATATATTTTTTTCATTTTTGAATGAGGCATTTTTCTTTCTCATCAAAACACTGATGACAGAAGCGCAAATAAATAAACGGTCAATATCACGGGATTCGTCCATGTTGATGGAAGGAATGCTTTCAGTTCTTTAGTGCTTTTGACCCTTTGACCTCTGCAAGAGGCTCACCCTCCCTGAATAAGTTCCATGCAGCTTTTTAGTGCTGATGCTTTGACAGCAGGGTCTTTTTGTGCCATCCAGCCCTCCTTGTCTCGTCACCCTGCTGACAGTTAGAAGACAAACACCATTGATACCAAAGGGCCCTCAGAGCTCAAAGGGACTGCCGGGTCATTTATGGTCAAGTGAGATGGTGGATGCATCTCTGCTAATTGTACTTATTCCAAGCGACGTGGGTCTGCATGGTCCACTGACACCGTGGACCACGGGTCAACATCCTTTCTGGTTACATGGCAACAAGCCAGGGGAGCACTTCCAGAGGTGAAGGGTGAGGATTTTAGTTTTCCCCAAGTGGCAGAGGTTCAGCTTTGTTGTACTTTGGTCAAAGAATCGCTGAGACTTTTCTCGCCAACAGTGACTGAGGAGGGGTTTTATTTACGTCTGTCTGCTTGCAATGATCACAAGTTGTAGACATTTTGAAACAGTCTAGTCGTGTATATCTGTCTATCTCAGAGAATCAACACAAATAAACTGTTCACAGTCCATGATCTAATCCCATTTTGAATTAATTGTTAACATCACAATACATTAAAATTCAATGTGGTGGGATTCAACCACCCTTTGTTTATGTTACTTTTTATGGTAATGAAATTGGTACTACACCAAAATTTATTTTTATTATTGATTAATTTACTGATTATATTGTGAAACAACAGGAAGTAGACACAAATGTCCATCATAAATGTTTCTGTCCAACCAACAGTCCAAACCCAAACATCGTCAGGTTATATGTAAATATGTAGTCTTTCAATTTTTTTAAAAATTATATATATATATATAATTTTATTTTGTGTTGATCAACATCCTTTTAAGTTTTTTTTAGTGCATTGCTGTGTGGGCAATTTTCCCTGTTATATAATGTCACATGGCCATATTAACAGTTTTGCCTGTAGTAGATGTATTAGCTGTTAATGTCTCTTTCCCTGAAAGTCTTCCTTTGCACTCGACATTTATGCTGCAAGTTTTAAATACTTTGAACACGCGCACACACACACACACACACACACACACACACACACACACACACACACACACACACACACACACACACACACACACACACACACACTGTGAATGTACACTAAAGGCACAGAGCTGTTTTTTGACAGTTGTATTGATATTTCATGCAGGATTTTGACATATGTTTGCAGATCAGTGTAGCTGAATCTGTTGACTCTTGAGTTTTCAGATTCCTGGCCCATTTAAATTTAATGTATGCAAACTCTTTTTATGATGAGTGCATTACTCAAACATCTTTGTCTCTCTGTGTTCAGGTGTTCCAGCAGGCACTGCACAGACAGCCCAACACGGCAGCACAGTACCTGCAGCAGATGTACGCTGCTCAGCAGCAGCATCTGATGCTGCAAACCGCCGCCCTCCAGCAGCAGCACAACCTCAGCACCGCTCAGCTCCAGAGCCTGGCAGCTGTACAGCAAGTTAGTAAAACAATCAATGAACAAATCCCTCTTATGGTGTAGAGATGATCATTACTGGTGTAGTTAACCTGCTTTAAGTTGTTTCAGGAATCGGTAACTTTCTCTCCTTGTGTTACAACAGGCGAGTATCGCAGCTGGACGGCAAAGCTCTTCACAGAATGGCACTTCATCTCAGCAGACAGGATCTACTCAAGCTACGGTAAGTGCACTTTTGAGTGTTGGGCCCGTTTCCTTAAAACCTCTCAAGTTCACATTATCTTCTTTCATTAGATTATCAGGGAACAAAGTTGATTTAGCACCAAGATACTTGAAGGTAACTGGGCCCCTCGCACCAGGAGCTCTCTGCACTGTGCTGCTTCTTTTGGTTTTTGGTAGGTGGTTAAATACTCTGAATCTTGTATAATTTAGGGTGTTTTATTTCTTTTAAGAAAAATTCCAGGGACCCCATGAGTCCTTGAAATTCTTGAAAGTTTGTGAATTTTAGAAAAGAAGCCCTGAAAAAGTTTTTTAAAGTTCCTTAAAAAGCTTAATGCTATAATAGTAATTGATCTTGTTTCTTGACTTGAATATTCTGTGTTGGGTCCTTGTATTTCAGGGAATTGATCCTTGAAAGTTCTTGAAAGGTCATTGAATTTAATGTGTGTGAAGGTGTTGAAACCCTGAAAGTTGGTATGTTGATATACACATACGTAAACCGAATGATCCTGTACATCTTGTCCCCCCCATTAGATCAACCTGACCACCTCCCCTGCGGCAGCTCAGCTGATCAGCCGGGCCCAGAGCATTAGTTCCACCCCCACCAGTATTACCCAGCAGGCTGTTCTGCTGGGCAGCCCGTCCAACACCACCCTCACAGCCAGCCAGGCCCAGATGTACCTGCGCGCACAGATGGTACATTTACATAAGTGTGCATATGTGCATAAACACAAACACAAACACAAACACACACACACACACACACAGCTACAGATCCAGTTGTTGTTTTTTTTAAAGAGTTGCTGAATGAATACAATATCTTCATTGGTCTATTTTGGTAAAGACGGTTGTGGGTTTCAATTTGCTTTCAGCTGACACATACTGTTCCAGCCACGTGGCAGCACGTTTCTAGATTTGTTAATCTTATTCTGTTGTCTTCTGATATCGTGCATTATTTACTGTTGAATTATGGCCGACACAGATTTTTTTTATTTCTTTTAATTGACTGTTTTTTAACACATTCACTAACAAGAGGTACAAAACGGTGGAAGTTTATGACAGTTATATCAGTATGTAAGTTTAAACATACTTTTAGGTAAAAAAAAATATACAACTATATTCCTTTGCATTATTTATTTAGCCATTCATTTCCTCACCTACTGTACATAAAAGAAAAATCATATCCATGAACTTTCTTCATTCAGTTTTTGTCTTTTCTGTGTTATGCTCTTCAGGCCCAGCAGAATAACCTGGTGCAAGTGGCCCGGAGCCTCGGCCGGGCGGTTCCTCTGTCCCCTCAGCTCATCTTCACTCCCACAGCCACAGTGACGGCCGTGCAGTCAGAGAGCTCCACGCAGGCCTCCTCTCAGGTAAGATATAATATAATATAATATAGTTACAATCTTTAATGTAGTGCTTACAAACTCGACTGGATCCGTCTTATAAAAATAGATGCAAATGCATTGTGTGCAATGTGAGCAGAATATTTGAATGAAAGATGTGATATTAAATGTTTTGACACATTTTGCAGATCAGATCAAAATATATAGCACAACATCATCTTCATGTACTTCATTACTTAGCCTTTGGAAGTGTTTTTAAAGTAGATCTTCATTAATTTTGAAATAAACACAGTCTCTATGCTTCTGTTCAGAATCAGGTCCAGAACCTCGCCATCCGCGGCCAGCAGGGGGCGACCTCGTCCTCCTCTCAGACGCAGACCCTGCAGGCTCTCAGTCTGAAGCAGAGCCCTGTGCCCATCCAGCCCACCTCGCTGGTCAAGAATCCCAGCCAGGGTACGCAGGTCGCCTCCGCGGGGAAGACCAGCTCCTCCTCCGACGGCTCCTCCGATGGAGGGAAGAAGGGTGACGGTGCAGCGGTCACAGAAGTCCGGGCAATAAACATGAGCCGCCACGTTACGACCCTCAGTGCTCAGCCTCTCATTGCTCCAGGTTGGTAAAGCCTGCTATCCCACTATGTACACAGAAGTTATCTTAGTCGTGAGGAAGATCCCGACCAGACCCCTGCAGGGGGAAAAATATGGGTTTTAGACCTGATGCCTTTCCTAGGCACAGTGTCTCAATTTTGAGGATTTCAAGCTTTTTTTTCACTTTGTATTTTCTAATTATAAATAACAGTGGATTAGACAAGGAAAAATAATTAGCAAATGAATCCATAATGAAGAATATCTTAAGTTGCAGCCCTCCTGGGTATCAAACACAAATAATCGTGCATCCAATCGTCTGTCGTACCAAATTAAGTCCTCACTTCCACAAATTAAATGAACAATGAAAACTTCATCAACAAATGGCAGCAATATTTCCCCCATGTCAGCCTTGACTCTTGATATTGGATCAGCGCATCGCGTCTCAGTATTCATATTCTCTGACTGATGGATTTTTTTTTGGAGGGTTCATGGTATTTCTGTACATACAACACTCGACGTTCCATAGGAAGTTTGTTTTCATTTTTGTGGGCGGATAAATTTAGCTGCCAAATTCGCCTGCCAGCCGCTGCAAGCTTGTTTTTTTGGTTACACACCTAACATTTCAAACCTCGGAAATAGACGTGGGTCTTTGGAGCTGCCGACGGATACACAGCAGGGATTTGCTCTCGTGTTTATAGCGAGCTCAGACGAGAAAAGACACTTTGCACTTTTAATAGCTTTCTCTTGGCTAGCAGTGTGACATGTCAGAGCCCCGCTTCGCAAACCCACCAATTCACGAAAGGGGGTGAAACCAGGCGTATTAAAGACTGTCGAGTTGCGTCTGGAACAGTGGGGCTGCTGAACTAGAAGCTGCGAACCACACAATGCCACGCAAGAGTCTTTCCAAACCACTTACTGTGTAATTGGAAGTCAGCAGCTGTTTTTTTTCTTTCCTTTTTTCTTTTCGTAGTGTGAATGGTGTAGAGTATGCCAGCACTACAAGCTGATTAAGTCCAGTTTGTTTGCAGGATAAATCCCTTAAGGTGCATTATCTAATTTTCCAGAAGGTCCCGATAAAACAAAATGGTTCATGGAGTGTGTCGTACATGAGCCTAAACATAAGAGTATGGATGTACTTTATGTGTTTAAATCTGCTCGGAGAAGTAACACTGTTTGTTCATGACTATAAACCTTATATACACTTCAGTAAACCGTTAATGCATGCTGTTGTTTTTGTGTGTGTGTGTGTGTGTGTGTGTGTGTGTGTGTGTGTGTGTGTGTGTGTGTGTGTGTGTGTGTGTGTGTGTGTGTGTGTGTGTGTGTGTGTGTGTGTGTGTGTGTGTGTGTGTGTGTGTGTGTGTGTGTGTGTGTGTGTGTGTGTGTGTGTGTGTGTTTTTTGGGGCATGCGTCTGGTAAAGGAGAAGGGGAGTGGGGGATTAACTGAATGTGTCTTTGCACAACTGTGTCTTGCTTTGTTGCAGTAATGGATTTGCGTAAAATGAAAGGGAGGATGGAAGCACAGAGTCTGGCTGCACGCTGAAAAAAAGAAATTAACATGGGTTGCCATAGCAGCAGCCCATCAGGGACAGGTGTGCGCACGGGATGCTGCCGGGGAGTTAAAACACAGTGGGTCGGGAGGAGGGGAGGCAGCATGGCCAGCTGAGGGGATTCGGATTAAAGCTTGGATGCACTTTGATTTCTACGCTAAAAAATCACACAAAAGTTTTTTGTACAGACACGCCACTGTCTCTTGAAAAAAATCCTGAATTTCACCATCCACAGTCATTGTGGATGTTTAGTGTCCCGGCCCAGGTAACGAGAGGAACGAACCAGTAGGAAACCAGATGATTTGCATGTGGATGGTGCTGGGTGATACGTTCACGGCCTCTGTGTCTACTTGCCTTAACTTGCCTTATTGAGGAGACTGTAGATATGATTAGGATCTGTGTTCTAATTAGTTATTATAATGCATTGTAATAACTTCTACTTATTACTGCTATAAAAGAGCTTTAAGTCAGTTGTGGACTAAACCTGCATTTACTGCATGAATGGTTAAAATAATGTCAAGATGTCACTTTCAATGCGACTTTATTGTTTTTTTGCACACTTTATGCTGCTTTATACTGTAAACCAATGGCAGCACTGAGGAAAATATCGTATTTTTAACTATTTTTATTTAACAGTTTTAATCACTGGTTACATTTAGATTAAGATTGTGTCCCAAAAAACCCAACAATGTATAAAGAAGTCAAAATTGGCTCCACTTTGACCAGCTAAAACATTAAAATGCTGCTTCATTTATT
This sequence comes from Scophthalmus maximus, assembly GCF_022379125.1. Taxonomy (NCBI): domain Eukaryota; kingdom Metazoa; phylum Chordata; class Actinopteri; order Pleuronectiformes; family Scophthalmidae; genus Scophthalmus; species Scophthalmus maximus. Next base: position 6,047,627 of record NC_061520.1, read on the forward strand.
GGTAATAATGACTCAGCAGAGACTTGCCTGGCCTCATCTGAGAGAGCAACAAAACAATGGCGGAGTGGTGATCATTTGCTAATTTTGGTCTTCAGCTTTCATCCAGCTCTCCAAAAGTATGGCAGATCATTTTGGAGCAATGTTTCTGTTACAGTGAACGTCAGAAACACTGGGAGGCCGTCACTTTCCCTGACTAAGAGGAATGGAGCTGGACACCAGCGTTGGGAACGTCTGGCTCGTTGCAGAGAGTGTTTGATCTCCTCGTCTTGGCAGGAACGAGCTGCCTCTACTATAAAAACCCGCAGCAGGGAACCCCCAAAAGCACCGTGCTCACAGATAAAAGAGCAGGTCTGAACATGACGCCTGTGTCTTGGGAAAATCATTTAGCAGCTAATAACAGTATCGGTTGCCAGTTTAACTTGAATTTGACTAGAAAAAAAACACTGGAAAGGCAAGAGATTAAATGCTAAAGTAAGCATTTAAAAAAAGAAAAAAGAACACCCAGACTTCAACTTAATGTTAAAGTTTTTTCAGTTTTCAAATAATTCAACCTGTTTTGGCCTCGTCTGTACTGCCTTTTAAATGATCCTGTTAGCTTGTAAAAAGGATAGAAAGAGAAGAGGAATCCCTCACTTGTGGCTCTCTAAACGATTTCTAAGCGTTAAGCCCTTGGAGGCAAATTGCGATTTGTGAGAATGAGCTATCTAAATAGAATTTGATTGATATTGATATTTTTAGTTAAGAGGGCCTGACGTTATGTTTTCACATTTCTGTCCGGTGAGGAAAAGACGGCCTGAGGCCTGACGTACTCTTATTGTTTTACGCCGGAATGAGCTCCATGAAAGTGAGTCAAAGTGGCAGCCAGTGAGAATGTGGAACCTCAGGGATTTTCCAGCGCTCTGGTGATACAAACTCATCTCAACCTCAGAGCGTTGCACAACTGTGCACACAGATATCTGCCCGTTAAGCGTAGTGGGGGGGAGGGTGATTGCATGTGTGTCTATATATGTGTGTGGGTGTGAGGGCCTGAGTCATTCCAGTCCTTAATCCCAAGACCTTGAGGGGGAATAGCAGTTAAATGAATTCCCCTGTCTTCCTCTTCTTCCAGGACGTCTCCCTGTTCCTCATTAGGGGCTTGAGAAAGTTGTCAGCATTCGTGGGGAAGGCTGGTCGTATCCGGTGCGCGCACTGATTCAGAATTCCCCCTCGTTTGCTCAGACTGCTCAGACAGACTTGTTATTGTCGGCCGTAACTTAACCTTTTTTTTGCGTGCTCGAGCACAACAATCCCATTTCAAGGTACAATTCTGAGCTTTTTGTCCCCCCGAAGCTTTCAGTCAAATTGAAAGGTCGTCATCCGTGGATGGACCTTGTTTGGTCGTCATGGAGATGGATCTGCTGATACGAAAGCTCTGTAGTTCTTAGGCTCTCGTCTGTCTTAAGCGTGAAGGTTGGTTCTTGATGATATCGAATCAAGCTCCACTTAGAGTCAGAATTTAGAATCAGAAGATTCACAATTGTGTTTATTGTCAAGCAGGTTCTCACATACTAAGAATTACTCTCTACATAGTTCAGTTGGTTGCCTACCGTGGTCAACACTGAAATATCGCAGCAACTCTTGGATGAAATTTTAACAAACTTTCGAAAACTAATGACAATCCCATTAGACTCCTGTACTTTGTTACTACTGGAAAAGGTCAACATCATTTTTTAAACCTAATTTTTACTTAACAGCCTCATAGACATGGTTGTTGACATGATTGTTGTGGTCTTTTTTTGCCAGACGACTGGCCAAACTACATCTGCTGATGAAGATCATGTGATTCCGTTTTAAAGTTCCATAAAAAATCAGAACGGTGGAACTTAGTTAGTGATTGTTTCATCGAGAGCTGTGACTGCCTATTGACAATTTTGACTGAATGACTGAAAATTACTGAATTATCAGAATCAGAATAGTTGCTGAGGATCAATTATTTGATGAGTCAACTAATTGTTTCAGCTCAAGCTTCATCATCAAACTAATATTTCCAAGGTCAATAAGCCAAATGAAATTATTAGTCGTATTCATGTTAACACTGTGGTTACTCCTGTGAACCATTGCACACTCATCAATAAAAAAAAAAAGTATAACTAACTACTTTAAAATTCCGATTAAGGAGTTCTGTGCATCAACTGAAGAACTGATGGGTGTTTTTATCCACTGAGGTGTCAGTTTTTCAAATTACTTTTCAAATGTGATCCATCTTCTAGACGACCCATCTTTGATTATCATGCTGCTTTGGGCTGAGTCCACCCGCCCACGGCTCACATCCATCCTGCTCTGAACAATATTCTCTTCTGTGTAATATTCTCTTCTGTGTGCGCCACAGCTAGCTCAGGTTTTTTCTGTCGATGGGTTCCACTGTGTCTCGCCACTTGTAAAAAAGAAAAGTTTTCTGCAGCATTGAAGGGACTAATGACATGCAAACTCTGCTGGATAGAAACATCCACTTTTTTCCGCGGCAGGGTACAGACTGCGGTTGCTCTCACAGGGAAACTTTGAAACCAGATGGAGCCTGTCCCACACAAAACATCGTGAAAAGAACAGGAGGAGGAGGAGAAGTGGGAGGAGGAGGAGGGTGATGGGGATTTGAGACAAATGCTGATGTACTTGGCATTAATCCATGTAGGAATTTTTTGTGGGGAGGGGGATCATTAGCATTACCCAACAATCCTCCACGTTCAATGCGACTCATACAGCAGAAGCTTCTGGGTAGTTCCTCTCTGCAGCAGATAACTCATTTCTTATTTGGGTTTCAGCAATAACTTTCTGTCTGTGAACTCTTTATTGTTTCCTGGTAGCGTTGTTGGAGATCAAGGAGGCAGTAGAGTGTCATGGACGGTTCACTCTTCATGTTTGATCCTCAAGGCTTTTCCCTGATGTTTGACTCGCCTCAGGCTTCTCCGGCCGAACGCTCGCCCGCCAACTCACACATGCTCCCCCACAATACAAGATTGATGCGCCGTGTCTCGGCCCTTCGGGGCAGGTTATGAGCTCACAATGTCTTTCCACCCACAACAGCACTGACAAGTGGTGACAGGCCATTTTGATTTGTGAGTCACAGGCCCTGACTAACAGCAAGAGACGCTGCACCTTTCCACGAGCTCTTAATATTACCTGCTGTCACCAGGGGGGCACACGGGTGAAGGGAAGGCTAGAGAACAACAGTCGTCTACATCTTTCATTGTTTCTCTGGCACAGTGTCTCTCATAGACACTAGGGTTTGAGCACGGTACAGTTCAACTCAGTCAAGATATTTCTGAATTATATATAATTGTGGCATGCAACGTTAATTAGGTAATCCTTAAACGCACATTAGGGCTGCAGGGGTTAGTTTTCTTTTTGATTTATCTTACAATTATAACTTTGTTTGAACAGTTCAAATATTTCCATCACAATTACCTGTGAACCCAAGTCTTTAAATTGTTTCTTGTTTTTTAAACTGTGTAATTGTTAAACTGCAAATAAAATTATATTGAGCAGTCATTTGTTAGTTTATCTACGCTTTCCCCAAAATTGCATTTTTCGAAATAAAAGAAAGATTTTTTTTAAATATAGTTCATGGTAGTAGTAGTAGTAAGATTTATAAAGTCTATTAAACCTCACAAATGTTATTACTACTTTGTCATCATGTCACTGATAAAGAGAAAAATAGACTAAAACATTAAAAAAACACATCAGCGAGTAGGACATTTAATAGTTTTTTTATAGTTTCACAGCCAGTATTGACTGGAAAAACAGATGCAACTATGGCATGTGTGGCTTGAAATCTTTATTGGTTGTAAAAATAATAATAAAAAGAATCTAATACTTTTCATCAAAAGTTTCTGGAACATAAATTCCAATGAACATGGGCTCATGAACATTCCCATGGGTGAGGCCCCAAGAATATATCAATTTTTCTTTTTAAATTACATGGTTACACAGTAAAAAAAAAAAAAAAGGTGATACTTACATTTACTCATTTTGCAGGTGCTGTTATCCATAGCGACTGAGGGTTAGGCTTCAGTCAGAACAAGGAAGTGTTTGTGTGTGGTGGACAGTTTTTAAAAGTGGAATCATTCTCTTATATTTCATAATTTATCTTTTTGTCATTCCAGCTTACACCCAGATCCAGCCACAATCCCTGGTGCAGCAGCACAAGCAGCATCAACAGCAGTTCATGGTCCATCAGGGCCAAGGTTCCCACCAGAAGACGACGGGCCACCTGCTGCAGACTGCCTCCATCCAGCCATCACAGCACCCGGTCCCTGTGCTGCCCAAACCTGCTCCACACCACCAGGCCTCCACGCCCAGCCAGCAGGCCACCATCTTCCACTCTACCATCAGCCCCCATCACGCCCTCCACTCCTCCCTCAGCCACGCCAAAGCTCAGCCCGTCCAGCTCACAGCCATCAACCTTCAAATACAGCCAACAGTGAGTACGGGCATGTTCAGCTTCTTAAATGTGAATATTTTCTGGTTTCTGTGCTCCTCTATGACAGTAAACTATATATCTTTGGTGTGTGGCGTTAGTTGCAGCCCTACTGTAGTACCATTGTCCATTGATCAAGTCTTTAAGAAAAGCCCTAATAACTGTAGCCTTATCAACAGAAAATTATCTGCTTCTAAATGAAAAAGTTTGCTGTGTTAAGAGCCTTCAAATGCCAATATAGACAGATAAAAGTAAATTCTCCAAAATTCAAATTGTCTACGTCTGAGATGAAACCCCTCCCTCACAGTAACTTACAGTGCCTTATCCATTGCTGTTGTTTCCAAGATTGCGTAATTGATGTGATTCATATTGTTTGTCCTCCCATTTGTTTCTAATGAGCCGTGGCATCGTGTCCTACTTAACATCCTGACTGACTGTGTTGTTCCAAACTTTTACTTTGGTATTTTGAAAGTGGTAACCAGCAAAAATAAAAAAAACGGCCATTACAACAACAACAACCACAGTATCAATTTCAGCTCCAAGACATACACGTTAAATAAGGGATCTTCCTGAGTTTGGGATTCCTGGTGTAATATTTTCCCACTGGTGTAATATTTTCCCACTGGTGTGATGTTTTCCCACTGGTGTGATATTTTCCAGTTCCCCTAATGGTTTTCAATTTTTCACTGTCACTGGCATTAAAAGTTCTAACATCCCCTGGTTGTGTCTCTTCATGACTGTCGCAGATCTACTTTCTCACGTTCCCCCCCCCCTCTGCCTTTTCTTCCTAATGCCTATTGAAGGCCTCCCGCTTGGTTCAGGACAGTAAAGATAAGCCAACCTCATTGGTGGTGAGAGAGATGTGTCCGACCCCATCCGCACAGCAACAACAGCAGCAACAGCAACAACAGCAGCAGCGGCAACAACAACAACAACAGCAGCAGCAGCAGCAGCAGCAGCAGCAGCAGCAGCAGCAGCAGCAACAACAGCAGCAACAACAGCAGCAGCAGCAGCAGCAACAGCAGCAGCAGCAGCAGCAACAACAGCAGCAACAGCAGCAGCAGCAGCAGCAGCAGCAACAACGGCAGCAGCAACCTGCACCTTTGCCTTCACATCCTGCCAAGCCCGTGGAGCAGCCCAAGGTCGACACAGTTCCACCAGCTGTTCAGCCACAAGGTAATGATTCAGGCCGATTCTCTACGCTGCTAAACGACTCTCTGTGGAACCCAAAATGTGTCTGTTGATAAACTTTTTAAATAATTTAGCAACTGGGACAGGAAGTCTGGAAGCAGTTTAAAAACGGTTAACTTTTCACCTTGACATGGAAACTATAACTTTATTGATGCTGTTCTTGATTTGGTAAATTTTTACAATCTTTCAGGAATCATTTCAGGAAAACAAAATCAATGCTCATGTTTACTTGTATTCAAGCACTTGTTGTGTCTGCAGCTTCCCTCTTCTTCTTTTATATTTTAATTGTATAAATAAGAGTTACCTGAAAATATTAGTGGGTACATTTGTGTGATATTGGGCCTGGCCAGCATCGAGCAGGGAACATCGTAGTTATATTTTCTTCACACCTGTTACATACAGGAAGTGTGAAAAAAGTTAGAAACACGTTAAATCAAATATGACAAAACTTGCCATATATCTAATCCAGTTAAAAAGCTTTTAGCTGTATTTATCAAGAAAATCACAGACATGCCGCATCTTCAGTATACATTTTTTGTTTTGTTTTGTATTGCTGTGTTTTCTGCTTCGTGTGCACATTTTGTCAGCCTGCTGATTTGAATATATATATGAGATAAAAACTTTTGTTTTCAGTTATTTGACCTCCATCGTCTGTGGGGTTGAGTCACTGTAAGGGGATGCTCATGAAGCAGCTACAGTCCTCTCTCACCAAACACAGATTACTTTGTCTTATAGATGTTGACACGGATCACTTTCAATGGTGATATTTCTCCCAACCGGTTGAAAAATAGTGCTAATGCTGTGTTTCTTGTAAAATGAAACATTCTGTAAACCACAAATTGCTGTTTATGGCCGATGAGTTGGGTGTGATGTGTGGTGAAGGAGCACCGCTCGACACCAGAGCAGGAAACTATTTTTGGTAATCCACTGTCTGGCTGATGACAGCTCAAATACAGTGTACCCAAGAAAAATGGTAACGTTTAAAGTAAAAGCCTCCAGACAAAAGATGGTTGTTGAACGTCCATCCTGCTGTATCCTAAACACAGAAATTCAGTGAAACTGTCAATTATCTATAAATGCATATATTTGCTCCTGGAATGACAGCAGTCAAAATCTCGCCGCTGTGCTTGAGAGATTGACCCACTGAGCCACAAAATATGAAACTAGTGGTTAGTTTCTGTTTCTGTTCCAGAACAGCTGCAGTGACCAATGACCAGTAGCTGTTTTGCTCGTGATTCTTTGATATTTACACATCTACAATGCTCCGGATTGGTATTCTGTTAATTCAGAGGTTAATGAGTGTCTCTCAGAATTATGTCACACCGAATAACCCAGGTTGATTGCGTTCCAGTTGCAATCGGCAGGAAGTTGAAGAACAAGCTGGAGTCCTGCTAGCCATTGGTAGCAAAACCCAGTTAATAATAATGCATTACATGGCATTTCATGCATACTAACGCCGTAGTAACACGTCCACAGACAGTCCGTGGACAGTACTATGTGTACGACAAATTTAATGACACACAAAGAAGACATAAGCGCTAATACATAGTAAAAAATATTGCAAAGGTCTCATTAAAAACACTTGCTCGTACAAAAATGGCTAATGTAGAAGCATCACAGCTACAGATGAGCATTGACATAATAATGTTAAAATCATGGAGATATACACTCAGTTGACATCGACAACATTCTGGTTATGTATGTGAATAGGGTAAAAAGTGAGATGATGCATAACAGTGATAGTGTGCATGTTAACAGAGGCGATTCTAGAGTATTTTGGGTCCCTAGGCAAAAAATTACAGGGGGCCCCTCGAACCAGCGTTCATCACCACTATGTTATAAATTATCTGACAACAAAAAAAAAAACAATTGAGTGAGTACAGTCAGGTGGGGCCCCCTTAGGGCGGTCTCCTACTGTCATTGCAAACTTTGCGCATTGTCACTGCTGACCTGGGGGCCCCAAGCGGTGCCTCTGCATGTTAACAGGCGAAGAACGCATAAAGGAAGTTACCTTTTAGAAATAATAAATGATAATACATTTTCTGTTATTGTCATCAAACAATCAGACCTTCAGTAAACTCTCACCTGGGGCACCAAGTTACCCAGAGGGGGCCCTGTGTGTGTGTGTGTGTGTGTGTGTGTGCGTGCGGGCCCCGGATGTTTGCGCTACGCCACTGCGCTTACGTGTTAGTTGAGTTGACGAGTCGTCGGAGGGAAAGTGGCTGTAGCCGCTGGGAGGAGAAACATCTCAGTCGCTGTAGAAACATGTTGTCATGCAGCGGCAGCACGAGAGGCTGTGGGAGGAAACGGGAGGCGGGTCCTGGTTCTCTTGTCTCAGCCCGGTCGGTCGGTCGGTCTGTCACCAGCTGCAGCGGCAGGTCGGTGCGCGTCCGTCGGATCATCACCGAGAACAACGCGGACCGAACCCGCACGTGTTCCCCGCGTGAACCGACAGTCGGCGCGGTAAGAAGACTCTCGTCTAGGGATGTGATGGTCGGTTGGTCGATCGTTGGCTGTGCGACCGCGGGGCACCTAACATGTGTCGCTGTCCATTGTTTGACTGCGGCAGATGGAGATGACCGACCCAGGGTCGGTGTGTTTGAGGTTTCATCATTATTAAGGTCATATGTGGTGTATTTAATCTGATGGTTCATCGCGTGTAAAACAAATCCCCACTGTCTCTTGCAATCAATGACAGAAGGAATGAAAACATCAGTTGTTCACGTCTCACCAGTTTGATGATGAGGACTGTCTGTACATTAGAGTAAAGGTGATTGAACTAGAGCTGCAAAAGGTTATCGATTTTGATCATTGATTAAGTCGTTTTTATGGGGGGGGAAAAAGAGGTCAGGATTCTCTGATTTCAGCTCCTTCAATGTGAATTTGTTCCGGTTTCTTTGCTCCTTTGTGACAGTAAACTGAATATCTTTGGTGTGTGGACGAAAAAACCCCAAATCTTCGGGGTTTTGGGAAACACAGTTGACATTTTCACCATTTCATGACATTTTATGGATCAAACGACTCATCGATTAATCGAGAAAATGAAAAGTATCGTTCGTTGCAAGCCTAGATTGAACTAGCATTAAGTTCCACACCTCCACGCTCGCGGAGTAAGTTTCTTATTTGTAAGTTCATTTTGGACCAGAATTAATAAATCAGTTATAGATTAATCTGATGATTGTGTTTCTGTTCTAAAACGTGTAAGAGATTACTTGAAGATGTCCATGACAGTTTCCTGAATCTCATGGTGATTTCCTTTAAATTTCATGTTTTGTCCAATTTACAGTGTAAACGCCCCAAATACTCAGATTAATATAAAAGATGACGGGGAAAAAACGTCATTTGATGTTTGCATTTGTGATGTCTGCCTTTTTTGCTTTTAAAGTAACAGAGAAACCATTCGTCGTCTAATCATTCCTGGTGTCACTCAAACTGACCCCAGCAGTGACCATTTTTCACGGAGGACAATGATCTGACGGACATATGTAACCGGACTGTGTTGTGTTTTCGTCTTGGCTCAGTTGGGGGGTCGAGCAAGAAGCCGGCCGCCGCACCTGGGACTCCACCTCCTGCCATGACCTCGGGACACGAGAGCGAGGCGCCCAGTGTGACGGGCAGCGCGCCGCAAAACGGGGAGAACAAACTGCCCCAGGCCATCGTCAAGCCCCAGGTCCTCACGCACGTCATCGAAGGCTTCGTCATCCAGGAGGGAGCCGAGCCGTTCCCGGTCTGTGTAAGTACCTGATCTCACTCTTTTGACCTCGCAGAGAAATGAGATAAACAACCCAGAGCCGCGACACTTCTCCAGCGTACATGCACGCAGGGAACTGTCAACAGGCAAACACACACACACACACACACACACACACACACACACACACACTCTTTCTCTCTGATGGCAACAGTAGTGAGAGCCCACAGCTTGTGTTTTGATTCAGTCATTAATAATAGTCAGGCAGAATTCTGTAGCTGTGAAACGGATGAAGGTTTGTCTCAGTTACTTTGAATGAAATGTTAAACTAAACTTTTTATAAAGATGCAGAATAATGTTTATGATAATTTCTAGACTTTGTGCTCGCTGCCTCCTCCTGGACGTTTTGTGTATATGCTCATTATATACGTAGAAAGAGCTGAACAAACAGAGTTAATGTAAAGAAAGTGATATGATTCTTTCAACTTGGACTGAAAGAGACAAACAAAACAAGAAAACCCTTAAATAAAAATTAAATAATTGACCACTAAATAATTTCAGCAATAAAATATGTACACATGTAAAGTATTCTTTGTTCTTTAATTTGCTGCCGTGACGTTGTCCGGCTAAATTTCAGGAACTTGGGACTGTTTCATTTACAGTCGTAAACATTTTCTCCCTTACTCCAGGTGGAGCGTCTGCCCATTATCATCGACAGCCCAAAGAAGCTGGATCATCAGCTCTCCTCAGACCCGGACAAAACTCCGCTCAGCAACGCAGCAAACACCGACTCAGAGCCGGAGGACCTGAACCCGCCAGGTGGGCCACAAAGAACTCAGCAAGCGCAAGAAGGTTGTGTAATGTCAGGCAGTTTGATGCTGAAGAAACTTGGGGTGTTTCAATCCCAAAGTCAACAATTTTATTTGTACTACTTTGAAGGTTTATACATTTTCAAATTGACACGCACCTTTCTGTCCTTAACTCAGATTTAATGTTGTGGAATTACTGGTGGTACTGACTCGACAAAGAGCTTGAGCCTCTGCGATAAATGCACCAGAGCCGGTGCTTTACTCGCTGTCCCTTTTGTGGCCGCTCAGAAAAAGTTTGCTCTCTGTGCAGCTGCATGCTTCTGCATCTCTTCACCAAACCACTTCAGTGTGGCTCTGAGTGTCTGTGACTCACGGTTATGTTGTTTCCCCCTTCCACAGAAAAAGAACAAGAGCCCAAGCTGACGTGTGAATACTGTGGCTGGGTCGACTTTGCCTTCACCTTCAAGGCCTCGAAAAGATTCTGTTCCATGGTTTGTGCAAAGAGGCAAGTCAACCTTTTAAAATATTTGTTTTTACTGAAACGATTGGCTGCTCCCTCCTGTAAAAAAAAAAAAAACAAACCCTGATAATGGATTGTTTTGTGAACAGGTACAATGTGGGTTGTACCAGACGGATGGGCCTTTTCCGTCCAGAGAGGAGTAAACCGACCAAACGCTGGCGAAGAAGATCTCAGGGGCGTTCCAGTATAGAGGCTAAGAAGCAGGTAAAGGAAAAACACGCACCTGAACCATCACAACTAAACGCCCTTACCTTAACTCTTAAGGTGCGTTCACACCAGACGTGAGTAGGTTACATACAAAGTCAACTCAAAGACACGACTGGATGCAAATTCCGCATCACTTGCGTCGGGAGGCGCAAGTGTGTCTGTGTGTGCGCTTGTTCAGAGGAGGTTTGTCGGAGAAAGTGGAAAGAACAATGGGAAAATATTCGCATGAATAAGAACAAATGTTCCAGCGACCAAACTCTGTTACTTGTGTGATGCAACACGAACGTGAACGCTGTGAACGCACCTTTGCCCTAACCTTAAAGCTACACTGTGTAATATTTAGAAGAACTTATTCACAGAAATTGAATATATTGTCCATAACTATATGTTCATATATGTATAATCATCTGCAGCAAAGAACCAGTGTTTTTTCGTCAACTTTGAATGAGTTAAATATAGTTACATGAAGTGGACCCGACCTACGTGTGAGTCGCCATGTTTGTTACGTCTTGTTGAATTTCCAGCGCTGCCTCAAAGTGTCCCCTGTCAGTTGGCTGCGGTTTGCAACTTTACCACCAGATGCCGCCAGAAAAGTAAAAAAAATTACACACTGGGGCTTTAACTTGAATGTAACTACAAACTTAAAACCAAGTCTTAACACTCAAACAGCCGTATGGACCCCTGGGGACCTCAGTTTTGTCCCCATGAGTGACACGAGTCCCCATCGGTTGGTTTGTATTCTGTCTAAAGTCCCCACCAGAACTTAAAGGCAAGTTAACACACAAACACTCACACTCGGTCCTTCGCGCTAGAAAACGTCCTCATCGACACTTCACCTCCTATCACATACTGCTTCTCCTGCACATTTCGCAGGCTGCACTTTTCACACCTTGTGCCTTTTAATGAATCAAAGCCTCATTTGTGCCGGTGCCTGATCGCCTCCCTCTGCCTTTAAAGGGTCATTACGTGCTCTATGATCCTTGTCGACCATTTATTGTCGACCAGGACAAAGTGTGGAAACAGTTGGTAAAGATTTTCTGCATCCTACCACACATTATGTCGACATGAACAGCAACTGGATTTGTTTGTTGACCTCTTTGAAAGTTCGTCTTCATCTAAGTGTTTTACTGATGAGCCATTCATTTCTTAAATGCTGGGCCTTGATGTCATTAACCTCAATGTTTCCCACCCTCCTCAGAAGCTGTCCCCGTCACCTCAACAGACTCCCGGCGGTTCCGTGTCCTCACCACATCCCTCACAGCCCAGTCAGGAGGAGTCCAGCCCGTGTTCGGACATGTCCAGCTACGAGGAGCCTCCGTCTCCCCTGTCCGCCGCCAGCTCGGGACCCCTGGATCCCACCCCGGCCCCCGCTCAGGTCCCCGTCCGCCGGCAGCCGAGCAGGGCCTCGGACCAGGAGGGCTGCGCCGTGAGAGACGCACCTTCACTCTGCCAGCGGTTCATACCCAACGACCCCACCAAGTGGAACGTGGAGGAGGTTTACGAGTTCATCTGTTCACTGCCAGGTCAGTGGAGTAAACTGTTTGTTGGGAAACATTAAAAAAAACAACAACTGACAAACTAAACCTGCCAGGTTCAGTTCATCTTATTCTTGCCTACGGATCCTGTTTCACTGAAATTAACCTTCACTTCTTCCTCCGCTGTGCACGCAGGTTGTCAGGAGATAGCGGATGAGTTTCGGTCTCAGGAGATTGACGGACAGGCCCTGTTGCTGTTGAAGGAAGACCACCTCATGAGCACCATGAACATTAAACTGGGGCCTGCGCTCAAGATCTTTGCACGCATCAACATGCTCAAAGACTCATAGCAGTAAAGTGTTTGTGTGTGAGTGTGAGAAGAACAGTGTTTAAAACCTTGGTGCAGGACGGAGGATGCGTCACTGTAGTACTGACGGCACTACGAACTTTGCCTTCTCCCCACCACCGGGCTGGTTCCTGTGATATAGGATCTCACTTCTGACTTGACTCGACCCCACAAACGGTTCATATTCAACAACCATGCGACTGTTGAACCTCGGCTACTGGAACTAATGGTGGTTTCACCATGAGCACTGGAAAACATTCAAAGTTCAAGTTTGAAGGTTTTATATAAGATTCATTGCGACTAGATGTCGCAGGCAATGTCGGACCAAAATCCAAAAGCTCCGTCGGCCACATCTCCCCCTCCATGTCTCATCTCCGCCCTCCCACATCTCCAACCTCCCTCTGTGTTCTCAGCAAGTTGGTCTTAAACGTACAACCAAAAGCACAACCAATAAAGAGCCGGAAAAAAAACTATTAAGCTGGCTACCATGCAGACTGGTGAAATGGATAATTGCTACTCGCCATACACACGTGTGTGTAACCCTTAAAGCAGTTGTTTGATAGTTAAATCCTCAAACAACTGCTTTAAGCGATTTTAATGCAATACACTTTTTGTAAAATTCAGCAAATATTTAGTCACGGTCCGCTAGCTGTTGGTGTGTGCGCTGAAAAATAAATCAGATTTTTCTACACAGCACCTGGCTTTGTGAATTAAATTTGAATAAAAATGGTGCAGGCCACACCTCAAAACACTTTGTGTAGTTTGTAAACATCACTCCCGACACCTTAAGAGACGCCCTAGCACTACGACACTGCGACTCAGGAGTTTTGGCCTCGTGTTTAGCACGTCCGTCTCCCATCCCATAATCTATGTCCAAAATCGCTTACTGCCCCTTTAAAAACAGTGTGAACAGAGGATTGAAAGGAAAATCGGGAGCCACAGTGAGATCTGTGCCAAATTCCCAAATGTGGATTGTCATATAATATTTAATGTTTAATCTTTCTCACTTCTGAGCTGTAATCTTGATATCTGATGCAGATACAAAACGGATGAAGAACACATTGAAAAATGTCACTTATGTTTGTTCCACCGGATGTCAGGGGGTCGGGGTCACATTCAAACCAACGGGCAACGTGGGAAGCTCGGGTTTTACGGTCAGCACCTCAAACCCAGAGGGACCAGGAGGGGCCACTGGTCTTGGGAGGGTGGGTTCATGTATCACCTAATTAAATCTCTTATTTCAACCTGCCCATTACACAGCTACAGACGACTCCCCTGTGCTTTCACGCACCTTGCTGTGTTGCATTATAAGATCTAATCATAATGCAAGGCAAGAAATATGATAGGAGCACTTACTAACAACCAGGTGTGGACGTTGGCGGCAGGAAGACAACTTTTATCAAATGTTATTTAATCGGATAACGCGCGTGTGAACTAACTCAACGATCACAGCGGGTGAGAACGGAGCAATTCAATTCGGTGGAGAAAACAAGGCAGGGAGAAGCGTTGCCAAAGTTTACTAACTGTTCAGTTCATTGTGTGTTTGTGTTGGTTCAAGCTGCAACACGGTCGAGTGACTTTATTATTATATTATTTTATAGACATATTTGTACAGTTTTGTCAGCGTGCAAATGAGGGCGGGATGGCTGCGTGTGTGTGGGGCTGGGAACAGAAGATTGCATTTATTAATTTGCTCTTTTATTCAGTAGATGCCCCTTTGCCTTTTTTTTTTTACACTCACTGTTCTAGAATATACAGCTTGATTTAAGCAGCGTCTTTTGTGACATTGATTTCTCTTTCATGAGGAACTTGCCAGGTTGTTTTTTTTGCCTAAGATATGACATTGATTTCTATTCTCAGTTTCATAGGACACTAAGTTATCAAATTAATAATCAGGGTATGCTGCACCCTGCATTTAGCACTTACTTTCTTTTAATTTCATGTTCTGAGAGTCACAACTGTGCAGTACTTCAAACAGGTTTATAATATGTACATAGCAGCTCAAGTGACGAAACTAACTTTCTTTTTCTTAAGTTATCCATGTTAATTTTAAAACAGAAATTTAATGAATGTGTTTAATATTTTGAAATATGCAAATATATAAATATGGCCTCTGGAGTTGTTTTGTAATGCTTTTTTGCTTTTTTCTAATGAAAATATGATCATATCTATTTGTGTTTTTGTGGCTGTAATGGCAGGTCAACTTTTTTAGATGATGCTTTTGTTTAATGCTTGTATTTATCGAAAAAAAGTTTGTTACACAACATTTTGCAATTATAAATAATTTGCAGTACGTTTCTGTCTCGGGTCAATTTTTAATGCGTCTGTGGAGAATTATTATTATTTTTTATTCTGAAGGAAATATTACATTTGGGGTGTGTTTGTTTTATTTCATTTTCTTCTTGTAGGCATTGGAAGTTCCACATATGTAGGCAACCAACAATCCAAACCCAATGATATAAAAGAGAAAAAAGCAAATCATGTTATAAGTTTTCATATTTGGGAAGCAAAAGCCAACAAATGTTTAACATTTGTACTTGATCACTGATAAGAATAATATTCTGTTGGTCGAGTAACAAGCAACTCCTGCGATAAAAATATAACAATGAGGTGAACTTTATTGATCCCTCGCAGGGAGATTGAAAGTATCACAGCATCAAAACAAAATATTAAAATGTATCAAAAGAACAAAAACATTTGAAGACAGATAGAATATTCAACCAAAACTGTACAAATGTAAATAAGAAATATAATTATATTGTGCACAGATAACATTAGATTAATATAAAATGTAAAATACATACTAATCATCTGGCCATCTTATCCACAAAGTGAGGTTATTAAAAGGGTTAGGGGTAGAAAATGTGAAGTTACCTCATAAACTACTTTTATACGTATATGTATATTTGTTATGAGCATCTAGACGCACTATACACATCATACAAAAAATAGTATCTATTATAATAGCATGACCTGTTTCTGAGCCATGGTGTCACAGCCATCTTGGTTGTTGTTGCTAATAAAAGTTCCTAGTTCGCAGGAAACAGGACATTTCCAGCTGTTTGTCTCACACAGTGGAGCATTGACACAAACACACACCGGCCGCTTTCCTTTTTTAAAATGTCATTTCCACTGAAGCAGAAAAGAAGAATAAACAGGTACCGATGAGTTTTCTTTCAAAATCAGACACACGCACACAAACACACGGGGGAGCGGGGCGGGGCGGACCGGAAACGTACAGTGCAGACACGCCCACTTTTTTTTAATTCAAGAACGGACCGAACCATTAGAAGCCGCCGCTTCCTTCTTTTTTTTTCATTGTTTCGTGTGTAAATGCACAAAATTCAGACACTTGAAGTATTTAAACTCACATAACTCAAAACACACGTGTCGGAGTAGGATTGAATCACGTGTAAAACAGTGAGCAGTGTGTAATTCTTACACTCCTCTCTCCCGCCCCCCGTATCTTGACAGGAATGGTTTAGTCCGGGTTTAAACTTCACCTTTCGTGTTCGTGGATTTGAAACGGTTTTGTTTTTCAACCGAACAGCGACACGTTACCGACGTTTCATATTCATGAAAGGTCAACAGACTTTAATGTTTCACCTTACGACGTGTCAGTAAATTCACCTAGACGAGAACAACTGCAGGTGAGTTCTCTTCTAAACAAGTGTCAGACTTTTCATTACAGTGAAAAGTTGTATGATTCTTTTCTGCTGTATGTTCTGTTTGTGTGCTTTTGTTTTTATTTCAGGCGGAAGTATTCGCATAATGTACTTTAAGTACCAGTACCTGTCACAATACTTTACTATAATATAATCCTGCACATAATATGTTTTTACTTGAAATAAAATATTAAGAAAATTCTCGATTGAATAATATCGATTAATCGTTTAGTCTATAAAACAGAGTAGAGAAGAAAAATGCATGATCACGAGACTCATCCAAAGATTCCCACTTTACTTTTTTACATTATGTAAATATAAACAAACAATCTTGGTAATTTTTCTGTATAATATTTGGTTGTATATCATTAGATTATTATTTGTCATGCACTAATGTAGTTGGTTGAGGTTAAGCTAAAGTTTCAAACTATATTATTTTTACTTTAATTATTTTCTCAATCGACCCATTTGTTGTCCGCTTTGTAAAATGTGAGAAAATGCTTTTAAAAATTCACATCACAACATAAAACTTGAATGTCTCATTTTGTCCCACTGACAGTAAACGCCTCAAAAGTTGTTCGCTTTCAAAGAAACTTGTAACCAAGAAAATAAGCATGTTTGCCACTTTTGAAAAAGATGAAACCATAAAGTTATTGGCATTTTTGATTGATAATAGATTAATCGTTTAAAAAACGTAGCAATTCATTTTCTATCAGTCAACAAATTGAAGTTAACTGGTCGCTGCAGCTCTATATGCAGAAATAATGTTATTGCCCACACCCTTTAAAAAAATAAAAAGATTTACCAGATTTGTTTTTTAATTTAATGATATTCAAATTTTATATAATTTATCATTGCTTTATTTTTTTATTTTTACAGTTGCTGAAATGCCTGATCAAGGAGACAAGGCGGCCGACGGTTTCCCCGCTGACCTTCCCTGTCTGGAAAAACTAGACTCCCCTACAGGTATGGAGCTTCATCATTATCACAGTTATTGTTTTTTAGTAATTGAATCATTACCACCGCGGCAGTTTTTAATTATCTCTGGGCGTGTGTCCCGTGTGTGGAGTCAGGGAGCCCGCCCACCGCCTCGTTATCCAGCCTGATGGAGCTTGAGAACTGTGTTTCCAACCTGAGCCTCGCTCATGAGGTCGTCATGAACGGAGACTTCTGCTTCAGACCCCAGAGGCCTCCCGCAGACAGGCAAGGGACATCACTCCACCGCAGACACACTTGACCTTGGTTTTGTACTGTTTTCCAAAACTAATTGGGAGTTTACATCCTTCCCTCTCTCTCTCTCTCTCTCTCTCTCTCTCTCTCTCTCTGTCTGCAGCCTGGAGGGCAGAGTGACGGAGATCGTCCACCGGGCGTTCTGGGACGTCCTCCGGGAGCAGCTGAGCAGTGATCCTCCAAACTACACTCACGCTGTCATTCTGCTGCGGGAGGTCAAGACTGTGAGTCACCATATCTGCAGGTCTTAAAAAAAGACCGTTTCAGCATGTTGTAGACGATAAACTTTTATTTTTTGGGATGTCATTGTGGCCCATTCATGTATAAACTGCACGTGAGATTGTTGCAATAATGGATTGTCCATGCAAGAGGCTGCATTTTTTTGAAGAGTTATTCTTTTTCCTAGACTTGGGCGGGTGTCAATTCCAGCAAAAAAAAGCAATCTTTTTTTCGTTGTTGTTGTTGATGGATTTATCTATTTCCTAACACCATGTACTACATTTTGTGATATATAGCATTCATATAATCTGTAAAACCTTATCATCACTACTTGGCTTTCCACCGTTATTTTGACTATGATGATTTATTGAATTTTAATTTAAGTGGTAAAGTAACAGAACAAATAAAAAAGGTTACATCTACAGATTGCTTATTTTCCAACCAACAGCTCTAAACATAACAATATGCAAGGGAAAAAGTTTGACTAAACTTTTACTCAAAATTATCAACTAATCGATAATTTGTCAACTCCTTTCATCGTCAATAATGACCAATCTTTACATTAAATGTCACATTGCTTATTTTACATGATCATTGTAAAATATGATATTTGAGCACTTCAGTTAAATATACTTGACTTTTTGCCAAGGAAACAGCTTGTTGTTTATTTCACCTGTTGAATTTTTAGCACAGACGGTCCAGTTTTATTTCAACAGCTGCCATGAAATTGACGCCTTAAACTCTTTTTAATGTGCAGGTTCTGATATAATTCTGGGTTATATTATTAGGACAAAACCCCAAGGACACATGCTCACAATACGACTTAAACCCTTGAAGGACAAACTGACATTTTCTGTGTGTAAACAACACCTGATGCGGTGTCTGTGTTTCCCATCAGAGACTCCAGTCCCTGCTGCTGCCTCAGCACGTCCGGCTGCGCTCTCAGCTGGACGAGGTCCTGGACATGGAGCTCATCCGGCAGGAGGTCGCTCACGGAGTCCTGGACCTCCACAGGCTGTCGGGGTACGTCATCGACACCATGGCGTCTCTGTGCGCGCCGGTGCGTGACCCGGAGGTCCGAGCGCTGAGGGACCTCCGGGACCCGGTGGAGCTGCTGAGGTGAGACGCAGATTGATACGTCCGTGTCTGATGATCAGTAAACCGTGTAGGTTATTTGACCCATATCATACTTCAGTCGTGTAATAATCCTGTTGCGTGTCAGCTCATCTTCTCATGCATCTACCTTATAATCATACTAAAAAACGAATGTGGTCGTTCTTTTGCTTTTTGTGGCTCTTCACTCAGGCACAGCCTCCTACAAATCCTTTAAAAAGCATTTATTTCTAAAAGAAAAATGCTTTCTTTTGGCTTTTACTTTATGTCAATAGCGTATACTTTGTTCGACATGCACTTATTTCTGCATTGGTCTTCTCTAGCTGTTTTCAGACACGAACTCCAGAAAATGTCCGAAAAATGGGGACCAGACCTATGTAGTTACTCTACGTAGTTAGTCAATACGTTAAGTAAAATTTAATTAATAATGTAATGCTTTTAATAATAATAATAATACATTTCATTTATAGAGCACTTTTCATTTTGATTCAGATGTGCTGATAATATACAATCTGATTATTTAAACGTCTTACCCTTCATAAGTGCAACACAGACAGTCCATTGACTCCATTCTGCTGCTGCTCCCCTCCGGGAACTATTCAGAGGCTCCATGATCCGCCATTGCTGGAGAAAAAAAACTGGTCCATTGGAGTGAACGGATTTGTTGCTACTCTCTCTCTGTCGAGGGCTCTGAGCAGGAGGCATGAAAATTACTATAATTCGGCTGCGGAAAGCAGTGTTCAATACGGCCACGCGCTCTCACTGTGAGCATCGACATTCTGCCGAAATTTTTACTCGGCGGCAGGAAAAGTTGCAGAAAATGTCTGGAGCAACATTTGCAGACAATTGCGTTCTCACATACAGACCCCTCTCTCCCTCTTTTTTTGGTTTTTGCTTGTTTTTAGTGCTACATAAATTAAGTTTGCTCGCAGTTGTATTTTATAGCCCCCCCCCCCCCCCCCGGTCTTCCCTCAGGGACATCTTCCGCGTCTTGGGGCTGATGCAGGCCGACATGGTCAGCTTCACCGTCCGGAGCCTGAGGCCTCAGCTGCTGCAGCAGGCGGCGCAGTACGAACGGGCCAAGTTCCAGCAGATCCTGGACAAGCAGCCCTGTGAGTGTGAATGGCGTCGCCTCAGTGGGTTTTACATTTTCTAACACTGCCGCTCAACACGGCGTGAGTGACGGATGGTGAAGGTGACTTTTGTGAGAGAGTGTAGGATTTATGATCATCGGGTCATTTCAGTTTTCAATTAAAAAACATAAATAAAAAAGAGTTGACCCCCGTGTCGCTCTACAGCACCGTCCTGCCATCGTCCAGCGCCTCGTACATCGGCCGAGGAGCCTGGACAGCCGGCCAGCGATGAACAGTTCTGGCTCAGAACATGATTCTGTGCAAGAACAGCTGACTCATCACGATCACTGGCAAAGTGACAAGGGGCCCGGAATGCTGACGAAGTCATGTTCGCAGGGCTGATAAATATCCTTCACGGACACTTACAAAGTCACGTGCTCCCGACTCCCGTCCTCCAAAACACATTTTGTGAGCAAATTAATTAATAAGTAGAAGAGTGTGTGTGTCGGGGCGGGGGGGGCATTAAGCGATCATTTTTTTATCATCAAGTATTTTCTTGATACTCGATCACTCCTCTGGTCTTTAAAATGTCAGACGATAATGACAAACACTCCCAGAGCCGGAGGCGAAGTCTTCAAACTGCAGCAACCAACAGTCCTTAACTCAAAGAAATTCGATTTGTCGAAAAAGGCCTAAACAGTTTTCGGTTGGTATATTTTCTTTGGTTCGACTAATTTAGGGCTGCATCTGACGTTTATTTTCATAATCGATTAATCTGCCAATTATTTTTTCTGGATTTAATCGGTTAGTCGCTCGGTCCATAAAATGTGATAAAATGAGGAAAAATGTTGAACGTGTTTCCCAAAACTCCAAGACAATGTATTTTTTTTTGTCCAAACACCAAAAAGATATTCAGTTTACTGTCAAAGAGAAGCAAAGAAACCAGAAAATATTCACATTTATGAAGCTAAAATCAGAGCATTTTGCCTTTTTTTTCTTCATAAACTAATTAATCGATTATCAACATAGTTGGCGATTAATTATGTAATCGATTAACTCTTGCAGCTCTAGACAAATTTATTAATTAACTACTCATTTCAGCTCCAAAGCAGAACAGTATGATATGAGTTTCTTTAGTAACAGCAATATTTTTTATTTAATTTGTAGCGGTGTCACTTTTTTTTTTTCAAACGGCAGTTTCTCTAGAAAATCTTAGAAGAGAAAAACTTGCTGCAGATAGCCTCAATCAAGCGAACTCAGTTTAACTGGTTAACAGACACTTTAAACCCACAACTCACTGTTTTACATCGACTGCACGTCTGCGTCACTCAAACACAAACAAGCCAGAGCATCTTCTTCTTTTTCCTCTTTCAGCAGAATGACAATGGCGTGAGCCAGACTCAGAAATCGTGTTCATCGTATGAGTTTGTATTTACCAGTTGCATGTCTCTGTTATTTTTCCATAATTTCTTTTTTGGTTCAGCTTCTCTGGACAACACCACCGTTTGGCTCCAGGCAGCAGCGTCAGAAGAGGCGTCGGCCGGCAGAGCTCAGTCCGTTTCTCCCGGTCCCGACGGCCGCTGTCCCGTCAGCGTCGCCGCCGTCCTCAACCGGGCCTACATGCGCCTGCTGCGCTGGGACCCGCGGGACCAGACATATCCCGAGGTATCAGCTCTGCAAATAATTACACGACACTGCGCCTTTTTTTATGTGAGCGATATGTTTTGGATTATCAGGGATCCTGATCCGACTCTCAGCCTGCTTTGAAAATCAAACGCCCGTTCTTCAACACCGCGCGTCAAATGTGCTCATTTGAACTGATTTTAAACTCCTGCTAAAATTTAAAAATTCGATTTTTTTTCTCATCGATAGCCGATGGCTGTTAATCGACCGTCGACTGACAAGAATGAAACGTACTGTTTAGAAAGTGTCTGTTACACTTTATTTTTTAATTTTTTATAAAAATGGCTCAGTAGTCCGCTAAAAAAAAATCCATACAATTTTTGCTGTCCTCTGCAGACAGGCCGGCCTCGACATACCACCTGCCCTGTCTTGATGATCAATGTGCAATCACAATAATCAACCCTGTTCAGAAATAGCAATATTTCCTGCTGGGGGGAGAGAAAAAAAATCCACAGAGATGGTGCCGACCCAGGAAGGTAGAGATGTGGCCAGCTGAGGGGAACTCATAACCAGCCCCCAGCAAATAAAATGAATAAATATATATACTTCAGTCAGTTAATGGTTGATTATGAATCCATAATAAAAAAAAGACATGATTTGACCTACAGTCGACTAAAAGCTCACAAATTTAAATATTAAAATGCAAGTCTAATGTTTCAACCATTTATCCTTTTTTTTTTTTTAAGCTCTTTAACCATTTGTCCTTTAGGCATTTCAAAATTTCAACCATTTATCTATTTACTGTACTTTATTGGATGAATAAATTGAGTTCAGCTTTTCGTAACCAAAACCCACATTGCTGTCATCTCGACATACCGTAGCTGTTGGTTTTTCTTTTGGCGAGGCTCATTTGTGCCGGTGATTTTTAACCGCATGACATGCGACCCTGACCTCCACGCAGACCGTGCTGATGGACCGCGCCCGTCTGGACGCTGTGGGCCGGCGGCTGCGGACGCTGGTCCTGGAGGCGTCGGTGCTGCTGCTGACCAACGCTCAGTGCGGGGACGCCGTTTTCTCCCTGCAGGGGTTTGTAGGTAAACTCAGGCAGGCCGCCGCTGCCCTGCTGGAGGGCGGTCACATCAGGTAAGAGGAGGAGGAGGAGGAGGAGGAGGAGGAGGGAGAGGTGATTCATGCACTGGCTTGTCAAGGGGGACAGGTACTGTATGAGAAGGGAAACCGACGGAGGCGACAGGAGGCAAGAAGCCTGTCAGAGCGGATCCAGCTAACCTCATTCTTTCTGTTCGAGAGAAGTCCACTCATGATCGGCGGATAAATGTGGAACGGCGGCTAAATGTGGAACGGCCGCTTGTGATCACACTCTCGCCCGAGCTGCGATGAAATGTATCACAGGCCACATCTTCCCTAATCACTTTTATTAAGAAGTGATTTGATTTAGTCCAAAACCTCTTGAGAGAATTGTTTGTTATTAAAAAGCCTCATTTATTAAACTGTACGAGTCCCAGGAGTCTTTGCTTAACGTGGCTTATAAATCGCGGGCGTCCTAATATTCTTCTAACGCCGCCCGTGTGCTCTGTGGTGCTGTAGGGACGCTGACCTGGAGGGGGCGCTGTTGGGGCTCGGGGAGACGGTCCTGCGGCAGGTGAGCGACGCCGTGAGCAGCCGGGGGGGAGCGGCGCTGCCTCAGGAGAGCCAGAATCTGCTGAGAGGACAAATATCTGACCTGCGGAAACACGACAACCCCGTCCGCACAGTCATAGGTGAGGACACGAGCGCACGCGCGGGCCAAGGTGGATGATGGACCATCCAGTATTTATTGCTTGGTTGTTATTTTTCCACTTCATTTAAAGAGTAGTTAAGGAAAACCTTCCATTTTTTTTGACGAAAACTACAGGAAAGTAAAATTTAGTCTGTAAAAATCTGCTCAACAGGAGAAACACAACTTGTGTTTATTTTCATTATTCATAGTCTAACTAATGATGAATTATTTGGTCTTTAAAAGTTTTCCAGAGATGATTGTGGCATCCTCACATTGCTTCTACCACCGTCAGTCCAAAACCAAAAGATATATTTATTTTCCCATCATACATTACTGAGAAAAAGGCTGCAAATCTTCACATCTGCAGAACTGGAACGTGGGGATGTTGAGCATTTCTGCTTGAGAAAAAAAGGCTGGAATTGTTGAACTTGTTGCAGAATATTATTATTATTCGTAAGTTGATTAACTGTTGTAGTTCTTAAGGAGGGAGGGGAAACATGTACACAGCATGTTCACAGAAGTTTTCAAGTAGTGTTTGTGTGATCCCGTACGTTTGTGACACAACTTCTGGTCGGTGGTCGTCGTGCTTTCAATTCTTCTAAGATGTGGTGGAGAAAATTCTGACATTTCAGGTTGATTAAAAAAAAAATCTGTGCATCTTCACTCACCGACTGACTTTCATTCGACAGAAGAAACATTTATTACTATGTCATTTCCTGTCTCTGTCCACATGAATGTTTTGAAGTTGAACGTGTGCTGCTGCAGACACCTGACTCTCTCTCTCTCTCTCTCTCTCTCTCTCTCTCGGTGTGGATCAAACAGGAGAAAGGGCACAGGGCTTCCTCCTGGCCGTGCTGCAGGCCGGCCCCGCCAAGGGGAGTCTGCTGGAGCCGCCCGCCGCCCTGAGGCTGGTGAGCGCCGATCTCGCCGACCTGGGGACGACGTTCGGGCGAATCGTCCACTTCAACCGGACAGTCTTCGGCCCCTTCTGCGCGCCGATCCTCAGGAAGCTGCTGTTCCCACCGGGAGAGGCCGAGGCCGAGGCCGGGGAGGACTCGCGCTAGGCGCGACCCCGACGACCTGCGGTGACCTGTACATAAGCCTCCACGTGGCGTCGAACACGTGGCTTCAGTGTAAATAAATACAGTGAGTGAAAGTGTTAAAAGAAGGCAGATAAAGAACCTTCTAGTTTGTTTTGTAGGAGAAATTTGTTTTTATATTATGTTGTGTTAAAAAGCATAAGTCATGTACAGAATAATTATTATAACTATGCATTTTAACAGCATTAAGAAGCGCATTGTGTGAAAAAGGAAAGACGGGAGTAACAAATGGTTTGTTGATGAGAAACAGATTTAGTCTTTAGACTTATTGGGCCTCATGCAAGAAAAGCTCGTACAAACAGATTTGTTCCCAAATCTCAGAACTTTCAGAGCATTCGTACAATTTTCTCGTATTTTGAGTTTTCTTTCAGGTACGAACAGAATTTACGACTGATCCAGACCCGTCGTAGGAGCCACGTGTTAGTTAGTCTGCTGTTAATCAAACCAAGTTTTTACACGTATGGATCATTTTTTCGTCACTTTGAAGCAATTATACATTTATAAGTTAAGTTTACCTCTGCAATTCGTATTTTAATATAATTCTACATTTATTTATTTACCTTCTAAAACGTTTTTGCGCAGTGGTTAGGGGAGCGCCCATCTTTGGCAGTTGGCATTCATGTTGCGATATATGGTATTTTAGGGACGCTGATATGCTAATTTGTTATCCTCGTGCAAGTGCTTGCTCAAATACGCAGCATTCATCATGTTTACGCACATAATTAACACACTTTTCTGAAGGTTGTAGCGTTATAAGAACGCCTGGCCTGTTCGCACAAACTCACTGTACGAAAAATGTAAAAGAAATTAGGATGACAATATGAAAATGCTCTTGCAATGAGGCCCACTGTGTCTTAAATGATCCGTTGCCTGGAAAACGTTGTTGTTGGGTTTGTCAGGATTCACGGTCACCACCACGCTCAGGAACGGCAAAGCACCAAAGATAACATGCTCATAGTTTGTGAATAATACTGAAGACGTTTTACTTAAATATATTCATGTTGACAGATGTGAAACTTACCAAAGACGGTTTGCACTTTTTCTTCTTTTCTGATCCCTGATCAGATGGGTAGTTTTCCCCCCCGACACTAGTTGGTATTATTGAGGGATGGGACATTAAACTGTTGCTCATTTGTTTATGAATTGCATGATATGTTGCCAAGTAACCGAATGAGTCTGTAATCGATTTGCTGTGGTTTAGTAAGAGACTCCATTTTTTTTTTTCTTTTTCAATTAAATTTTTAATCACACCCTTTAGATGGCAAATTTTTCATAAGGTTTGAATAATGGACCCACAGTCTGTGGTTGGGTTGGGGTTTGGAAGATAACTGCCTGGCAGTATTTAAAAAAAATAACGATATTAATTTTTAAAAAAAGTTGTCTTTGCGTATTGCGTAATGCTCAACTCTGTTACTCGTTCAGTTAGGCAGAAATCCACATTTTGTACAGTGCAGGAAAAGTACCAATGCAGTATTGTTTATACGCCTATAATAACTCTACCAGTACCATTAGTATAAATATAGTGTACATGGTATAAAATATCACACAAATTATACAAGGACATTTGTCATTTCCTCCTGACAATTGTTGTTGTAATTGTGGAAATTGTTTTGAAAATCTTATCTCTCTATTTTAATTTTTAAATCCGAAAGAGTTAGAGGAGTTTGGGAGGATTCTGAAACTAACATTGCGACACATTGCACACCTCACTAATCTCTCCTGTCGGTCGGGGGAAACGCTCGTACAAAGTTGTAATAACTGTCACTTTAAAGGTTTAAACTGTAATGTTTCTTTTTTTTTTTATCTGTTATTACTCAACCATAAAAACACAAAAAATCAACGCTGACAACAGACTTGAAGGGGGATTCTTTTGTCATTGTATTATTTAATTTCATTACTATAATATTGCTTTGAAATTTGAGACAGTATCACATTTTTTTCATCGACAAACCAAACTCTGTCCGCAAACATGGGCAAAGCATTGTATGCTGGTACAGTTTTTTCTTCTTCTTCTTTTTTTTTACATTTCAGTCAACCCTCTGTCAATAATCCCCCGCTGTTACTTTTCTCCAGTAGACCTGAATCAATAGAAATGCTCATCAACGGTCTACATCGTTAATGGTCTACAGTGCTCTAAACATTACAGTACCTACATGACGAGGTCAGAGGGGTCACACGGAGGACAGGAAGTAGACCTCGACCTCTCCGGCTGACCTTTGTCTCAAGGGACGGGGAGTGAAACGCCTGGTCCTGGCGTGGGACAGCAGGCTACCTGTCGTTCGTGTGTTGGGATTCGTATCGTGGGCGGGAGGGGGGGGGGGCAGGGGGATACACAGTGAGGTCTAAATGTCCCTGCCCTGCATCGTTGCGTAAAGGCTTACCTCTCGTTTTCTCTCTGTCTCTCTCTCTCTCTCTGTGTCTCTTTCCACTAACTCAGTACACGCAAACACACTCACACCGGGCCGCTCCCCTTCAACTCACAGCTTGGTATCCGGAAACTTGAACGCTGGGGTGAGCTACACAGGGAGAACACCAAATGTTAAAAAAAGGAGACCGGTAACATGCACAGCCCAATATCATGCCACCAAAACTTGCTTCAAATAGCCGCTGCTCATTAAAGTGTAATGCCTCTTTCTAGTTTTCTTTTTCTTTTTTTTCACATTGTGCATCCATGACTAGAGCAGGTTGCCTCGGTGACACACACAGAATGGAAGAACACACACGTTGACAAGAATTTGAGGAGTGATGACGATGGAGACGTGGGTTGGTGACATGGGAGGGAGGGGTGGGGTGGGGTGGAGGATGAGTCGCCGCGTGTGCGTTTTGTGCGTGACGGAAGAGAGGGGAACATAAAAAGCAGATGAGCGAGGGGAGACGGGACACTGCTGCGGGTACACACAAACGACGGCCCAGGCCGAGGGCATCGCAGGGCGCGACGGCACGCGGCGAACAGAGGAAACAACACTGCCGTCATGCATCGTCAGTGGAAGCCAACAGTCAACAGTCGGAACAGGGCCGACCGCGGCCGTCCCAACGGTCCCTCTCCAGGCAAACACTCGTCTTCTGGAGAGGAGGGAAGGGAACGAGAAAAAAGAGACCCGGCGTCTCCCGCGGCCGACACACAGAGCGGGGACAGTGGCCAGGTGACGGAACAGTAACGGTCCAAACTCCCACGAGGACGGACGGACAGAAACCAGGCACGCGGAGGCAGCACAGCAGCTCGGGCACACAGCACACAACAAGGGGGGTGGGTGTGGGGGGACGGGGGGGACGGGACGGGGACGGGACGGGACGACTCCACAACGAGCATTTTCTAAGTCACAGTGCAGGAGGAGAGAATTCTTCCAAGATGAAGGAGAAGAAAGAAGATTGCGTCACGTTCTCAGCGTAACAAAGCCATTGGCACTGACGCGGCGCCAGAGCGGCGTTTACACGCGGGCCCCCTTCTCAATGTGGTGGAATTCAAACCTGCTGTTTCGCCGCCGCCGCCGCTACATTTGTGGGGCGACATCCTTTTTTTTTTTTTTTTGTCGTTGTTGCGTGTACTGTACCTGATTCTCTGAATTCTCGGCGCGAAAACGGCGTCGGATGGGACGCCCAGCCCGCGTAATCACGACAGCAAGATGATGCTGTGTCGGGAAATGTGCTCGGGGGGCTCATTGATGCACACGAGTGAAATTGAATTGGGATGTTGTTGTTTTCGTTTACATCCCCAACATCACGAGATGCAGAAAAACAACGTCAGTACACTCGTGTGTGTGTGTGTGTGTGTGTGTATTCTGTCCTTTTCTTTTGGGACACAGGTCGTATTGATGTCAGGATCCTTCCATGATCCCCTTTCGCAATCACTCCAGTCCCATTTGGGTCAGCCCCCCCGGTCGTCTATCAAAAAGTATCACAAAATGCACTGATTTCCTATTTGCATCGTAAGAAGAACAGAAGAAAAAAAAGAGGAAGGTATTAAAAGGGAAAGTGCCATGTTCTTTTTTCTTTTTCTTTTTCTTTCTTACACAGTGTTTGAATTGACAAGGAGGTGATGCTGGGATTTCTTCTCGCAGTCTCTCGGTGCAACCGTGGACGCCGAGAGGCACCGGGGCCAAGACTCATCCGGACCAAACTGTGCCCTCAGAAAGGACGACGTCAGTCCAGAACACCAGGGAATCAGAAGTGATGTCCTTTTTGTTTTGTTTTCAGTCCTGTAGAAGCATGTGGGGAGGGGGGGGGCGGGGGCGTGCAATTGTTGGGAGGAGGTCGAGGGGCAGGCGGTGGTGTTGGGGGCTTTAGTTGATTATAGATAATCCGAAATGAAGTAAGGCTGTTGTCCTCGGTAAAGTGTAGGAAAGTTGTCCTCCTGTGTGTGTGTGTGTGTCTGTGTGTGTGTGTGTGTGTGTGTGTACGAGGCTCCAGTAGTTCTTGGTCCGTTTGAGTTCAGACATCAGATCCGTGACCCGTCCTCCGCGTTGTTGTCATGAGTATTGTACAAATGTGTAGAAAAAGAAAGTTTGCTGCAAGTGGCTTTTTTTTTTTTTTTTTTACCTTTCACTGATTGTTCTAATTCTTATTTTTATTTTTATTTTTTTTCGGTCCGCCTGGCATTTATCCCATGCTAGCAAAGCAGCGTCCTCACAGTGGTAGATGCCTGGTGAGACAGGACAGGCTACAGATGGAGAAAGGAAGAAAAATAAAATAAAAAAATCATGTCTCGAGGCAAAACAACCAAATATAATCAAGTAAGTCAGTAAATTAAAAACGAAAAAGTGATACTGGGGAGAAAAAAAACAACTAACTATAAAACTAATCGTACTATTATTCGACACATTCGGACATGTGGACAACCGTCAATAAATCGTCGGTTTGGGAAAAATCAAACGGGGCCCGTTGACGGAAAACGTTCCCACATTTTGAGGAAAATGCCCGATTTGCTTTCTTGCTGAGATTTAGAGGAAACGATTGACGACGTACGAAAGTACCGCTGTCCAGCGGAGAAACCCCTCCCAACCCAGAGCTCTCTCTCCCCCTGCTCAGCAGTGAAACGCTTCAAACGGTCGACAGCTCCAGTGACCTTGGACTCGCGCCAGACAATGAACTCGCGCTCTGAACAGCTCACAAAGGACGATCGTGACGGGAGCCACCAAAGACCATCTGTCACGCGGAAAATTATGAAAGGACTCCGCAGCGGCCTTCAGTCGCCCACCGGAGTCGGGGCGTGTTCCTGAACTGTCCCGGAGGGGCCGTACGTGAGATGCGTGACTGTCTCTCTAAGTGTTGGTCCGGACATTTTCTGTGACTTTTCCGAACGTCCACGCGAACCCAGGTGAGAATACAGCAGGAAAAACGTCCAGAAGGTTCGCCGCGGGCGAGCTGCCCCTCACCTGAAAGCTTCCTGCTATTGTGAATGTGCCTGACTCAGGAGTTCATGTCGGAAAACAGCTCAAGTCTCCCTGAATCTTCTCTTTCTATTAGTACAAAAGTATCGTCCAACCCATCCCGCTTTACTCCTCCACCTGTTTTCCTTCAGTTCGCTCTCCCCACACTGCTGCCAAGGTAATAGGTTTTCCCACTCCCAGTCCGTACGTCCAACAAGTCCATAACCCTTTCTGTGAGCTGTGCGGACTCGATATTCTCATTAGATCTCTGCAAGAGAGCAAGGAAGCTGCATTCGAAGTCGTTGGCCCCGTTTGCTGTGACACAAAACTGAAAACAAGCTAAACGAATTCATTGAATGCTATGAAGTTAATATTTCTGTAAACACTCCGTAGGAGCCGCCATGCAGAGCAAATGATTATCATGCTTGTTTTGCCTGTTGCAAATTGATGGTAGAAAAAAGGACGGCCTGTAGGAGGAAGAGATATAAAGACGCAACCTCTGGGAGGTATCTGGGGTGTTGGAGGCAGATGCAAGCCGTCGGGAAGAGGAGGATGAGGAGGAAGAGGCAGTTTGGTTGAGAGAGCAGGGCCACGGTGCAATGAGATCCGTCCGAGATCATCCGGGAGGCTGCCAGGGGGTTTCGGGGGGGGGGGGGGGGCAAGGGAGGGGCCGCGGGAGCGTTTGTCATGGCGGGCAGGAGGTCGGTGAAGGTCGCTGGGCAGGGCAAAGGAGGGTGCAGGGGCAGGCAGCCCTGAGGGGACGCTATACCATCACAGTGAGAAGGCACGGGGCTCGCATGTATGTGTGTGTGTGTGTGTGTGTGTGTGTGTGTGAGATAGGGAGACAAAAGAGAGAAATGAAAAACCGGATGCAGGGTAAGAGGAGTACGAGTGGGGGGCCGAGGGGCAGCTGTGGGGGTCCGGCCTCAGAATATGGTGGTCTCGTACTTGGTGCTGACGGGGCGCCTGTTGGAGTCCCGCTGGTCCAAGAGCCAGGTGGTGCTGCCCAGGGAGTGCATGTCGGCGTCCATCTCCAGGGGGTCAATCTGCCGGGGGGGGGGGGGGGGGGGGGGGGGGGGGGGGGAGGGAGGAGGGACGAGAGGAGGGGCGTGAGACGGGGGCGGCACGTGGAGGCCGTTTTTCGCCACACGGACAAGTCCTCAGCTCACACACGTGCATGTGGATCAGAGGAGCAGTCCAGTGATCACGTCAAAAAATCACAGACAACTCGGGATCATTTTTCGGTCGGCGACATGGATGACGCCTGACGGAAAATCACACTCGGGGCCTGCGTAAGCTGCGGCTGCAAAAAGACCAAAGCTACGACCGTCTGACAAACATTCTGAGTGGCGGCTCAACATGTGGCTATTGTCCGAAGGCGGGCAGCCAATACCCGCCATTCTACATATTATCCTGGTAAACGTACCTAGAGTCACATTTGAAATAGAATTTGAAATAGCTAAACAAAATAAAATGTTACAGTCCCGGCTTGCGGATCACACACCTTCAGTGTCGAGTAGACACAGCGAATGAGGGAGGACCATTAAAAGCATCCAACAAAGACCACTTCAAGCATCTTGTTTATGACCGCTACGGAGTAAAACCCTCACGGGCTCAATTTAGCCAACAGTCCTCATAACGGGAAGGTTAATTACATCAAGAAAACCCCCCCTTTGTCCCGAAAGTGCTTAACCACACAGAGCTTGAACTCACTGCGTCTTAGGAATTTAAGAATGTGAGATGGAGATGGGGAGATGGGGAACGTAAAAGAGATGGGGAGAACGTTTATGGCCGAAGGTATTAACATTCCTACAAGCACGAGGAGACAAAATGCGGTGCACCGCAGCACCGCTCACTATACCAAGGAAAAGAAAAAGAGGGGAGGGGTGTGTAAGCATTAATGTGTGTGTGATGACTGGGGGGTTGAATAGAGGAAAGGAAAAAGAGAAGGACCTGGACTCCAGGGCTAACGGAGTGCAACGGGAGGAAGGAGGGACGGTGGGTGGTACACGTGTGACAGTGACAGCAGCGGCATTCGAGCGGAGGGGCACCCTGGGAGGCAGGAGGACCAAGAAGACAAGAACAAAGACATGTTAAAAAAAAAACGGAGAGAAGAGAGGGAGAGAGCATTTGACGGACACTTTTCATTCATTCGACCAGTTACAGAAGGGGGAAATTATGCAGGGAGATGAATTCTACCTCTTGTAATTAACCTTTTGCTGATTGTCCAACCGTTGCTTAGCAACCGCAACTATAGGCACCGCAGGTTGGTCCAGCATCGGTTGGTTGTGGTTTGCATGCGGCTCCAATGGAGGGGGATGGAAACTTGGAGGGGGCTGTCTTTTTACAACAACCAAAAACACAAGAGCTAAAGTGTGATGAAGGAATTGAACCGGGCGCCCCGCTGCTCCAACGTTAGGTGTAATCGTAAGAATGTCCGGCCTCGGAAGCAGGCGCCCGTCAGCAGGAGGCCTGTCTGCGGTCGAGGACGCGGTACCACGGTGCCAAGAACTTGCGCATTGCGTGTTGTCGCGTCTCCCGGAATTCAAAAGATGGCGGGCAGCGACGCAACATCTCACCAACTTTTCTTTGATTTTTACACTTTTCAAAAGCATTTTTGAAATGCTGCGTTTGGTTTGGTTACTGTCAGGGTTGTGGTGAGGGTTAGGCCGTTGTCGTTGTGCACTACATTTAACATCCAACGACAACTTCTTTCGAAACCCATCAAAACGATGGTTTTTAAAAAAGAACGAGTAGGCACTACAGTTAAAAGAGTCTCTTCATCTACCGCTCGTCTTTCTCTCTTTAATGTCTGCCACTGTCAGGAGGAAAGAGTCCAGAAGAGAGGGTGTCTAATAATGCGTCTATTACGCTGCGTGTACAACCGGCTGCGTTGCGATCTCTTAGCTGGCTTGCGGCCCAAGAAAAGCCACGGCCTCAAGCAGAGCTCCTCACTTCGTGAAGTTGCAGGTTACATTTACATTCACTGTGCAATGTATTCAGTTTTCTAGACACTAAGGAGCGTAAGCTTACATTAGCCGCAGCGTCGGGCTGTTTTTTCGCACTGGTGCAGCACGCTCGAGCAGACCTAGCCAAAGTTACCTGAGATTTACGAGCATGGCATAACCCGTACTTTACTGGTCCTCACATAACAACATTTTCTCTCGTATTGTTGAGGATGAAAACATAGTTTGAAAATAAAAACAAGTATTTAAACTAAGCGGGGTCGTTTTAGAATTAAAAACTTGGAGGAATGATGCTAGGTTTGATTAGCTTTGTCCTGCAGTTACAAGGACAAATGCTAATTGTTGCCTGAGACACGTTAGCTTAACACATGTAAGGTTAAGACTTGTTAGCTTTAGGCTTGTTAGCTAACGTTAGCTTAATTAGCAAGTGAGCTACGGCTGATAGATTGGTCATTCCAGCTGGCAAAACTGACGTCTACTCATTGATTTAAAAGGAGGAAATCTGCTAATAGTACCACGCTAAACTGCATTTGAACAAAACCGAGCGAGAGTTCGAAGTTTGACGGTAACTTTAAGCGAGGCCGCGTTGGGGTTGGCGAACTGTCCATCAATTCAGAACATTTTAAAATATAATTTTCTGTTTAAACAAGTCGATTTCGTAGCAATTCGGCAAAGCAAATAATCAGCATCAAAACAAATTGCAGCGGATACGAGTTTTCTCTAAAAACTTAGAGAAACTGCATTAGATCAAAAAAGAGCGATGATTCAAATCTTGACAGTAAATTTAACGCGTTAGGTTTAGCAGACAGTCTAAATTATGAAAGACATTCGCCAAAGCAAATAATCAGCATCAAAAACCGATCGCAGCGGATAAGAGCCCCCCTCCCCTCGTCTCATCCAAAGGCGTAACCCCCAGTCACACTCAATATGCAGCCCCGTGATTGCTCCATATATTATCCTCCGAGCCGAGGCAGTAAAACAAAGTGATTTGTGTCTCCGAACGAGCATGCGGTCCCGCGGCCGTGCGCGTCCCCGGCTGCGCGGCCCTCTCAGGTGACAGTGATCACTGAATGCTCATTATACGCAGCCCAGAGAGGTCAATGCATCAGCGCGCGGCTCAGGCTGTACGACGGGAACATTTGCGCAACGCACTCAATCAACGGCGAGGAGGCGGCGGATGGGTTCCAGCCAACCGGGGCTGAGCCCAGCTGAGGACAGTCCCCGAGGAAATCATACGCCGGCCTGTTAGCGACAAATAAAAATATTCATTCATCAGGTTTCCGCATATATGCGCGGTGAGGAAATCTCCGACTCGGGGTTGGACGAGATGGAATTGGCAGCAAATTAATGACTCATCATTTTCTGCCACACACGCACACACTCAGCAATTTTTTTTCTGTGTAGGCGGCCCATTGGGTATTCGCTGGCGGGGGGAAGAAGTCGGTCACGAGGTCCGTGTCATGATGCCGTGTTTGTGCTCTCCCTCTGTCCTTTTCAACAAGTAGAGCAGACTGCAACACATGCACTCACAAAATAACCAATCAAAAAAAATGTTCCTGTGTTTGTAGGGTGGTACTCACTGCTGATCTCCGCATGCTGCTCCACGACTGCGATACGGGACGGCTGGCTTTGGTCTCCACGACCTCCGTGGGCAGAGACGAAGGGGGGACATACTGTCTCGCCCGGGACTGCATCGCCATCTGATAGGCCACCTCGAAAGCCTGTCCCAGTGTCAGGATGATCTCGTAAGTCTGTGTCTGTGTGAATGGAAAAAAAAAAACCCCAAACAGTTTTAAGTCTGCTCACAAATTAGGATAATAAAAAAAAAACTGAAAATCTGACAACTTCCTGCCATTTGAACTGCTGCGGACACACGACAACGTCCTCACAGTGGTTGTCTTCAGGCGTTATGATAGATTTCAACAAAATTCTAATTCTCCTTTGTTTGGATTTTCTGAATGACCTGCAGGTAAAGCTTGTTTTCACAGAGGTGACTGAATTTTTTCGCTTTGAAATAATTACAATTATCACGAGTAAAAATTTAGGCTCGCTTAAGAATCACACGCACACAAAAAGAACATTGCATAGCGCACTTTGTTGCACTTTGTGGGGATAATTTAAATATCCCCTGGCTCGTTGTTGAATATCAAATACATTTTTAAAAGAAAAGCAAAAGCCGACTTACCGTGCGTGAAGTGACAGCGTTAGATATGAATGAGGCTTCAAATTTATGTTTTGGCCTTGTGAAAAACTCATTATATCTCAGTTAACACGTCGCACCACAGTTGGTCCATCTGTCACAGATGACACACTGAAATCAACCTTTTTACGGAAGCAGAGATGCAAAATTACAACATAACCGTTGCCTGTGTATGAAAATGCCACGCACGGCGGGAGTTGAGCTACAATTACACCATGTGACGAGGCAATCAAGAAAAGGATGTCTATCGGATGCTTCATGCTGCGGGATTCCTGACATCTCATGAGGCATACACTTTGTTTTTTTGCTGAACCACTCAATGTTCAATTTACTAAAAACTCAAGTCTTAAGATTATTGTTTTTATTTCATGATTTCTTCGATGGATTTTTATGGAGCCGAATGGTTGTTAGTAAATCATGTTCTATTACATAAAAATACACAAGACAAGGTACTTGTTCAAATAGTAGACTGCATATAAAAACGGACGTAGTCACCGCGTATGGAAAATCGCATTCACGTTGAATTTTCAGCGCTGCCGGACACCGTAAATGGAATCAGCGGTGCGCCACCATAAAGTGTCCCCTGTCGGTCGCTCGGTCGGTTGCGGTTTGCAACTTTACCACCAGATGCCGCCAGAAAATTACATAAAATTTCACTCTGTGGCTTTAAGCCAATGCGGAGGTGCCTTAAGCCTGTAATCTCTAAATCCCCAGCAGAGGGCGACTCGCTGGTTGCAAAAAGTGTTTCCGTCCATTTCAAATAGAATTAAAAAAAGACGATAAGGCACCGTCGCGCGGATACGGCGTGACTGACAGCTGGTTCGGTCCAAACCAACGGGTGACGTCACGGTGGGTTTTCCACTTGTTTAAGACCAATGTTTCATATATGTGTTCATATAGTGTAGAACAGTTTTACTCACCACCTCCACCGTGCTGAAGACGTGACAGAAGTGGTGGCCGCTCTTCAGATCCTTGGTAATGTAAGCAAAAGTGCAGAGGTCGTCTGGGTCTTGGGCAGCGCACGAGATGTTCCTGATCTCGTGCTCTGCAACTATGCTCTGACGGGAAGAGAGGGGAAGTTAAGTGGAGCGACAGATCAATAAACAGAGACACACACACAAACAACACTTTCCCATTACCTTTGTGGCTGCATCAATGAACTTGACACCTCTGTAGGTGATGGACAGGATGACAACTGGACCCTTTCTTGAGTCTTTTGATTTCTGCAGTGGACACAATAAATAAAAAGAGTGAGGAGGTGCCTGTATTGCAACAGACACACATGGTTCATGCTCTTCATAGGTGATTGTGAATGTTTTACTTTTTTTATGAAAGCCCCCCTCCACTCAAAAAAAAGTTTTTCTTCTGTTTCTGTCCTCTAAAATATCTGACAATGACAAAAGGGACTAAGACCTGAGCAAATTTAGTTTTTTTCACATTCCTCTCCTGGAGGAGAGTGTCGCTTCTCTGCAAATTGAAATTCAAACAAACCCTGGGCAAAGCTAGATTTGGTACGTCACAAATACAGAAAACCAATCGCTGTTGAATAAGCAAAGAAACCGGAACCCTCCAGTTCCCGCAGAGGCAGCGCGTCCACCAGAGGACGGCAGGTGTGTCCGCAGACAGTTAGCGTTAGCAGTTAGCATCCACCAGAGGACGGCAGGTGTGTCCACAGACAGTTAGCGTTAGCAGTTAGCATCCACGAGAGGACGGAAGGTGTGTCTGCCGACAGTTAGCGTTAGCAGTTAGCATCCACGATAGGACGGCAGGTGTGTCCGCAGACAGTTAGCGTTAGCAGTTAGCATCATGAGAGGACGGCAGGTGTGTCCGCAGACATTTAGCTTTAGCATTAGCAGTTCGTGAAAGTTTTATGGCTGAATCTGGCCGATGTTACCTCCAGCCATCTTGTTTTTGTACATTCTTCCACCGGTCAACTTAGCGCGAGCAGCTTTGGTGGGCGGGGCCTGTGTTATTTGCATATCATGAATATTCATAGTCTCAGAATTCCTCAATGAGGGAGAGAGAGTGGATGGTTTCCAGCCCCATTTCAGAGGGTATTTCAAAACTCCTTTTTGGGTAAACAATGTTAAACAAAATATTAGCCGTAGCAGATCATTTTTTATATACTTAAAAACATGACTGGAGGGGGTCTTTAACACTCATCAGCAGTCATTCAATGATTAGTAGAAATAAAAACAGAAGAAACAGAGATTCTTAATTGTTTTCCGTAATATTCACCCTTATTTTGGCGCAGGCATCTTGTGTGGACTCAATCCCTCGTAGATCCCTGATAATCATCGATCCTAGGTACTAGGGAGTAAGAAATAAAGCTTATTTAGCATATTCTGCCGCCGACATTGTAAATGGTGAAATGCGAAGAGGGTAAGACGAGACTCACAGTGGCCTCGTACCCGCAGGAGTCCATGATGAGTTTCTCAGGCTGGTGATGCCAGGCGGACACCGTGGCGTAGGTAGCAGATTGGCTCGGTGGCCGGAGGTTCAAGCGAGAGTCTTTGTGTCGCTCGCTCTGTCTGTCCTGCAGAGATGTATAAAAATCAAAATTATTCTGAACGACAGACGAAAGATCTCTTCGTTTCAGGACAAATGTCCCGTCATTTTCCCAGAGTCCGTGTCTGAAAACAGCTTCAGATGAGCTGAAATAGGAAGGCGACCTCTGACAGCTGTACATTAGCAACTGACGCCTGCCTGGTCAGCACTTTAATATGAGTAATTTATTTTTTATCTGCTGGTGCTATCATAAATATTCATGCCCTGGGTGAGGCCTTGAGGTCAACCTAAACTGTGCTCAGCTCCTCCATAAATCACTTGTCAGGATAAAATATGATTACAATAATTAAAAAAAAGAGGTAAGTATTGATTTGACATATCATGGGCTCTTGGCAGTGCACAACGGGGTTAAAAAAAACATTTCCCTTGTAGATGCTCCTCTGTATTTTCTCTTCGGTGAATGAGGAACCAGGAACATCCAGCGCGACTGTTTGTGTATTTGACCTTTTTGCGAATGGTAAAATTTGATCACTGGCGTTACTCTGAGTTCATTTGCTTAAAGAAGAGCTGAATCACTATCAGTGACAGAAGATTGGATTGGGCTTTGAATATAAATACATTCTTTTAAAAATTCTCAAATTAAGGGCTGTTCTGGATTTCACTCCGAGGTAAAAACCACTGGGTGTAGATGAATAGCTCAGCGCGTCTAGTGAAGGTAATTTAACTGATAAAATAATAATAAAACACCATCACGCTTGGATTATTACTAAATTATATTCATCCAAAAAAATGATTCTTCTTTCTTTTTGTAATCAAAGACTAAAAAGTCCTAAATAATTAATGCTTGGAGGGATTTGTCTGATGCAATGCAAGCGTAATATATGTTATATCGCATTTATTCTCCATACTGTGCTGTATCTTAATTTTGAAATAAGCATCTTGTGAATTAAATTGATCCATATAAAGCAGGCCTAATGGCGGGGTCGCTAAGCTAACAGACTAAACATCAGAACAGAATGTCTAAAGAAAATGTCATAGAAAGTAATAGAGGCAACACTGTTAGACTTTATAATATTAGTGTCACTTCTTTAAAAAGTAATAATAGTTTTTTGAGTCATAAAAACGTTTTCTGGAGAATTCATTGATAAATTGCCTGAGCTCATTGATTTCCAGCACTGACCACAATTATCGAATCCATCCTCAAATATTGAGACGCTTTCAGACACGCACTGAAGTCCGGACATTTTCCTGAACGCTTCCGGAGGAGTCGCAAATGAGAATCCGGCCAGGAAGTGTCCCGAGTGAGCCCGCGTGAGGAAAAACCAAAAAAAACAAGGAACTCACTACAGAGCGCGGCCTCTCGCTGTAAGACCGCAGAGAGGTGCTGCAGTCCTGGTCGGCCCCTCTCCGCCTCCGGTCCGACTCGGTCAGCGGCAGGAGCATGTCCATGGAGCGACTGGTGTAGGGGTCCATCTGACTGAGGGGCGATGTGGTCTGGGACAGGAGGTCATGAAACTGCCACACACACACACACACACACACACACACAGCTCAGATGAATGGTTTGACAGCGCCGTCTACACGGGCCGGTTTTTCCCTGATCTGCATCCGAAGCTTAATCCTCGACAAAGGGCCTCTTCCTCGGAGATTCTCTCTCCTTTTCAGCCCAGTTTTAATCTGCCTGGGAAATCAGCCCACAGTATTTAGCCGTCTTGCGCATAATGATATTGAAGAATCTCATTTCCAAAATTAGATATCCGCCGCAGAGAGAAGAGGATCCATTTTCCCACAGAAATGACGTCGGCATAGGGAAAAACGCATTGTCGCGTGTATCCACAGATCTGTTTTGATTGTCGCTTTTTTTCAATAAGAAAAAGCATCGTCGATCTCTATTTGCATATTGGGCACTTTGAGAACGATATTTTCTGAACCCCTTTTGACAGATTTGTTTTTAAAGTGAAAAATATGTCGTACAACGCCATCGCTGGCTAATTGGGCGTCTTGAGCACAACCAAATTAGCTCTGACAGTTTGTTTCTGCACTTTAATGGAGAAATAGTAGCACCAACACTGCTGCAGTTGAATTCTCTCTCTCGCACACACACACACACACACACACACACACAGACACACACATACACGCGTGCACACTGAAATGCTCCAGATAAAATCGTGCTTCTTTGATCCTGATGTCTTTTTGTGCACTTGTAGAAGAGTAGATATCAAATCAGTGTCCTCCAGTGAACAGGTTCAACTGTTTTGCGATCTGATCTCACGGTAAAAACCAAAGTAGGAAAACTGTCATCAGCTGTATAAAGCAAGGATGTCTAAAAATACCATTAATTAATAATTTGAACACATCCTAAATGGATGGATTCAAGGCTGCAACTTGTGATTGTTTTCATTATTGATAGTTTATTCAGCTATAAGTTAACAATTCACAATAATTGATAACTTTATAAGTTGAAAAAACATAATTCATTTGTGTGTTATCAACTGAGGTTATTTTCTTAAGTTGTTTTTTAAAGTTTCAGTGTATATACTGTAATATGAGCAAAAAGTTGAAAAGGCCACAGGTTGTCTCGTTGGATGCTTTGTTTTTGTCCCAAACCCAAATTTTTCTTGTTTATTGTTGTATATGACAAAAAACCCCATAAAATCCTGACATCTGAGAAGCTGGACCCAGAGAAGGTTTGTCATATTTTCAAGAAAAAAAAGAACTAAAACCATTATTCTATTATCAAGATAGATCAATTGAGTGACTAATTGTTGCAGCTCTAGATTGGATAAGCAATTTAAAAAAAACAACCTATTTATTTAAGTTCTGCATCTGGACTTTACAACGTCAAGATTTTGCTGAAATCACATTCCAAT
The DNA here is from genome assembly GCF_022379125.1 of Scophthalmus maximus. NCBI lineage: Eukaryota > Metazoa > Chordata > Actinopteri > Pleuronectiformes > Scophthalmidae > Scophthalmus > Scophthalmus maximus. The sequence goes on from NC_061520.1 coordinate 6,088,032, forward strand.
GAATTATGTCACATTACTGCCAACAACCGGCCAGTAATAAAACACTGAAGACTTGAGGCAAATGAAAGTAAAGACTTAAAAAAAAAAGAGGAGCTACTGTTAAAGATCACCAACAATTTTGGAACTGTACTAATTTACGTCAGCAGTCTCACCATAATCGGGGACAAACGACGGGACTTGGACGGAGCTTCCTCGTACGGTCTCTCTGCTAGAGAGGCAATGATCCTCTTCCTGTGGCCCAGGGCACCGATCTTAATAACCTGGAGGGGACATGAAGCAAGACGTCACTCCTCTGCATCATGACGTCCATATATCATACACAAGACTTGATCTCTTATCCAAGCCAATAAGAGATATGTCCACATATTACGCCGAACGCAGAGCTGGTAGCACGCTCTCCTCGCTGGCAGGCGTCCACCGGTCCAACGGAATGACTCTTGTCAATAATTCAGTCTCAATCTGTTTGGCCATAAGCTTGAGGTACGGCGACGTCTCCGTCCCGGGACACACTCTATAATTCACCATCCATTTTTCTTTTTTGGTGGACAAATGACGCACGACGAACTTGGTGATTTATAGGATGATATAACAGGTCAAATTCATATAAGCAATTGGTTTGCAGATAACTAAAGGGAAAGGCTATTTAATATGTTTTTTTTGATTTACAGTATTTCAACACTGCAAGCGTCTCCTGCCTCACACTGATCCGCGGTATCCGTCTCTAAACCTTGTACAGGTGCCTCTTCAACACGGTGTGGCTGAGATTCTCATAGAAAGAAAAAAAACAAAAAAACATTAGTTCATTTCATGCAGGGAAAATTCATTATCTCAATACTGTACATTTGCATAATTGGCTATTAACGTCCGTACTCATCCAGTGCAGGTGGATGTCGAGTGATTAGCGTTATACACTTGCAATTACCTTTGCCGCTAGAAGAAATGATTCCATCAGCGGCTCATATGCTTCTTTGTCTGAGGTCGCGTCGATTATTTATGCAGCAGAGACTCGAAGGCACGAGAAGCAACCGGTCTGCGCCTTGCGTAGACCAGTGTGTGCTCGAGTTGTGCGAAGTAAGACGATTTTAAATTGGAATAAAGAGCCTTGGGATTGTACGGGGACATAAAAACCAGCTCGTAGATCATCTCGGCGCCCGATGTTATTTGCCGTGAGATGCTGAGGAGGGTGTAGGAAGTGTAATAGGCCAAAGTGAGTCCTGCCAAGATTCCTCGCCGCAGGCAGTTCTGCTGCACACTGGAGCGAACGTGTGCTGCGCTCACACCCGTCTCTCTGCACCGCATCGCAGTCTGCTGGACACCATCCCTCAAACCACTGCATACGCAGTTCTTGTGCGTTTGGCTACGGTTAACATTCAAAAGAAACCGGGAGGATAGCTGAGAAGTTGAGACGGTGGTGTGATGTCGTGCTTTTAACTTTGTTTCTTAGTACCACAGATTCAGTTTGTAATACCCAATGGGATTAATAAAAAACATGCAAAAGGTCTGGCTGTCAACAATCTCAGCTCACGACGGTTGTCTACTTGACAATGACATCGCGACGATTTCAACCACAGTTTGATTTCTACGTATAATATTCATATGAATCATTTTAAGAAGCCAGATTGGTAAGAAGAAAAAAAACTGTATTTCACAAGAGATTAAAGTCTAGAGAAAAGTCAAGGGGGAAAATGTATCATAAGGTTAATAAATAAAATAATAATAATGAAATTCATCTTTGCTGTCCTGCTCTCTACAAACAGACAAACCAACTCCTTCACACGTGTTCAACCCTGATACGTCAATTCAAAACTCTCATTTCTGAATGTTATTTTCCATAATGATTAAATCAAATGACATATTTCCCCTGTAATCACCCCACAACATCGAAGTGCCTCTCAACCCCGAACACGAATCCGTACGGCCAGAGCCGGCATGTCGGAACACGAGACTCGAGGGGTAATCTGCAAGGACCCAGATTTAAAAAAAATAAAAACAAAAAATAAAAAAAGGGTAATGGATGAGTGAGGCGAGTCATTGCTTCCTTACGTTGACGATCTCCAGCTCCCACAGGTTCTTCACGCACTCCAGCGTGCGGTAGCCGCTTGAGAGGAAGTTGGGCAGATATTCGTGCAGGCCGAGGCCGTCCAGCCAAGAGGCGAGGGACGTGCTGCCGTCGCAGCCCAGCGCCTTCACCTGGGAGGGCAGCGGGGGGGCACAGGTAAGAGAGCGAGGACTGCAACTATTAACACTGACTCGAGTAGGAAATGGAAGGAAAAAAAACATTCTCGTTTCCCACTTGTAGTCATAAACCTACGTCACCTGCCACAGGCGGGGTGGCACAGTGGTCAGCACGTAGCCTCCCCTTTTTGTTCAGCTTCAGCCCAGGTGCCAACTTTCCATTTACAGTTCAAGTTATTGTCCCATTCTCCAGTGTGAAGGTACAATTGTTTACAGCTCATCTTATTGCCTTTGCTGGCTTGTTTGCCTCTAAATCTATCCTGAGTCCATGACAGGGGTTTTTTTTTCAACGTAAAACTTCAATGAACCGCTGGTCCAGCTGTACATGTGGCATTCCACCCTCCAAAAAGAACATTTACTCCCTTTTTGATGATGACGATGATGACGATGATGATGATGATGATAATGTGACTGTCTCCGAGACACAGTGCCGAGGGTTTACGAACCTTGGGCAAGCTGCGCGCCGCGTGGAGGATTTTCTTTCTGTGTCCCGGGTCGGTGATCCCAAAGTCTCGGAGGTCCTGGTCCTCCATCACGTTACTTCCCTGCACGCGAGCAAAGACGAGAGACAGGTACAAATAAACACATTCGCACACGAGCGCACACACACCGAACACACACACACACACACACACGTGCACAGACGCCATGTGGACATACAGCACAAACAGCACAGTGCGAGATAATGCATCAGTTAGTTATTACACCGTATATCTCACTCACACGGTATATTCACATATAAAAGACACTATGCTGACAAATAGCTATAAGATCATAGTTCAATATGTGTATCATGACAGGGTGCACACACACACACACACACACACACACAGAATGTATGCACATCTCTGACACAGGCAGGGAAGAGCCGAGTGGGAGGACAATGAAGTCAAATAAATTGTCCATGCCAAGAGCAATCAATCTGATCTGGTGCGACTCAAAGAGAACAAAGCCTTCATAACCGCAGCAGCTTTCCACACGGTCGCTACGCTGCCGCGTTTCATTGAAGGGAACTAAACAGTCCAAGAAGGAGCCAAAACCCCCCTCCCCCCCCCCCCCCCCCCCCCCCCCCGCCCCCATAAAATTCACTGCAGTTTGTAACGAACGATTCCTCAATTTAGGAAACAGTGAACAATGATCATATTCGACATCCTGCAGATTCTTGTCTGCTTCGTGTAGCTGCCCGTGTTCAGCCCCCCCCCCCACCCGGTTGCTTTGTCATCGTAGTCAAGTTTACAGGCGCGCGAGTAAAGACACAAGGAGGAACCTTGAAAATGTGGAGCTAAGCGTTTTCTCCCCTGGTGGAGGGGCTGCAGATTAATTCTTTCTGGCCGAGAATGTTAAAATGTGCTGTATAGTCTCTGCTCATGCAGTCTGCTCTCACCCGATTGGCTCCAGAGCACAATGCAGCAGTGTTCGCGGGGCCTGTATCAGGGCGCAGTCGGGAGATTACTCATTGATCACCAGAATAAAAGGTCAAAATGAAGCAGGGAGCGACCGAAATAGATCCCCCCCCCCCCCCCAGACACTTTTATTAACGCACTTTGAAGTTTAGACGACGCCTCGGGACACTCGGCAAACTTATTATTTCATGCTGCATTTGAAACATGTGAGGGGAAATATATGGTTGGAGTTCGTACATAGCTTATGAGCCACGGCAGTTTGATTTAATGTGACACGACTCGCGGATGCAGACATGGTGGGAGTCCTTCGTCCCACTAAATGCACTCAGTTAATGCAACAGTGACTTAGAAAATCGCTCTGCAGCCCCACAGAGGAGTTGTTTAGAAAAATCTAATTTTGTCTCGGCTTCAAGACCCAGCAGCCGTAACAGTAATCTGGCGAGAGGCCAAAGAAAGATACTCATTTCATGTGTCACAATATCTATGTTCACTACCACATTATAACGTTTGGGAAAAAGGGGCGGCTGCCGAATGTGATGCATTATGAACGCAGGAGAGATGTAAATGCACGATGGAGCATTTCCAAGATGTTTCGCGGCAAACAGTTTGGCTCATTGCCACACCAGTGTGGTCGTCAGAGCAACAACGCATAAAGCTAAAAAAAAAAAGAAGATATTTGGGACTGTAAATGAAATGCATGGGCGTGAAGGCCGAGAGTACGGAGGCCGCCGCCGCCGCCGCGCGCCCCCCAAATTCTGGCAGCATGAAAGAAGAAGCACGAAACGATAATCATCGTGTAAAAATGATGAGAATGGGCGCACAGCTGTTCATAATTCATGATCCCTCAAAAGCTGCATCTCAGGGCGCTCGTCGCATGCGGAGAGCCCTGCCGGCTCGTGCGAGAGTGGCTGCTCTCTGGCGCCCGGGAGGCGTGGCCACGGAAAACTTTCCCAGGCGGCACCGCAGATCTTCGGCTGTGACAGCGGAGGTTTCGTAGATACAGTACGACTCGCGGCGCCACCGCAGAATCTTTGAGGATCGTGGAAGGTTTCTTTTTCATCCTCCCTCTGCAAGAGGTTCTGCTTTGGGTTCACTCTGATCTTGCCTTTGAATGCAGTGAGGCTCACAGACATGGCGCCGTATTATTACACGACTGCATTCGAACATGACACTGAGCTGACAACCAGCCACTGTGTACACTGTGTGCAAGTGTACTGTGGAAAGTTCTGATGCTCAAGTTGGGTCAGATTGATCACATCTGAAGCAAGTCTGGCAGAAATCGAAAAGGGCACAATATTAAACATTCACAATGTCTGGGCCCGACTCCTCTGACCTTTCCATTGTTTGCAGCCTCCGCATCCTTGTAAATATCCGTGGGTAATTTGCCCCGCGAAGCTAACGATTTATCTCCCTGATCCGTCAAGTCCAGCTGACACATTAGCCGTGGCACGAGAATGCACATCAGAATGCCTAATGACCCGTCGTCCTCATCACGCTCTTACAGTAGGATCTTCCAAGTCAACTGTGCCGACAAGACGGCTGATTTGCTTATCTACGGTTAGATAACTACACACAAGTGTTGGGCAATACAACGACACGTATATAAAAATGACATAATACAAATGTATCAGCCAGTAAACAATGCTGTGCCCTATGAGGCAAATTGTGAATATGGGATATAAAAAATTAAATATGATTGACTAAGATTTTGAGATTCAAACTTATAGAATGGAGAAAAAAATCTATTTATCTAGTCAATTAATAGATATGTCATCATTCTGTATGCAAACATTTTATTTGGTATTTATTTCATTTTATATTTTTTGTGAGTATGTGTCTTCTCTTTCCTTTTTTTGTAAATGTAATACCAAAAGAAACATTTTGTAATTTAGTTGTGTCTTTTACAAAGGGATCGCACAAATGTTCCCCAAAAAAAGGAAAAGCATTGAAGGGGACGATGCATACCCTGCATATATAGGCTACTATATATACACCATCTATGCTATATTTGTTCCACCATAGTTTCATAATGATAGTAGTATAACTAACTCAGTGTTTTGAGACATTGCTATATTGTAGAGCTGTGTGCAGTGCTCTATTCTCCCCCTCGCTCTCTCTCTCTTAAAAACACACACAAAAACACACTGACAATCGGCACAGAACACACACACACACATGCGCACAACACACACACACACACACAGCAGGACTTTTCATAATTTAATAAAGTACCATTTTGTTGCAACATAAACTTTCTTGATTAGTGAAACAGCAGCGTTTTCATTCTTCTCTTCTCTCTCTCTCTCTCTCTCTCTCTCTCTCTCTCTCTCTCTCTCTATATATATATATATATATATATATATATATGTATTTGTTGCCTATTATTAGCATATGTGCAGTTGGCTAACATCTGCTGACGTATCTGCCTGGATCTGTCTAGCTCTAATCCATATTGCAGACCCATACTGTAGACCTTTAATTATGACTCTATCTTATGACTCCATATCATACTCCTTTATGCTCGGTGCCACCTCATAACCAAATAAAAATCAGCGTCTAATGTTTTTATGTGTTTTCTGACATGAACTGAAGTCGGGACATTCGGTCAGCCCCCTGAAATAGTAAAATTTCTGGAATATGTCCGAATACAGCATGAAAATCCCCAGGAGATTCACAGCGAGCTAGTTCACGTGTTGGCGACGTTCGCGCTGCCTTTTCCGCAGCAGAGTTGCCGCCGTGTCCTGCCTCTTGCATGTTCTACCCAGATTCCTCATGGAAATGATCCTGTTAGTGTGAACGCATCGGCTCACTCTCCAGCTGCGTTCATCATGCGTGAACCGCAAAAACTCTGGAGAATGTCCGGCCCCGAGGTTTTCTGGAGTTCAAGTCTGAAAACAGCCTGAGTACAGGAGGGACCACATGTTGAAAAGGACTTCCATTATGTTGTGATCTCATCTTTTCTTGTCAGATCAGAAACCAGCTCGCCTCAACTGAACCACTCTGCGAGGAACGACCACCTTCCCTCTGAGCTCGCTGCTCTCACTTTAGCTGCGCTCAGCTGTGACAAACCGATGACACGTACAGCTCATAGTGCTGTCGTCTGACAGATGTCCGAGTGCACCCTTTGGGGCTGGCTATTAACAGCGTACAGCGCATGTTTTGCAGGGTAACACATCCGTGAGATTGGAAACATAACGTTGTTTTCGACAATCACCGCCGAGCGCTGTATCAACTTTCCTTGCAATGTTCTTTTTTTCGGGGGGGAAACTTGATAAGGCTTTTAGTCACACTGCAGCTAGATGAATTCATCAATATGTCATCTGACGGAGGAGATTTAAAGAAATGCAAAACATTCGTGCAAACTGTGACTTCCAGACACATGTAAATCTCCTGATCTTCTTCTTTCAGCCGTCGAATTACAGTTGACAAATCAGGTGGGTTTTGATAATTTACTTGCTTGCCAAATAATGAATCTGCAACCAAAATAAATGTCTGCATGCCAACGTGTAATCAGGATCTAACACAGTGATTACACAGCACACATATACAGTATAATATCAGAGCATGCTGCTGCAGTGTAATCACTGTGCGGTTTGTGCAAGGTTGTCTCAGAAGCACCGCAAGCAGAGCAAAGGAGATTAAGTGCGATGTGGTGAGCGACCGTGCAAAGTGTATTCATGAAAGATTTACAGTGTGTTTAGGTTAAGGATTTGTTTGTGCAGGGTTAGCGTAAGGTACAGTGGCTGTAGAGCGGAGGATTCAGTGTAAGGGGAGAGGGCGACTGCAAAAATGTGTACAGTAAAGGAGACGGCGTGGTTGGCAATGCTGGGGGAAAAGATAATGGGTTTTAGTCGTCATTTGTCTTGCCATTGGTGACAGCCCATGTTCTTTAAAGGGATTCAGTGAGGGGGGGACATAAATCTCAGCAGGGTCATGCATCGCACTGAGGTGCAGAGGAGTTATGGAGGGGAGAGGGGGAAGGGGGAAGGGGGAAGGAAGCGAAGGGGTGAGTGTGAAAGTGAGGAGGGGAGGGGAGGGGAGGCGCTGAGCGGTGGTGACATGAGAAGAGAAATGCCGCTCCGCTGACGGGGGCACGGACAGCGGGAGTGATGCCGAGTGGAGCCGACCCCCCGGCGGGGGATGACGCGCCGCAGGTGACTCACCATGAATCGCAGGTCGTCAAAGCCATTGAGCAGGAACTTGCTCTCGTACTGCGGCAGCCCCACGTGCTCCAGCCACTCTCCCACCGGCTGGTCCAGGGCTCTGCCGCAGGCCCCATCTGCCGAGAGAGGGAAGCGCTTCAGCAGTGAGAAGCCGTTCAGCCGGTAGCAGCGGCACTCGGAGGACGACACATGGCATTGCCACATCATCCTCGGCCAGCAGAGGCAGAGCCGAGTGCAGCAGCACCAGGCGGGGCGGGGGGGAGACAGGGTCCAGGCCGGGGGCGAGGGGGCTCCCACGGTACAGGCGGGGGCCCGGCTAAAACTCAAACACAGGACGGAGGACGGGACAGTGCTCGCGGGCCCAGCTCAAGCCCTGCAGGGGGACACGGGGGGGGGGACGGGACTGACTAGGCTAACACACACCCACACTGGTGCTACTGGGACTGACTGGAGAATGTCAGGCGAAGGGTGGAGGTAGTGCAGGGGAAGTTGTGTTGTTGGACCGAGCCACTACGGCATCTTCCAACACACGGGGTTCACTAACAATTCCTTCAGTGAGCAGAGGAGCGGGTGTAGAAAACAAGTGCCTAGCCCGTCCGGACACATAACAGTACAGAGCAGTCAGGAGACTATGTGGGCAACATGTTCAGGCTGAGGGGAAAATGGAAATCATGTATCACTCAATAAGACAGTTTGAACACATCACACATTATATATATATATATTTTTTTTGTTGTTGTTGCTAAAACTATCCCCGTCGTCTTCCTAAAACCAGATAAACGTTACTCCATCAGGGTGCAACACAGAAATATTCAGTTCCCCCAAAAAATTTAGAATTGTCAGGGTTTTCACCACATACTTGTAAAGCTCTGGCTGAGTCCCATGGCTTCATTGGTCAACCTCTCTGAGAAATCAACACCAGCGGCTCATACAATGAAGGTAGCAGCATTTCTAAAGTCCTGTCGAGGTACTGGTGGTGTTTTTTATTTCCTCTCTTTTTGGATCAAGGAAAAAAAAAACGAGAAAAAAAAACCCCACATTTCTTTTAAAACATGTTTTTCTTCTTCTTCTTCTTCTTTTTCTCGCGTGTGTCACTCCAGAGCCACGCGGGGCACAGTCAGGGAGACATGTTGTACATCCTGCATCGAGAAGACGCGTCGGCCCTCAGGGAGAATTTTCCACAGTGCGCTGATTCCAAACTCCCCGGTTCATGATCAAATCCAAGTTTAGATTCCTCGCCGATGATGCTCCGCGGGAGGCTGCCTGGCGGGAGGCTCGTCGTCCCTGCCGCCGGCCAGCATCCACACTCGTCCGCAGGCTGCTGGCTGAGGACGTGCTGCCTCTCATCCCCTCGGAGCGGCGAAGAAATCCGGCATCACATCCGCCAGACGGCAGGTGAGAGCCTCGACTCCGGAGTGAGGATCAGTGCTGGGACCACAGTGCGGCTTGAGCTGGAGCGACCACCCCACCCCCCCCCACCACCCCCCCACCCCCCCACCCCCCACCCCAAGCCCCCCTTCCCACCACCCAACCCCCTCCGCTCACGCCCCGGCCCACCGGGTTCTTCTCCTCGCTGGGTACGGCGAGCAGCCTCTGTGCTCAGGGCAGAGGTTTGCTGCATCCCCTGCCCGTCTGAGAGATGCAGGCAAGTGCAGACGCGGTCGCTGCGGCTGCTCCCGGCTCTCGCACGCCTCCCCCGTCCCCGCTCACAGGGGCAATGACGTCCCGGCGTCCGGCTGCAGGAGACCACCACCACAGATCTGATCTCAGCCTCAGAACACCGCTGCCGCGTCCTTCCCACGGCCACGACAGCCAACAGACTCAGTGATCAGCCCCCCCCCAACAGCCTCCCTCCTTCTCATCTGAGCAAATCCCTCAAGCTCTTCTTTTCAACTCCCCCCCCCCCCAACCCCTCCTCGCTCTCTCGTCTCTCTCTCGTCTCTCTCTCTGCTTTCTTTCTCCTCTCCCTCTCGATCTCACAGCCCTGCTCCCATACTGTGTGATCGCACTGCAGGGCTGCCGTATGCTGCCTGACGAAGTGGGGTGCTGCTCCACGTAACCAGCCTCTCCCTCTCCCCTCACTCTCCCACTATCTCGGCTCCCCTCCCTCTGCCCCCCCCCTCATTCTGTCAAACATATACAGACAGATGCAAACACACTCTCTCCTCCTCATCATCTCCAGCTCGTGTACAAATGCACTCAGGCTCGTTTGTCTCTGTCTGTCTCCAGTCCCCCAGTCCCCCCCCCCCTCCCCCCCAACCCCCTCCTTGATTGGGAGGGGAGGTGGTGCACTGTTTAGAATTTGCACAGAGGCACTCTGATCTTGGCAGTGCAGATGTAGGACGCCGCACGCCGCCAGAGACGAGAGGAACGAAGCCCTAAACCACACTCCTTCTCCTGCAAAGGAATGACTAGAATGTAAAAAAAAAAGGGAAAAAAAGGGGGGTGGCGGAGGCCTCATCTCTAGGAATGTCAGTTTTTATTTTGAAGGGGCTAAACGTGGGGTATTGAAACACAAAGCCCCTGCTTCTTTCGTTGTTTTTTTTTAGCAGATGGCTTGACTTCATTTACATCTCACTTTGATGATAGATCGAGGGGGGGGGCAGCGTCGATTCAAGTCGGCAGAAGTCTCCATTGCACTCGGGAGAGAAGAGGAGAGGACAGAAGAGAAGAAGGAAGAAGAGAAGAGGAGAGGAGAGAAGAGAGAGGAGAAGAGGAGAGACACACTTTAGGCCCATCTCCATCTCATGCAGTCTTACAGAGCATGACAGAAAAGCGGGGTCTTCCATCATGTACTGTACTTCCAGATGCTCCTGTCACATCGACCACTGTTTAGAGCGCCGCAGAGGCCACTTCCCCGGGATAGAAAAGTGAGGCGATAAAAAGAAAAGAGAACTGCCGTCAGTCTTCACACCTATAGCGGAGGCCGCTCGCTGCGCGTTACCCGGGTTGTGCTGCAGGCGGAGCGTGGTTATATGCAGACTTTTTCGACCTGCTCGCCATCACCTCGCACACATTCAGCCAGCCACGGTGGAGGCGGTCGGGGGGGCCCGCGGCGAGGCGAAGAGGTGCCGACAGAGGGAGGCAAAGCGAGGTGGGCTATCGATCGAAAACCGCCTCCCTAATTGGCCGCCTGCACCAGCGTTGCTCTGCAGGTGCTAACGATCGGAGGGGGGGGAGAAAGGTCAGGTCAGGCCTCCGTGACCCGCCAGTCAATCCACGAGGACCAGTGCTCATCATTCGCTGTCAGATTTGCCTCCGACCGAGGAGAAGAGTGATGGACAGAGGAAGTTAGAGGGAGAGGGAGACAGATAAGAGACAGAAGAAGACTAACAGAGGAGGAGGCGGTGAAGCACACGGGGCGAGATGAAGTTCACCATCTTATCTCCAGGAAGTATAAGGAGGATAGAAGCGGACTAATTATGATTAACTACAAGATCCCTCCTCCTCCTCCTCTTGCTGCCGCTGCCGCTTCTCTCTTTCCTCCTGAGCCCTCGCACCAAAGTCGGCCCCTCACGCCACGATATCCAGACAAGGAAGCGCTCAACATAAAATACCAGCCACCTCATCCAATTACCTCCATATGCATTCGGGACAGCGAAACCACCCACAGTAGTAGGAGCTAATTACTGACTGACAGGAGTATCCGATGATGCTCCTCCTCCCCGGGGGGGGGGGGGGAACTGGGTCACTATCTTATCCCCCTAGTTAAACAGGCCACGCCGTCGAATCCATCCACGTGGGTTTCTGTACCTTCGGAGCACGGCTAGGGTCTAGACTTAGCTCAGAGGAACAACCTACCTACATGAGGGGAGAGGTGGAAGGTTACGGAAGAGTATTAGGGCCGGGCATAAGAAGAAGAAAAAATTAATTGTTTTAACATTTCAAGAATCATGTCGAAATGTCGATAATGAAATCCAAATGTCGAGATTAAAGTGGAAATAGCCCTAAACGGCCGTGTTGTGGTACCAGTTCAGCTGTCACAAACCTTTCGATTTTTTTATATCATTTCAAGAATAAGGTCGAAATGTGGAGAATAAAGTTAAAATACTACTAAATTGTGACCCGGAAGCACTACTCAGCAGCACCAAACAACAGGATGTGGATGTTCTGTTAGCCAGTTGGCTAAGCTAACGCTAGCTGCTAACCAAGTTGTAAAGTTATAATAATATTATTATTGACAGGCTGAATCTGGAAGAAACGACGCGGTGACAACGGGTGTTTGCGCATGAACGTCGACGTGTGTTCTGACGCGATATAACGTTCAACTGCAAACAACTGTTGATGAATTTTTAAAGAGCCACGCAGTTACCGAAGCTTAGCGTAGCTTCGCTAACGTTAGTTGACGCGGATGTGTGACAGATGAACTGGAACCACGACACGGACGTTCAGGGCTATTTGGACTTTATTCTCGACATTTCAACTTTATTCACGACGTTCCGACTTTAATCTCGACTTTTCGAATTCAATCTCGACATTTCGACTTTATTCTCGACAAATGAATAATAAATAAAAATGTCCCCCCTTTTCTTCTTCTCGTGCCTGGCCCCGATACCCTTCCGTAGAAGGTTGTTGTCTACGATAAAGCCGTGCCTGTTTGTCAGAGCGGGAGAGGAGAAAAAAAGCACTGGTTAGAAAATGAGCGGCAAAGCTGAATTAATTCAGGGAGGAACTGGAGGCGGACTTCCCTCCCTTTTGAAACGTCAATGTGCAGCGGTACACAAACCGAGCCGGTGCCTCGCGTGCGCCGTGAGCCCCCATCTCTCTTTTTTTGAGCTCATTCATTCTCGGCACACAATGGAGTCACCGGCGATGGGCAAACACAGCACAAGCAAACTCATCCTTTGGCAAAATGGCCTTGAAAATTCTTTTTCTATCGTTTGGTTCAGAAACGTGCATCCTAAAGATGAATTCCTTGACTGTGCTTGGCTCCTGATAGGAGAAGGGACAATAAACAAGGGAGAGAGGGAGGCGGGTGGAAGGAAAAGAAAAAGGGGGCCAGAGGAGGAGGTTTTTTTCCCCCAGTTCAGTCACAATGGAACGATAAAGCTCGGATGAAGGGCGACAATTTAGTTTCCCATCCTTTTTTCTTTTGTGATCCCCTCCCTCCCTGCTGATGACTCTGAACACTACCCGTTTGTTTTCCTCTTCTGTTTTCCTCCCCCCCCCCCCGAGGTGCTCATACACAATCTCCGTTCGGATCGGAACAACAGCCGTATGACTCAGCTGAATCTGGGACACCTTCCGTGTGCCGCTCTCCGAACACGGCCTATAAATAGAGCACACACCTGTACGTCACGCGGACAAACAAACACACAAACAACATATCCCCCCCCCCCCCCCCCCCCCCCCCCCCCCCCTTTATGTAACGTGACGTCACCTCAGGTCCTAATTGTTCGGAGAGCCATTCATCTGAGAGCGCTCTGGTGGGCCGGACGTCCAGGGTACAGTCATCGTCAACACCATGGAAACCAGCTTTGCTCATCTGAACTATGTTTTTTGAATGACGACGTTTCAAATTTTGAATATGTATAGATTAGCATGGCGATGATGAGAACGTTGGCATTGTAAAGAGATTCTATTAGTGTGTTCATTCATCTTTTCTCTCCTATTTTAAAAAAGGCCCCCTGAGCCGCATTTTGTTCCTGCACGGCTCCACATGAGTCAAGATTCATTTTTATGACGCTAATAATTAAAATCGAAGGGCTGGCCACTGTTATCTTGACGCCAAAAAGCAAGTCAACTTCTGAATTCAACATTTGAACATGTGAAGACGTCCTGAACATTTGAATCTCCACTCAGCATTTAGTTTAATTGGCTTTGCTTGGGTCAAACTACATTTGTTTGGTCTTTTCCACCACGCATACACTTTGCTGCAACGCACACACTGTCGGCTGTGGGCCTTTCCAACGGGGCTGACTGCAGAGGTGATGTAAGATTCCACATAATTATCTAACAATAATGACACCGCGACACATGCTGCAGTTTTCATTCTCCCGATTCGGATTTGTCCTGTTTTGTGCTCTGTTTCCCGGCGTCGTCGCCTCATCTCCTTTTTTACCGCAGTCCCGCGTTTGACTGCTTTCTGCTCAGCGTCGCGCCGCGAGGCACGCGGCTATGAAAAAAAACTTTATTTGAATAAAGCTCACGCGGTCCCGTGCAGACCCAGAAAAAAAAAAGAAAAAAAGAGGCTGCTGTTACATAACGGCGCGTGATGAACCCTCCTTATGGCGGCGGATGTGATGGAGGTCGGCGTCTGACACTGTCTCACCTCAGGAGTGTTATCTGAAACAAAGGGAGCTCGCGCCAGCTGGCATCTCCCTCTGCACCGCCCGGAGGACTCGCGATGAAGCGCACGTATCAGCTCAGTCCCTACAGAGACTTACGTTAACCTCGAGAACAACAACACGAACCCGTGTGACAGGGAGGGTGATTCTGAACTACAATTTTCCCGCAAAAGGGGCAAAAACACGTAACAACAACGATGCGTCAAACGAATCAGCCAGGAATTCTCCGCGACGTGCGAGCCCGCTGTCAGTCATCCGAGCACTGAGTTTGTATTCTCACACCCAGCCCCTCCGGGAAAACTCCAGGTAACGTCTGCAAGCAGCTCCCTATTAACATGTCTGAAACACACTTTTTTGGGGGGGACATTTTTTGAGAGTTCATGTCGAAAAAAACGGACACCACGAAGCTACAGTTATTATTCACTGAAAGTTTGTTTGAACACGACTCATAAATGGTAAGCAGTTGCAGGGTGTAGAAAGTTTAGCTGCTGCCAACGTTACATTTAATTCGACAAACTCTATGGGACTGTCATCAGTGCAGCAGCGAGGCATGTGAGAGCTTCATGAATGGTTAATGACTCAAGTCCCCGAAAACCCAGTTGTTATTTTTGCATGAACCAATAAGTTCAAACAAATATATAAACAGAAAAATATTGTGCAGATATATAGACATAAATATTAGGGATGGGAAGATACCACTTTTTCGTGTCCGATCCGATACCGATCCTGCAACCTGGAGTATCTGGCGATACCGATCAGATATTAATCTGATGCAATCTTTTACCCACTCGTGACATAAAATATTAATAATGCATTAGTTCAGGATGCACTTTGATTCACCTATAGCCCTCTGAAACCCCAACGCTCAACTGTAAGACAAACAAATCAGCTCCCCTAAAGGAAGACACACATACAGCCAGCGACATGACTGAGTTATGGAACACTGCTGTTTTATTGCTCAGCGAACTTTTGGCGGAACGTCTTATGGTCAGCACCGTTCAAACAGGCAAATAGGCATTTATTAGGAATGTTTACTTCAATGTATCGGATCGGATTTTACTTCTCATTTATTCCGATATCCGATCCAGTCATTTTGGCCAACATTGCCTCGATACCGACATGGAGTATCCGATCGGGACATCCCTAATAAATATTCCACGATGCACACATTGAAGGCCACCCTCATTACCTGCGCTCGGTGTGGGCTGCTTGCTTTTGGACGTCTCAATGCCTGCTCCGATCAGGTTCATGATCTTCTCGATCTGTTGACGAGAAGGAAACGCACATTAGGCTTCACTATAAACTACCGATGTTTGATACACTGAACAGTGTCTGACCAAACACGCATCGGACTAAACTGGTACCCAAGCCTCCTCCACGCCAACACAGCCCAACCCGTTATGAAAACAATAACCAAGCGATAATGGCACCGGGTGAGGGATTGCAACGGAGAGAGCTGCTGCTGCTGCTGCTGCTGCTGCTGCTGCTGCTGCTGCTGCTGCTGCTGCTGCTGCTGCTGGGAGCATTGGGAAGGAGCCGGGCTGCTTTGCGATGATGGATTACGAGCAGCAGTCCGACGTGGACGGCAATCCAATGACTAACCCGGCCGGAACACTCAGCTAGAAAAAAAAACGCGGGGTGATGAGATGAATTACAATCTGGGGGCTTTTGAAAGCCCAAATTATTGAGCCCCCAGTCGGAGGGTCCCCTCAGCCGAGCCCTTGGCCTCCGCCAATCGGGATCCAGATCTGCTGGGGAGCTTTCGATTGCCCCCTCAGACCCTGTATTATTTAAGCCTCGCCGAATAAAGAAGCAGCTCGGCGCGAGCTTAAGCGAGCACAACGCTGCGTGCGGGAGATTACAGAGCGCCTCGCAGGACGAGTTGTTTAGGCGCTCAGAGCCAGGGATGTTTATTTAAGCAGTCTCTGACTTTTTCCGGCGGAGCCCAAATACATTTCCGTGTTGTTTATTTGCTTTTGTTTATCTTTTTTTTTTTGGCTGCATAACTGAAGCAGCAGCTCGAGTTGCAGCGAAAAAAAGGGCTTTTGGCGCCGGATGCAGAATGAGAGCAGATGCAGGCAACGTTAAAATATAATATATAGGTGAAGAATATTGTTAATTTTATCATAATTGTTTTTATTTTGTCACAGGTTGCAGGATCAGTATCTCACCCAATTTTAGGGTCAGTATTTGATATTATTTTGAACATAATCTGATTCAAGTATCTGGGTGGATGAATCCAGTAACAAATCCGAATCCTTTTGAATCATTTACTAAATCTCATTAACATTTTGTTGAAGTTGTTGAAGTGACAAATAACTACAACGGCAGTTTGGTTTAGATCTGTGATCACCTGTTGCTGAGATACCAGATTTTTTGTAATCGCAAAAAACTTGACAGTGTTCACAACCTATAGGTACAAGCTGTGGATGAGATGAAGAAGGCATATGAAATGAAATGTAAGCCTGTTGATTGATATTTTGATTGTGCCGATTCAGCTGTGACACACTGACTTTTACATTTGATTTTTCACACATCAACTTGATCCAAATCACAGAGATCCTGATTCCCAACTATTAAGTGAATGGGGTCAAAATACAGATTTGATGTGGATCAAGAGTGAGTAACCTTGGATTAAATTATTGTTTGATAATATAAAAATGGGAGGAAGTTACATGATTGACAGCTGAGACTGAAGCAGCAGGGCAGCATCATCTTTTCAACGTAGTACGTTATTTCCCATAATGCAGCTGGATGGTGTCTCTCCTTACACTACCTGCCTGGTTCACGCCCGTGTCTTTTTTAAACTCCACATCTCCTTTTTTGGGGTCAGCGTCAGTATAAAATTCTGTGTTTGCACGTTTCATTCGGGTCGTTTTCAGTGTCGTACTGTAGCAAGCGGCGGCCTCAGGTTACCTCGTATGAGAATGATTCCTCTAAGTTCCCCTCAGATGGATGCTAAGTATCGGGATCAGTAACGGAAGAGAACGCGTTGAATCGGTACATCCCCGTCAGCCACGGTTTATTATAAACTGGAATAAGATGGGATCATGCACAGGAGGTGTGGGATGAGATGCTTTGCTAATCTGTCTTGTCGTCTCTGTTCCCCTCTTATTAAACATTCAAATACCAGGATTACATTTCACCCAATTAAATCTGTCCCATGGAAAAAGCCATTCCATTGAAACGTACATTGTCGTACGTCTTCAATGTAAAAGTATACAGTAGTGTATTTATGAGTCATGATATTCCGACTCAAGGAAACAGTCTAGGACAAACCCTATGTACAGCATATCTGAATGCTAATCAGGCTTATTGCTGGTTAAATGTAAGCGCCACACTTCCTCATGCTTCAAGGACGACGAGCCCTCGTCCACAGAACAAATGTAACATTCAAAAAAAGAGACCAGACTATACATATTAATGGTATTTGATATTCTTTCCGCTATTGCAGGCGGGTCTACTGTAACTCCGAGTGCATGTTTCGACGCCTTCAAACAAGTCGATTTGTAGGAGGGGGGTCGCCTCCAAATCTACACACGATCTTTTGCAAATCGCGCCGGGAACTAAATTTAGAATCGCCGGGGGAGTCTGCTGCTCACAATCAGCAAATGACCATTTTGTGTGAGCTCGGAAGAGGCCGACTCCTCTTTCAACGGTGACACCAGAGACACAGCCAGGCTTATTCGATGTAATATTTAGAGTTTGAAAAAGCCCTATGCACTTTGCTGGTGGCATCAACACTCTTGGAAAAGGCTTGATTCATTTGGAAGTCAGGCACGTGGGACGCGTGGCATATGCCTCCAGCAATACAGACCTCACATTACTCTGTGAATTAACCCAGTTACATTCTATATCGCGTGCACACACTAACACACACATACACACACACACACGCGCACGCACGCACGCGTCAGGAGTCGGGACCGCATTACATCTGAGCTTAAGTGCACCTTTTTATTAATACCTGTCACAAAAAATGCTG
The DNA here is from genome assembly GCF_022379125.1 of Scophthalmus maximus. Taxonomy (NCBI): domain Eukaryota; kingdom Metazoa; phylum Chordata; class Actinopteri; order Pleuronectiformes; family Scophthalmidae; genus Scophthalmus; species Scophthalmus maximus. The sequence continues at coordinate 6,106,105 of NC_061520.1, forward strand.
CTCCTAAGGCAAGCCAGCGACATCATAGCTAAAAGTGCGGAAATAGTTCATAACATTGTGCACATGCAGCCTCATTCACTGCATATATATATATAGCTGCCTCGATGTTTGGCAGCGTGAGCACGAATATATTCAGCTGGGTAGATCACTGGACCCCGAATTTACAGACGCCGCACGAGGCAGGGGAGTGCAGAACAGTTTGTAGGCGTCCGAACCGAGTGGAAACCCAACCCTGACGTCACCCATTTGGTCTGTGAGCTGCCACTTTTTGAAGACACATTAAAAATAATTGAATTAGTCAGTTATCAAGGCAATGAATTCCAGCAGGGCGCATCAACGAAAAAGCGATAGATCACTGTCAGCGGCATTAAAAGCGGTTCAATAACGCGAATGCGATGCAGAAGGTCGTGTTTCCCCGTTTATGCTGTGCTTTTATATATATATATATATATATATAAAAAAATCTAATACTTTTTCGCTGTCAGAAGAAGAAGTGACTGTGCTTCATCATTTTGTCCCGGATAGTAAGAGACGTGAGCAGCGAATCAAGCGGTGACTTTGGAACACCACTGCCAATTTGCTGCGTTAAACAAAAAGAAAGAGAAGCAAAAGCGTCTCTTTTCCTGTCGTCACAAGATGTTCCCGTCTCAGCGGCCGCGATTTTGTCAAGCTATGAGCTGCGTCTCAGTATCAACGCCACGATGGAATATTGAGCAAATTCAGCGTAAACACTGATACTGACATAACCTGAGATCACTGATTTGATCACTTTCCCAGAGTCAAAAATACTCCTGTGAAACCTGATGTGCAAAGTATGGAACTGGGACACAAGAAGGCGCCTTTTGAGGGATGAGCAATTTTAATCATTTCTGCATGGTAGTAACGCTGGTAATAGAAGGGCTATGCATTTTTAATGCGGCTTGTAATGCTCTTCATGCATGCATTGTCTTATCCAGTCATCAACATGCTACCTGATAAGATGTGACACTGTGGTTCAGAGACGCAGAGTGCCGCACAGTCTGCCGAGTCAAAGTCGCCTGCACATAAATGATGCCTGCGAGGCCCAAAAAGCTGAAGAGATAACGGACAAGACGGCTTAATATAATAATACTATAAACCGAAAAAGGCTTTACTGGCGCCGGTCTGCGAACCGGATTACTGCGTGGGGTATCATTGTCAATAAAGAGGGAACGGGGGCTCTTCACTGTACAAGACCCAAATCATATCATCATATCCGGCAGACTGCTTTTCTTCATATTGACAACTTCAAAAAAACAAAAACATTCAGCATAAAAAAAACATTGTCAGAGCAAAGTCACTATGGCCTGCGCAGTGTATCATAAATGAAATGTAGCAGTACCGTGCCACCTCTGCTGTTTTGTTTGTGTAGGCTTACTGAAACCAGATTTAATCCACTTGATATCTTTATGTCTGCTTTTTCAAAAGAGATCTTCTACCCAATGTTTTCAAAGCTAAGTTTAAAGCTTTTAATCATTTGTCAATTCAAGAATTTATTGCGCGAGGAGCCGAGACAATTACTTGATTGATCTATATTAGTGTAATAAAAATAATTGGAAACTATTTTTATGTAAAGTGTTTCTGTCACTTTTGAGCAAAAATAATGAAACTGTGCCAAATACAGTTTTGTGTTTTTGTTTTAAATAAATGGTGTATCACGATACCTAAAATTAATAGCAATAGTTCTACATTGGTAGTTGTGTTTTTGTGACACAGAATATTCATATTTAAACAACAAATTCAGGCATGATTAAGGACAACTTGTCACGGAACAATAGTAAAAAACAAACTCTTTCCTCCGTGAGCCTCTGAGTCACATGTGTACCGTCAGACCGCCCCGCAGACTGCGACACACATTATTCTTCGGAGAACAAATGACTTCTATAGCTCTATCTCCCACATCTTTGACACACAGATGTGTTCAGGGGAGTCTCGGTGTGCTCGCCGTGTATAAACTTTGGCGAGAGCAGTTACAGCCTTCGACCGAGTAGCGGGGATTCGAGAGGTGCTGCTGCGGGGCCGAGTCTCACGGAAGAAAGTCTGAGTCGCTGGTACCATCGCCATGGCAACTGTGAGCTGATTAACGGCTCCTGCGGCCTCTTGAGCTGTTTACGAACACTTGACTGGTGTTTTTCTGGCGAAAAAAACGCCGCGGAACAGAAGTTCACAAAAAATATACAACCGCCTTCGAAGCAGAAATTCACAAAAAATACACAACAACTGGTGACGTCACAGTGGGCTGCCAATCGTCTACGTACCGCATTGCCCCAGCCATTGACTGTCTGAGCCCGAGCCTGTCATATGCGAAAGAAAACGCGTCATGTTATAAAAGTTCATGCCAGCAACTTAGCCCTTTGTTGGCCCTTTCAGAAGATTTGTAGTGCGGCCTGGCACCTCGGTGTCTTTCCTGAGACTTTGTACAACATGTCCGTGGTGATAAATACAACATTGAATGACCTTGGCGATCATTTTTATCCCGTTTTTCAAGACGTAAAAGGCTACTGGTGTTGTTAGCGGACGTCTAGCCGTCCATTTTACATCCCCTTTGACCAATCGGAGGCTTTGTTACAGATTTGTACCAATCAGACGCTGTGTTGTGGACTGGTCGGAAAAAACAAAGATTTTACACTGAAAACAGGACCTCTCACTCCTCCTGTTCACTCCCACTACTACTACTGACACTCCTCTGTGTCAGTGCAGACAGGAACTGCTTTGCAGAACGGCACAAGTGACTTTTTGGGTTTGAGAAATCAAAGCCCTTATTTGACAAAAAAATTGGAAAAAATGGCTTAGGGTTCAGAGGGTTAATCCTGACCATGATTCAAACCAAGTTCTAACCTTAACCTTCACAACTTCATCAAACCACACGCGAAGCCAAGGCTCATAATTCAAACAGCCCAAAATGTCCTCACTTTATGAAAATGTCCTCACTCTGTAAGGTCTACTCTCATAAATGGACCTCACAATGATACAAGTACAAGTACACACACACACACACACACGCGCGCGCGCACACAGATTTTCTAAGTAAAACCTCAAATACGGATACACAGGCTTAACAGAGACAGACACATAAATACACAGACAGACAATGAGCGTGAAGACAACATGCTCATATACGGGGAAAGATAAAACAGAGGCACAGTTCATCTTCAGCTTTCTACAACAGCAAGAGCGACTCAGCAGAAATTTCAGCATAAACACTTTTCACACGAAGCCGCAGACAAAGGACGGCGGCAGAAGCAACCGCCACAATTTCTGGGAGAATTCATTTGTTTGAGCAAAAAAAATCGTCTCATAAACAGGGGTCAATAGGTGATATTGAATGTAATAAATTACATTTTTTCCATTTAAATTTTAACGGTTGGCTTTATTCTGTCCTGCAAAATGCAATTTCCAAATTCCCAAAATGGTCAAAATTCTAAGTAAGTTCTTAGTCAAAGAACAGTTATGTAACCAAGAATCTGCCATGAAGCTGTCCCTTCAATTTCACATCCTCATATTGCTCCTTTTTTTTTTTTTTTTTTTTTTTCAAACTGACAACCTTACATGTTTTCTTAAAAGCAACACAACAGGTTTTGAAAGGAGGTCCGTCCCGGGCACGCGTGAATAAACACCACTCAAAGCAAAAAAACTGCCTGCAATGTGGAGGTCAGCCATGTGACACCTGGTGAAACATGTCACTGGCAATGTGACAGGTGAAACTGTGCCCCCCCCCTCCCACCGGCAACATCTCCACTACTCTCATATTCATGTGCCACATCTGTCCGACCACATCTCAGGATGTGTTCACTCTGCCGTAGCGCTCTGTATAAATTATGAACCACCTTACACGTACTTTAAAAATGTGCCCTTTTTTATCAACTGGAATTAGCAAAGGACAAAAAATTATTTTTGAACGTTGATTCCTTTTTCATTTTCCCCGTAGCCAATTAAATTAATAGATGCTCTAAATGTGTTTTTTTTAAATCATATTAGCGAACTTTGGTATCTTTTACCGTAGCTCCTAATATGATTTATAGGAGAACCAATATTAATATATATCAAATGTGTGTAAAGCGCATTTAAAACGATTGATAAAGACATTGATTAACACAATAATGATATGAATATTTTCATCAGGGGTCCCAGTCTAAAAGTGAAGAAGCGTATAGACACACACAGACACACACACACACACACACACACACACTGAATGCACTTTAGAGGCTTGCATGTGTAATGACATCAGGAATACCACTGGGAAATTTAGAGTACACACGAAGGAAGCCACTCAAGCATCTGTGACATGTGGTTGTGTTAACCTTTGCCTGTTGAGTATTGAACGGATGAAGCAAGGACGTCAATCACGTGAATCATATATGCCATTTTCTATTTTTAGTCATATGCGTAACGGTCGCTAAAACGCAAGATTCTTATGCAATGAGGTTATTTTGGGGGTATTGCTGTTGAAGGCAAAGAAATAATTCAACGTAGAGTAAAAAAAATTAAATAATGCAGAATGAACATCCACATAGACACACCCCCCTCACCCCACCCAGAAGGACATCATTACAAAATCCTAAATCGGGACCATCAGACAGAACTCCTACAGGGCGGAGAGTGACTAGTTTTTATGTCTTTAAGGTTTTTTTACATTGAGCATTTCCATTTATTAATTCATGTTTTATTTAATTAGACTAATGACTAATGACATCCCGACTGCATAATGTATAAGCCACCTGACCATGTTTGCTCTGTAGTTCACAAAGAGAGTTGAGACAGAAAATGCATTCAGCAACTAGAATGATGATGAGCGCATACCTCCAACAAGGCCAAACAATCCTACAACCGGTGTATATTGTAGGATTTTATATGTACTACACTATATTTGTTATACTATTAATAGGAGTAGTATTTTACCAAGCTTGATGGAAGTCAGTTTAGTGGTTTTTGCGTAATCTTCCTAACATATAAACCAACCAACCAAGCGCAGTCCCCTGTCATACCTGAATCCCTCCCAAAATGTAGTCACCAGTTACCATGGCCGAGACCTGCAAATCTATCCATAACTTTTTGAATAATCCTTCTTACAAACAAATTGTCATACAGACAAACCCAACCAATCATAAAACCTCCACTGAGGGAGTCAAAAAAAACTGTCTCACCACATAGGCCCGATTTTTCCTCTAGGTCTAAAGGTCTAAATGAGAAAATCAAGTTCTTTCACTTCAGCAGTGGGACCCAACAATGGTCACCAGTGACATAAGCTTCCATGGATACTACAATTTTAATATATTTACTGTATGACTTAAAGGTTATATTTCAACTTGTTACTTTTTCTGATATTTGAAAACCAATGTTTGTATTCAGTGTGTTGGTTTTCCGTGTATGTGCACTGACACAGTTATGATTGTATTTGACTCCTCCTGAGCCTTAATGTGTCGCTGTAATATTGACGGTGTTGGCTGATGAACTCATGCCCACACACACACACACACACACACACACATACACACACACACACAAACACACACACACACATATCTCCAACCCCAAACAAATCCCTTGAAATCTGGCAGAGAAACAGACACTCAGGAACAGCGGCAAAACAGGATGCCCTTGAGAACAGGACACTCCGCCCAACATGGCCTGAATAAACATTTATGTCAGAGAGCTGAGGGGTGGAGCAGAGAGGAGGCACACAGATGACACACAGGGGGTCCACAGAGCCAAATAAAAGTTCAACACACTCATAGATATCAGTCCCATAACTTTGCCTTACCCAACCCGGACCAGGGCCAAAATTGAATGGGTTCATTCAAAGGCCAATTTCCCATCCTTCCTTTTTTGGAAATCTGTTCGGTAGTTTTTTTGCATTATACTATTGACAAACCAACCAACCAACCAACAAACTCATGGACAGGGGGGGAAAAGACCACTTGGAGGTGGAGGTAACATACCAACCAAATAACCACCAACTCCCTAAAGAGAAAAGCCACCGAGTATTAAAGAAACAAGTCACAAAATTTTACATTTAACCCAAAAAATTTCTAATTTGTGCTATGGACACAAAAATACGCGTAATTTCCCCTCTGACCTACACGCCCATGTATCCCCACAGGTTGCAACTACTTAATTGCGTTTTGAATTTTTGGTAAGAAAAGATTATTCATTCCAAGGTCTCTGCAGCGCTTTAGGGGCTGTGCCGCATTGACGCTCCAAAAGTGCTCAAAACTCACAAGCTAAGGCTTTTGGGAATAATGGGGGAGGGGGGTTGGGTGAGCCATTTCTCACAGTGGGCTGAGAGTAGATGGCGCAAGACGCGAAGCAAAGGAGCCAGAGGAGTGCAGGAGGAGACAGTGGAAGCGTGGGTCGGCCCCTGAGACATGCACTGAGTGGATGTGGAATGACAGCACAAGCCCAATTAGTCTTGGATGCCAGGGCTGCTACAGGGAGGTCGGCGCAAGTGATCAAGCCATGCATGCATCGAAGCAATCGCCCGGAGGCATTCTCCGCCGACAGAATGGGTAAAGTTACTCTATCACTGCTGCTGCTGCTGGACTCCTGATCGCTCTCATGCTGCGACCCCTGCTCTCCCCCCTCTTCCTTCCTTCCTTCCTTCCTTCTCTTCTTCTGAAATGTGCTGCCTCACCCATCCCAATTTTCTTTTCTGACTTCACGCTAAACCTCAGCTGCTCTCTTTTTTTCCTCACACATTCACATGCGCTAACACTCTAGCTTAACTCCATTTGAAAAAAAACCCTCTACACGCCTTGACATCAAGAGTACCACTCCCTCTGACCCCTGCACCCTCCCACTTGTTTCCCATCCCCAGAGCTCGAGTATTTGTTACCTCATCCCACTCTGAGGCAAAGGAGGGCATGCGCTCAATGGACGGCTGCCCAGAGCTGCAGTTAGACACCGACCCACTGCGGCCAGCCAGACCTCCATCCTCTTCTCCGAGCGGTGACGCCAACAAGTCAGAGTCGGACTTGGACAGGCTTCGAATCAGCCCCAGGTCTGCCGGTCTGACTTTGACCGCCGCGGCCGATGCAAGCTCAGTTGGAACTGTTCTCGGGTCCTTGACGCCAGCCTTCGCATTCTGGATCACCTTGGCAGGGTTCGCATTCGCCGTGCACTGTGCCATTGTTTTCGGAGCTGCCAAGTGCAGCTCGGGGTCCTCGGCTTCCTGCAGGACTCTGACTTGTTGTGAAGTCCGGAGATTGATTCGTGGTCTTTGTGGAGCTTTGAAACTTCTGGAGTGCCAGTCAAGAGTGGAGCTGAAAGAAACAGAAGAGTGAAATGAATATAAGTACTGTACAGACTGAGGGGAATCCGCCTGCTCTCCAAACGACTCAAACTCATGCAAAGTGCTCTTGTTTGGAGGGAAAGGGAGCATATTCTAACTGAGAGACTTGTTGTGCAGTCATCAGGGTCCACCCACAAGTCGTATCCTGTTGCCCTCCTCTCTGTGACTGGCTGACCCCTAAGAGTTCCCCTCCTTTATCCTCTCAGCTGTGACTTTTTGTCGTCGATTTGCCTACACTTACTTTTTCTCATTAGTTCATCGTGCAATTCCTGACAGCGGAATATTCCCAGTGGAATCTAACATGACGCCAGGATTAAATGAAGTAAGAAGCACATTTACACATATCCTTAGCATAAACGACTCAGAAACCCACAGATGAATTCAATCTGAAGTACTGTACGATATTGCCTGATGTCTGATATTGCATCGAAAAAAGTCCTCATAACTGCCTCCTCTTACCTGCTGACTTATTTAGCCTTCTTGGTTCTCTTCTCTCTCCGTGTGCCAGTGTCCATCCTGTTCCGAGGTTGTTGTCAGACTCGTAGGGTTGGTCGGCCGGCTCTGTCCCACAGTGAGGATCGGCGGACGGGAGGATCCCAAAGCCTGGCCTCATTCAGACTGACAGCCGGGGTAATCAGGTTACTGAAGCACTGGGTGGCTGCTCCATTTTAAAGGTGGGAGAGACGGGATTCGTCCTTTAGCTGCCCGAGAGTGTGTTTGTGCAGGAGACTCAGGGTTACTGAGTTGAGCGTAGTTTTGTTATTGTAGGGCAGACATTGTGGACATAGTACTTAAGAGACATGCCATAGGAGTGACATACAAACTGCCACACACCTTTATCTAGCTTTCTATCTATTCTAAATATTTATCTTTCTATTTCACATTTTATTGACCCAAATGTATCAATGACCTGAAGGGTAGCGGAACATTTAGGATGCTTCTTCCAGTTTTCCCTCTGAAAAATCCTGCCCCACCTGTGGATTCATCTCTAACAGACTTTCGTGGACACATTTTATCATCACAAATCAGCTAAAGTGCTGTCACTTTGCGGAGGCGAAACATTGATTTTGATGACAAAATCTTTAAAGTTACATTGATTCCCCCCCACACACACACACACACTTGTCTGTGATATATTTGAATAATATAATTTACTCAACCGTCAACGCCATTAAGTGTTTCTATTGAGTGCTTTGACTTGGTTGTACAAGGGATATATGAACTCTTGGGACCTGCAGAGGTTCGAAAAGAATAGGACTTAAAAACGTTGACGATATGGTTGGAATGTGGAAAAAGGTCTCACACACTTTATGCTATTCACGACTCTTCTCAAGGGGATCAGACGCCGACAAAAGAGTCTCTTGTGAGACATTCTCAGTATTCACAGGCAACCGTAGCCCCGCACAGCGCGCCTCTGTGCCCTGTGCCCTCAATCAGCCGAGCTCCCTGCGTGCTCACCTCTTCCCTGTGGGCAGCGCTGGTATGTGCATGACAGAAAAGATAACATCCTTCGCTCGCCCACGAGGGTTCACGCAGTCACATACGGCTTGGCTGGCAATCACAGAAAGCCACATCCGATGAAGCATGTACCGCTGCGCGTCCGATGATCTCTATGACTGTGATGGGGATGAGACAGTTTAAGATCTCCGCGTCCTTCGGTGCCATCTTAGACAACAGAGGCCGTGGATTTCAAAATGCTTTGGAGATAATGATGTCTTCACGGCATATTAGGGCGACTAAAATAAAACATGCATCCCCTCCTTCGGCTGGCTGGCTGGCTGGCTGGCTGGCTGGCTGGCTGGCTGGCTGCTGAGCCTCGGGCGAAAGACAGTTGTGACTCATGAACACCCTTCGCTAACAAAGACATGCACACTGTGCGAGTCACACAGAGGCTGCGCACACAGAAGCGCAGTTTTCATGCGTACAGTGTTTGTGTATATGTCTATGAGTCGTGGGCTGCTAAACTGTCTGCGCTTCCTTTAACACGCAGAATGCCTTTTCTGAATTCTCGTGTGTGTTTGTCGCATTCTTTACCCTGACTGAATGTTGTCCCCAGGTCCACAGTTGACATTTTTAATAACACTGCACAACTTCTAAAACCACTTTTCTCACCACTTCGGCCTGTAAATCATTAACCTTCGCTGAAATTGGTGCCCTGCAGTTTCCACCCGATGAAGCCGCCATTACACAGACAGAGAAAAAGGGCCACTGGGTAAAAATCTATCTAATTGTGATATAATAAATCAAATAATCAACCCAAGGGACCCTTACCTTTTAGACAGGTTGTCTGGCTTCAACAAATTTCAAAAATTGCGAGAAAAGTCCTGGAATTTACCAAAATGACGGCGGTGTGGTTCAGTCTCTGAAATCCCATTGCACTGTGTTTGGTTTGTTCTGAGAGGACATTAACCCGGACAAGGATGCGCTGATGCTAACCTTCAAGGTCGTCTGTTCCCCAAGGCAGCAGCGTTGCAATTCGTCCAAAGGTAGGTCATTTTCAGAGCCATGAAATGAAATTCATGGTGTGAAAGCATTAAAAAAGGTCCAAGAAACAATACTTAAGTGATACTTGGAGATCATTTACAGGCCAACTGCATTTGTAATTTTGAAGTAACCCAATGTATAACAATATCCAGGCAGTAAATAAATGATTTCTATTCTATTTCTATTATTTTGGAGCTATTGATCACAGGTGTCTCACTGTGTAATGTAACACTCTTCAAATATTGTCTCAAGCTGAGGGACGGTATACTTTCATTCAAGGCAACAGTCAAACTGCCTGCTGTTGGCCAAGAATGGCTAATGATGTGGCTCCATTGAAGGCACGGACAGAGCTGACCTCTCTGCAGGGAAACGGGGGGGGGGGGGGGGGCAAGTGTGCATGCTTCAGTGAAGGTGTAGCAAAAAAAATTACACTACTGGTGCAGAGCGGTGTACTGACCTTTTTTCTTAGCCACGCTAGCTGCGTTTCTCTCGGGAATGTCAGTCGGAAGTGCCCGCCGCCAAAATTTGATATGAATCGTTCGTGATCCCCAGAGGAAAAAACACGTGGTGATCCCCTGACGTTTCTTCTAGCACAGCCACGGAGTTGATAGCAACTGCACAAATGAGCCCGTCCTCCACCAAAAAGCGACCACATAGGTCGTATTTGAAGCAGCATACTACGACGTATGTGGTCGTTTTCGAAGAGCGCAGACCTCCAGCGGTAATTATCTACACGGCAGCTAGACGTCAGCGGTGGACCTGGTCCGCGAAGTTTGTGTATTTCAATGGATTTGCTTATACTCTGTAAAGTAGTCGCGTTGATTCTCTGCCATATGTCACCCTAACCCTAACCATCAGCCACACCTTTAAAAGCTCATTAACCACGCTTTGGAGAAGCCCACGATGCTCCGAGGCGAAAAGGTATTCATGGCGTCTACCTGATGGCGCTATTTAAGGAAACGGTCCACATATGTCGTTTTCACCACGTACGACATAGTTCGTCTGATGGGTTGAACTTTTCATCTCAAGTATTTTCATTTGTGCAGTACATTGGTCAATGGTCAAAACTACCACCCTCACAGAACTGCTGGCATGGCTCTAGTTGTAATTCTCCAGTGGACGGACAGAAATATTAATTGAAACATAACGGTTCAGAGTTCTTCTTCTCCCATATGGCAGCTTCGTTGAGCACGTTTTTTTGGTTGTTTTTTTTTACATTAAAAGACCGGTGCAGGCAGCCATAGCCTCTAACTGCAGGAGCAGTCGCACATTGGGACACATCACTCTTCTGATGATGAGTGTGTTTTCAGGGTGAAGTCTGCCGGATAAATAGGCTGCAATCTGAATCTGAAGCGTTGAAAAAAATTGTCATAGTTGGTAGATGCCTTTGAATAACATGCACTGTAAACTTGACACATATTAAAATGTAAAATAGAGAGAGATCAATCCTGAGCGGGACACTCCAGTATTGTTGTCGGACAATCTCACCTTCAAAAATCGGTTATCATGATGTTATTGCAGCATTTATACTGCATTTTTTTTTTTGGGGGGGGGGGGGGGGGGGGGGGGGGGGTAGTGTGATAAGGGGATTGCTCATTCTTTGTTATCATGCTGCATGACATCATGTACCACAACAACCGCCGCTGCTGGCCACATCAGGATGGAGATAAATTCAACAGATAAATCTAGCATGCTGGAGAGATCGGAATCAAAGTGCACCGTGGAATCAAACTGCAGCTCCTTCATTTTTTATGTACGATGAGAGACGATGGCATGATACCATGTATGTGCAAGGGGGACGTATGTGTGCACGCAGGCGTGTGCTCACCCGCAGTTCTATTCTCATATGGGTGCATGCACGTTTGCACATGTATGTGTACAGCACACGCAGGGGTGACTGAGTTGAATCCAGAGCTTCCTGTGTTAGGTCAACGCTCCCTGTGGTGCTTTCAGTGCAAACAATGGGCACAGATCCACGCTTCTGAATTTCCCATTGTGGGGGTGGAGGGCGAGGAGGAGGGGTGGTGGTGGTGGACAAATCGAACACATCCCCGTGTTCCACTGCAGTTGGCCCAGAAATTGGATGCGATAACCAACAACGCGTCACATCTTAGCAAAGGTACGAGTGGTGAGACACATTTACATTCAGACGGACGAAAGGACAAAAGGGAATAAGTGAACTAAAGATGCAGCGGGGCACAGGGGAGAGCAGGTAGAGCGAGGACGAGCAGGCAGGGTAATTAATCCACGGATAGTGCTGATGGTTCACAACCAGGTCACTTTGGGTGTAACGCCTCCATTACAGCCGCCCTTGACAAGCTCAATATCCAGCGAGTCCTGGAGATCTGCGCTTTAATGACGGCAACCATACTGGCAGCCATGAATCGATTGGACAATGTATTCAGCCGAGGGTAGGAGGTGATGCCGCAGGACGATCCACTTCTCCCAAGTGGCTGGAGACCCACCACGACACGGCTTTTTCTAAAGCCTGGAGCATTTTGACCAGCGCCATCTTGGCATTTTAACCATATAGTAAGCATATGAGGACGAAAAGGGGGTGTGGCCTAGATGAGAGCTCATCCACTGCACGTCCACCTACACCTGCAATATTCGTCATATGACGGTACTAAGTGTGAATCACATGATAGTGCAGAACATGACTGATGGTCTATTGTACTCTAAATGGGACCACTATTTAGAAAATGAACATCATGCCGTGGGCTGCACGGTGGTGTAGTGGTTAGCACCTTCGCCTCACAGCAAGAAGGTTCTGGGTTCGAATCCCGGTTCAACCAGGGCCTTTCTGTGTGGAGTTTGCATGTTCTCCCCGTGTATGCGTGGGTTCTCTCCGGGTTCTCCGGCTTCCTCCCACACTCCAAAGACATGCAGAATGGGGTTAGGTTCATTGGAGACTCTAAATTGACCGTAGGTGTGAATGTGAGAGTGAATGATTGTCCGTATCTGTATGTGGCCCTGCGATAGGCTGGCGACCTGTCCAGGGTGAACCCCGCCTCTCGCCCAATGTTAGCTGGGATTGGCTCCAGCGACCCCCGCGACCCTTAAATGGATAAAGCGGTAGACGATGAATGAATGAATGAATGACATCATGCCGTGTTGGAGAAAGAATCGAAACTAGCGACTGAGACCACAAACTCCTCGGGAAAATGTTTACAGACGAAAAATATATCAAGTGTAATAAGTAGAGTCTCTTTCTCATAGACTTGTATAGAAACTGACTTTTTTGTAACCAGCGGAGTCGCGGAGTTGTTTTCAGGCACCTCCGCAGTTTGGCTCCACTTTCCACTCCAGGTGACTGCGTCCATTTTTATAAACAGTCCGCAGCTCACGCGGCGTTTCTGATCGAAAACAAATCGGAAGGAGGATCCTGCCTTTGCACATACTGAAGGTATAAAACACTGGAATGTTTCTACTTCCCTGCAGCGCTCCCTGTTGCGCAAGCCTACACTGTGTTTCACGTGTAAGACGTTATGGCTGTCGCTAGAGCTGCCTTCGTCTTTTTCACTCAACCAAAGGCTTTTAGCCTTTTTTAACTTTTGGACGTCAAGGAATTTTTTGAGAGCAAGAATCCTTTCCCTCTCTTTAAAAATAGGCGCTGCCCTTGACTCTATACTGAGCACATTTATAGAAGCAATTTAACTTAAAAGGCTAGGTAGCACTCGGGCATTCAGTCCGAGCGCGCTGTCACGACTACGTCAGATTTTAAAAGGTGACATTAAGGGAGATTTTGGTCGTAACCTGGATTTACCTCTTTTTTTTTTCTTATTATATTTAGAAAGAGAAAGTGTCTTTATTGTTTTTTTTTTAATGTTGTTTCTTCATCCTGTAAAGTTCAATCTGGAAATGAACAGGTCCTCGGAGAAGCACAACTTCAACAGCGTGGCCGCTCTAATGGCAAATAAAAAGTCCCTGTATTCTCATAAAACAGACAAAAGTGGGTGTGGGAAGGGTTTGTGTTTTGTGTTAATGACTTGAATAGTTCATAAGCAGAGAGCTGACCTACTCAAATCTGTGGCGAAAGAAAGAGGAAGTGAGCAAGTGTGTGTGCTGATAAAGACAGGCTTCGCTCATTTCTAACAAGAGCCCGAGTCCTTGTATTAACCATTACATGCATGAATGAGATGGAGACGGATGATGGGTGTTTTCAATTCCACCTTGAGCACTCAGTGACCGACGGAAGGGAACAACAGAGATCTGTGCAGGGGGAGAGATTAGCAGAGAGACGGCTGATTGCAAAGACAGCTTCTCGGAAAAGTAGTTAATCGTGAAAGGCGTCAATATGTTGCATGTAATCTTTCACGATCATTCCGGATTGTCGGCCTTCAATCTGAATCCACCAGGCTCCGCTTGAGCTGAAAAGCTCTGGACTAAGGAGATTCAAGATTGTGAAGGAAAGACAGAGACAGAGGGATCGAGCAGGAGGTACGAGTCGTCGTTTTTTGACGACTACAGCAACAACCCGTGCGCCTTATCAAGTCGAGACTCACGAATCAATAACTCCTTATGGAACTACAGTGCACATTACGGTCATTTTCAGTGTTTCAGCAGAATGAGGCTGAGGCAGCCAAGTGAGAACAAAACGCTTTAAAGTTTTCACACTGAGACAATGAAATGCAGTTTAATTAACATCTAACTAGAAGTACAAAAACAGTAAAGTGAACAGTGAAAGGTGAAATAATATAAAAGTTAATGTATATATATACAGTATATATATATATAAAGGGAGGAGGACAGACTTTGTTGCGGGAGCGCAGTGAAATTGAGAATGAGATTCATTCTCATTCATTCGTTCTGTTGTCCTGTCGATCGATATCTCTGATTCTGATTCTCCGAGGACTGTCAATTTCTTCTGGCGTGATTACTTTGAGAAAGTTGAGTCGCGCTTGAGGAAGGTCGCTGATTTTATTCGACAAGCCTGGGGAAAAAAACAGCCAGAATATGAGGAGGTGTGTCTGAGGCCGATGAAATGGGACTGACAAACAGTCATGTCAGGATCAGGCTCAGAGTTGTGGTTTGTTGTCGTTGCCTATCAAAATGTAGAATATATTGTTTTCATAACGTCAACGTAGGTACCTGTCTTCTTTTTGCTCTTCCGCCATATATTTAATATCTGCCGCTGTCGGAGGAAACGGAAATAAGAAGCTACTGTACGACCGATCACGTTGCGATCCCGCATCGTGTCGTGGCCCTAAAACGCGGCCGCGACCTTAGCTCGATGAGAGACATCAGAGTTGTGAAGCAACACTTTATTTTGTGACGCAACTGTAATTTTGGTGCATGGCAAACCCATGAGGGCTGTGCATAAACAACAGTTGAGGGCCATGTATGTATGAATACAGGAATAGCCTTCCCAGCAGCTACAGGAAAATGTGCATTTAAGAATGAATAATACAAGTATCCCACACGGGATGGGTGGGGTGGGGGGGCAACGCGTAAAAAGGCAACGCACGCCACTGGTGCACGTGCGGTCGTGTGGCAGTGGTTAGGTGTTAAGTACGTGGCAAGAGGCAGCAGCCGGCGAAGCAGTGAGGCGGTTGAAGTGCAGCAGGCCGTCACAGTGCAACTGTCTGGAGGAGGGCGTGAGAGAGGAAGTTCAGTCCATGTGGAGCCGTTACCTTTTACTGTGCTACTGTGCTCGTTTTTGTCAAATAGGTTTTTATGGGGGCTCATAATCTTTCACACAAGATTCGAGAGCGTTCAAAGCTTCTGTGTCTCAGTAAAAGTTGCATTCAATTTAACAGAAACAATGAGCCAGCCATCAGACGGCGGCGGTGTCCGGCGTAAAAAGGATAAAGCCGCATGTGCAGAAGTGAAACAAATCAAGTAAAGAGCAAGTGAAGAGAAACTAGAATGGGTCAGATTAAAGATAAATAAGATAATACGTCTTCGTGATGGCACATCCGTTGTGGGCGGACTGGGGAGGCAGACGTTTGCGACCACTTTCATATGCATGTATGGATGAGAACCATATGTTTGAGGAGAGGAGGACCCTGATGAAAAATTCAAGTTCTTTACTTGGAGGCAAGGTTATATGAAAGATTTATCGAGAAGTCAAGTTATTCCAAATTTAGACCTTCAGAATTAGGGGGGAAATAGAAAGAGGGAATGTACAGAGAATATAAGTGTCTCATCACTTTCTTTTTACTTGACTGTTAATCATAATGAATACGTTGACATTTGTCTTAAAGAAGTTTTTTCAAGTAGTTTTGATTGATTATAATTTACTTTATTACCACAATATTAGTCCTATAAATATCACATTAATAGTGATTAGTGGCCTCATATTGGAAGACTACAATGATTAAGACAATGTTTTACTTTTATCTGCTCGGTTTTCTCTAATAGGTTTGATCAAAATTAACATAAAGCTTCCTTTCTTGTATGACAGGTGCTATATTATCAAAGTTTATATTTTCATTATCGTAATGTTATTATTATTATAAGTCAAGAAAGTTACATAAATCACGAACTGCTGTTGCTGCTGCTGCTGCTGCTGCTGCTGCCGCCTCTGAAGTCAAGAATGAACTTCGGGTGCGTTTCCCGGTGGCCTATAGGTGTTTCAGGTGCAGGCCGTGTTATTGCAACGTCCCTAGCTCAAGTGCGGCTATTAAAGGAAGGTGTATCATTCGAAATATTAATTTTGGTGTGAATTCTCAAGCATCTGTGCAACTAACTGTAAATGTTAACGAAGAGACCCGGTTGTAGAAATGACAGAATCAATTTTTCACTTTAGTCTAATTCGTTTTGTGAATAATGACTGATGCAGGTCATTGAACATTTTTTAGACTTGCATTCAACACTGACAAACATAAATGTGTGTAAATGACTCACAGGTGGGGGTGGATGGTCTCAAGTGAATTTTTTTTCTTTTTCGACTCACTCAAAGTTCAATGAAACATCCCAATGTTGAGGTCTCATCTCTCGCCAGTAACCGTCCGTGTCGGTGAACAGTTGAGTCAATTCTTAGCCGTGTCCTTTTGACTTCATGAAACTCGGCCAAAGAAATGCAAAACACTTTTGGATGCAAACGCTGACAGATGAATATTCAACGCGGGCTATTTATAAAACACGGCAGCGATTGCACAACGCAGCGGTGCAGGTGAAGGAGAATCACCGTCAGTGTCCGCAGAGCGCGCAGCTGGCCGGTGGCAGGCCGACAATCCGTAAACGTAAACCTAGACTTAAAGGAGGGCAGGCTAACAAGGTTGTGTGCACTCCAAATGGTCAGCGAGTGACGAACTCTTACAGTCAGATTAAGCCTGTAAGACCTTAGCTGTTGGCGTGGTGACGCACAGGCGGATTGCAGGGACTGCACCTCGAGCTGCAGCGTAGTAACACTAACTATAGCCTTCATCCGTCCCAGTGGACGACAGTACATCCGTCCTGCAGGGGGGAGTGGAAATGATAACTCCCATCCTTCGTCGTGGGTCACATTAAAAGGGGCCCAACCAATCAAATTAGCTCTGACTAAACCAGAGTCGATGCCATCCATTTGCCGACCGGCCGGGCGTCGCCGCTCAGCCCCTCGGTGGAAGAGAATAACTCATCTGTGCTCGGGGAGAAAAGAAGGTCATAGATTTGACATGACAAACGTGAGACATCCACAGTTGTGTTCCGTTCAGGAGGTTGGTGAGAGATTAGCCTGCGAGCTTTGTGTTCCCCAGACGCTGTGGTGTAGCTACATCTGCATCAGCAGCCCGCAGGCCCAGGGGGAGCCCCTGCTGGCCGACACCGCCACAGTTTGAAACAAGCGGATTCCAGAGGCTCCGCTCCCTCTCCGAGGCCAAGGGGAAATGGATATTGATCTGGAGCCATGACTAAATGGATTAAATTGCAGAGTATAGTGTAGCAGGGCACCTCTCGGAGGGAGGAGGCGGAGGAGGTTGTACGTAGATGAAGGGGGGGGGGGGGGGGGGCGACAACACACAAACGGGAAGAGGAAAAGGAGAGAGACGCGGAGGTATTGGGAAAAAGTCTAGCAAAATCTTTGCCTTTGCAAACTGCTCTCTTCCTCTCAGATTCTCCGGATCAATAGTCCGTCCAGCAGCCGTGTGCAGAATCCTCCCCCAGCATCCTTCTGGTCTTCCTGCAGTCACGGGCCAGTTGGGCTTCTGAGGAATCATCAGTCTGGCGATTTATCATTCATCATTCAACCAAGGCTGTTCGAGTGGCCAAATGCATGCTGGGAGAATACGGAACCCCCCAAAAAAAGAGATCAGAGAGTGTGAATCTGGGCTGGGATCTGGCCGGTTGTCAGACGCAGTCCAACCTGTTTTCGCATAAGCAAGATAATCAATCGGCAGTCGTCCTCCTCCCCGTACGCCTCTCGCTCCTTCTCGGCCTCGTCGATAGGTCCTTTTGGGCCAGCGGTGCAGAGAACGGCTTTCTGAGTGACTCTTCCTCCGGGGGGTGGGGGGGGGGGTTTGCTTGTCTGACCGGAATGTCAAGGATATTGAGTGAGTCAAGTCAGGGGAACATTCATCAATAATCATTTTAAGTTATTAACAATACATCAAGTGACTTAGAGGGTTTAATCGATCAGTAATCGACTGCTAAATGAAATGCCAATTATTGCTTCAAGTACTTTTTATGAAAGAAAAATGTGGATATTTTCTGGTTTCTTTGCTCCTCTGTGACAGTGAACTAAAACAAAACTCTCACAAAACATTTTTCCCGATATTGACAACTAACCTTTTAATCGAGAAAATAATCAGCAGATTCGATCGATAATGATAATAATAGTTAGTCGCAGACCTAGACATTACAGACATGAGAGAATAACAGGCCGACTCTGAAGCTCCCTGCAGCATCTCCATTTCCCTGCATCTTGGCTCGGACGGTTTTATTTTTGACCAGATAGAAAAAACCAGCATGATTCACCTGAGACACACGTATGATGCTCTGCGGGAAAAAAAAAAATTGAAAGGACTTTGGAAAAGTTTGGATTCTTATCCATCACGCAAAAAGCACCATCGGGGACGCGCGTCTGATCATGTCCCAAATTTATTCCGCCGCATTGCCACAACGACATACAAGCGCGAGTCTTAAAGAACTCCCTTCAGACACGAGACGAGCGAGGAGGCCTGAAAGCAGGTGCCCCCCCCCCCCCCCCCCCCGCAGACGCCTGAACGCAACACGGCGGTGTCGTTCTGGGATTACATGAAGAGACAGGCGATGCCCAGACAGAGCTACTGTGAAGAGTTTTCTCCAAAAAGCTCTGAACAACATGTCTTGGAAAAAAAACTGTGCTGCGGCTCTGCCAGACTGGGTCTGGATCCCCCTCCGTCAGGATAGTGATTTCCCCCATCCGGCAGAAAACTTGCCGATCCAACCCTCAAGTGATTACCTGACGACAGACCGGGGTTTATGCCGTGACGCGGAGAGAAGCGACTTCTCTTGTTAAACAACCAAGGCCACCGCTGATGAACGAGCGTTTGACTAAAAGTACCCGATATTTCAAACTCCTCCCACGAAAAACGACAACACTGGTTCACAGACGGTCGCGGATCCGGACCAGAGTCTGGCAGAGCGAAGGAAACGAGCTCTCAGAATTCCTCCCAGGCAAGATGTAAGATTATAAGATTTAATACAAGACATGGTTCTCATCATCACGGCTTACTTCCTCAACTCCTGAGCTTCTAATCATAAACACTCCCACTCCACTCCACTTCACTCCAGTCCCTTCGGGGCAACGTCATGGTGAGATTGAATATTCACAAAGACTGCCAGATTCCATACGACACGCGGCATTACGCATGAAATGTGCCTTAACGTGGTTTTACTCTGGTGGCTGTGCAGTGGAGAGTTGGAGATTCGGAGGACATTTGATGCCTAACCCCACCTACCAAAGATCACAATTCACAGCATGCGATGACCAAAAGTCATGCGACGTGGCACACGGCGCTGTATCAGTTTGCATCGTCTTTACGCCGCTTTCCCCCTGCGGTCCGCAAGCACATAAATTGGCAAAGGCGGCGTGAAGCATATGGCTGTTGCCCCCAACAAATTAAGTTTTCTTCTTTATATACGTGGCCTAGAAATTCCCTTAAACCACAAAGCCACAAAAAATGTCCTCTGGGAGTATGAGACAGGAAGAAACCTGACAGTCCATGGAAGCACGTAATCAGGCATCATTCCGGGGTCTTGCTTCCTATTGCAGAGCGCTGCGACTCTCTAGCTCCATCTGTTGAGGCGTTTTCATAAATCACATGCGGACGTTACTGTGGACACAGAAGTTGGAATCCAGCCGGGAGGAAACGCGCCGAATTATTAGTTCATGGCGCCGACGATCATGATTCACCGGCAGCCGCGGATTCTTACGTAACGGCTGCAGTTCTTCAGAAACACGCTCGACTGAATGGACTAATGAGGGCCGGGTCGACCTCCTCATGTGTCGAGTAAAACAATGTATTAACACGTCCATCTGTTTAAGCTGCTCGTAATGTTCCGCAGCTCTCGGGGGAGGGGGGTGATGCTTTAAGGGAACAGCGTGTACGGATCACCGGCCTATTACCGGGGAGAAACACACTCACACCTTCAGGCCCGACAGAGCATGTCAGGTTCACTTAGGAAAAGAGCAGGTGACGGGGTTGGGTTCAAACAAAGGGCTTTTTAAAAAAAAAAAAGTAATACTCGTGCTAACCTCAAATCACCAAACGTACGGTTGAAAATTTTGAATCTTGAGTTTAACAGTTAACAATACGACCCAATATTTTCAGAAATCAAGAATTTACATCTCCCTTGGCATTAAGGCCCTGATCGTTTCTGACATGAAGTCCAGAAAATTGTGTTTTCTGGGGTTTTTCCATTCACACGCAGAAGAATATCTTCTGGTTTCTTTGCTCCTCTGTGACAGTAAACTAAATATCTTTGGTATGTGGACAAAACAAAACATCCTCCTGGGGTTTGGGAACGTGTTGTTCAGTCGAGTTAGCGAGGAGCCGTGAAAACAGTAAAAAAATGAGCTTTGCCGGTTTGAAACACAAATGTAAAATGAGCAGGTGAGAAAAAGGTTTGAAATCAGCGTTTTATTTCTCAATGTAATGAAAAACATGTAAAACCTAAAACAAATTAAAAAATATCGCCACAAATAACAACAAAATGTATCAAAAACACTCTTCAGTGTGTGTGTGTGTGTGCCTGTGTGTGTGTGTGTGCCTGTGTGTGTCTGTGTGTGCTGAGCAGTGTGGCCTCGGTCTGGATACTAACACGGGAAACAATGTTTCTATCAAACAATCTTTAAAATGGGGATCTGAAGTTATTTCAAATAAGGTGAATAGTAATAAATACCAAAACTGAAGCAGAAAACAAAGTAATAACACAAAAATGAGAATTACTTTGGGGGACTTGAGATTTGAGGCAGAAGAGATTGTGAACGTTTGAGAATTTAAAAAAAAGTCCCATCGACAATTAACCCCAAGTGTTAAACCGAGCGTCCTCGCTGGACAGTGTCTGTTCGTGGCAATGAAGAACGGAGGCTGTCCGCTTGCTCTTATCTGTCTGGGCGCATCATGCCCGGCCTGACTGGCATCATCATCGGTCGGGGGTGACGCATCATGTGCGGTGGTCCTGGCATCATCTGCATGGGTCCCCCCATCGGCGGTCGCATGCCTCCTAATAGTCACAGAGATACAAAGCTTGGATTAAATTTCCTGGCAACAGTTTGAATACATTCAATGCAATTTAAAACTTATTTAGAATCTAATGAAAATCAGTGGTGTGATATTAACTGGGCCGGATGGACATATCTTTCTCGATTAATTTTCTTTTGATTGACTAGTCTATTAATTGAAAAATTGTTTGGGCTCTATTAAAGTCGCAGCAGCGCGTCTTACCTGGTCCACCGGGCATCATCCCGTGTGGCGGAGGCCCCATCATGGGCATCATAGGAGGACCCCCCATAGGGGGTGTGGGCAGCATGCCCGGGCGAGGGGGCCCACCTGTGTCACAACACATCAACAGTGCTCAGTCAATGTCATACGTGACTGAGATCAGATTCACATCGACACGTGAACTGTGTGTATTATTGGGAGGCGGGGTGTGACTTGAATCGACTTCTGATTAAACAGAAATCCCACACTGTTGATTTATGCATTGCTGTGTTATGGAAACATTTTCAGTGTATGACAATGTAAGAGTCGATTTGAGAAAATCACTGGAAGAAGAAATGTTTGTGCTAGTCGTGGTCTTGTGAATATGGAAGTTATTCAATCTCTAAAAACCGACCTTCACACTCCAGATGTTAAGGATGAGAATCATGACCCGGTTCCAAAATGATGCGAACCACATGAATCGTACTCCTCCACCCCCCTCCTGTGCTTATCAGTTGCTTTTAGTGATGCTGCTTTTTGATATTAGAAAATAACAGTAATGATATATTGATGTATCGCTAACCAAGCTGAGCAGTAGGTCTCTGTTTTGGTTCCCACCCACTTGCTTTTTATAACTTTATGTCTTACAAATGTGTGAGTTTAGGATATTTTATTTCTCTGTTGTCTGTTTTTGTTGATGGAGCAGCTGAAAACAGCTCAGCACAGAGAAGACGTGACACCACCTGTTTAAAAAAAAGGGCTTTTTTTTCATGTTTTGTAAATTAAAAACCTATTTATTTGAATGGCTTCCAATGACTATATGTTCAACATGTATAACCAGATTCAACAGTATCTGGTGGACAGATTAAGCTGCCGCCACAGTAGTGAAGGCTCAACCCAGACTCATCTTGTCATCTCAAAAAACTGTTAGAATAAAAGAAGTGGAAAAGGAAATAGAATCGGGTGGTCAAATTTAAAAAAAGATTTTTAGACTATTTGTCCAGTGGTGTGACTATCATGTGAATTGAACTCTGTGTTACAGTGAATTAAAAATTTCTGTAGAAGTGAAAGACAATGGCCACACTCACCTGGAGGGGGGCCGCCGGGAAACGGTGTGGGGGGGATCTTTCCTTGTTGAAAGGCAGCCGCTGTTGGAAGAAAATGAAAAAAACTTTAACGCACAAACAACCACACAAATATCACAAAGAATCTCATCATCCATGTTTCATGCTCTACGTACTCTGTGTAAAACACAACACATTGGGTCACAAGAAAACCGTTATTTTTGCATTCTTGACGTGATGAAACGATGTGTAGTCTGCCACCATCCTTCTTTTAAATCCTTCTTTGTAAAGTCTGTAAAACTACATATTAATCCTCACTGGACAATACCACGCCCCAGCATCACATCGGCTTCACAGCTTTCATGTGGATTAGTGGTGTGTAATCTCAGAGGGGGCCCAAAGTAAGATGGTGCAAATGGTACATTATTTAACGGAGAGCTTGGATATCCCCCCCACACTCACTTCCATAAGTGTGACTTGTGTGGGCTCCGTAACAGGCTTAAACTCCAACATGAAGTATAATTGTCTACATCTTACCAGGGCACTAAATATGGAAAAGAAAAGCGTCTAGTGCCCCCATTAGGAGTGTGAACAGTTGACTGCACAACTAAATAAATCATCACATAATATATGTTACTGCCACTAGAGGTCACTCAATTCAGTTTAACTTACTGCACGCAGGAGCATGAGGGTTGACTCCTGCAAAACTCACATTTAAAAAGGCCTTTATAGAAGGTTCCATCCATCACTTTGAGTTTTATACTCGACAAAATGTCTATAAACAATCTCAGCCGCCCAGGTCATAGGATATTTTGAATATTTTTAAACTTGTCCTGTAGAACAGGCACATCTTCTGAGTGGTAAAGTGTCACAAACAGTGAGCTCGGCGTCTGTGTGTTTCTACAGTTCAACAGTTTGCTTACTCGTTTTGTCGATCAGGCTCTGGGCCTGCTCCTCCATCCACTTCTGGTAGTAATCTTTGACATTTTCTTTGTGTTTTCGGCCACTGCAGTGGGTCTTCCTCACCGACGGCTAGAAAAGGAAAATACAACAAATTAGTGAATATTTTACAGCAACAGAAGAAGAACACACGACAATTTGGTTTGGTACAAGCAAACGCAACTTACCGAATCATGTGTAAGGTAGGTGTCACAGTAATCACAGTAAAACCTGTGGAAAGGGAAATTTTCTTTTAGATTTCGAAAAACAACACAATACTTTAGAATATTATTAAATATTCTTTAAGTAGATGAGGTAGGATATCTAAACCCATTTAATTAGTTTGATTGGATGAAATAATAATAGAAAATCTCACTAGAAATGTTGTACATGTTGCACAATATGTCCTACAAGCAAATTCATTGCCTGACAAAAAAAAGTTATGTTTTAAAGAGAACTAAAACTCAATCCTGCAGATTTTGCAGTCGTGCTGAAAACCTTTTCAATGTACAACATAAAGTTCATACGGGCCATTATTAAATCTGAAATAATTAGAATATTTACTAACTTTTCACCCAGGACCCTGAGGACCTTCCTTAATTTAAATTGCAAGCAACGTGGATTAGAAAGTGATAGTTAATTTGGTCAGTTTAACAATCCTAAGTACCATTTTCTTACTTTCACATTTATTTATTTCATAGTGATGCTGCAGCTGCTAGGGAGATGTGTTTGAGTAACAAAGTCATGGCCACGGTAGCGTTGTTCACCTTGGAGGTAAATCAATGTTACTGTGTCTTAGAGGTCATTTCATAAATAAATACATATTTAGTGGTCTGTAGTTCAGCATCAATTAATCAGCAGATTGATCGATGATGAACTGTCATAGTAAAAATGGTGTAAAAAAACTGACGTCTTCCAAGACTTAAAATACTCACGTGTGAGAAACTACAACTACAACTGTTGGTACTTTTTGTGTATAACGTTGAAAGGAGCAAAATTTGCTGTTGATTAAATGTCTGTGTTATCGATCAATTGTTGCAGCTTCAGAATAATGTAACGGTAGAGTCACTGAGAACAATAACTCGTTTTCAGATCATTCCATTCAATGGAGGCGTGAGGTACCTGGCTCCGGCTCCGACCAGAGCAGTGGGAATGTACAGCGGGTTATGATCTCAGGTTAAGCAGTTAATGGTTATCGTGCACTGTGGCTATAAGATATGAATTGTAAAAGTGATGCTTTAAAAATCCATATCATTATCTAAATTTTCAGCAAGGAAGACCTCCTGTGACATAGAGAACGACGACGAGTGGGAAACTTTGTGACCAACTGAATTATCAGCTGAAGCGACGATGGGGCAGCGTGTCAACGAAGCATTTCCAAGACCTTGTAAAGATTTCTAAAGTGGACCGCACATTTACTTTTGATGTGATGTGGCTGAAACTAACACTGTCTAATATGACAGTCCCGCGGCAAACGACCAAACAAAAAAAAGATTTTGCTTCAGTTGTCGTATTGATGTTTTGGATCAAATTCGACATCTGGGAAGATTTAGTTTGTGGTGCTGATGAATGGCTTGTAGTACATGTACATGCTATTTCTACCATATTGTGCACCCCAGTTATACCAGAGAGGGTGGAACTTCATGAGTGTGAGTTCTGCTGCAGAGCTGAACGTGAACTGCCAAGATGGTGAAGTGGTTCGACAATGAATGAAGACCAGGTGATACCGTCGACAACTCCCCAACATGCGGCTCAATGGATCTGGATTCGTGCATGTTGTTGTTTTTTTTATTCTCTCTCACACCTGCACTAGTGTGGTTTCACGTGGCCTGCAGTCTCACGGGTACACGCCGATGATCTTTGAGTATTTATTCGACTGAACGTCGCTGGGGTTCGTTCTTCTGCCGGCGAGTCGAGGCTCGCTCCAGCACATAGACACAGCCCAAACAAAAGCTCGT
Organism: Scophthalmus maximus; assembly: GCF_022379125.1. NCBI lineage: Eukaryota > Metazoa > Chordata > Actinopteri > Pleuronectiformes > Scophthalmidae > Scophthalmus > Scophthalmus maximus. The sequence goes on from NC_061520.1 coordinate 6,131,687, forward strand.
CGAAAAACGCGCTCTGTTTCTTTTGTTTCCGGTGGTTCACTCGTCGCCATTGTTCAGTCGACATCACTACTGACCACGGTAAAGATGGTTAACGTGTGAATATCGGGGATTGAACGCACACAAATGAGAAGAACACCTGAACTTACTTCGGCATGTTTCCAGGCAATGTCCGTCGAGAGCGCGACTCCGGTGTGCGACCGGAAAATGTTCCCCCCGCATAAGAGGTCTACCGACAGTCCGTTCCGCCCGGAAGTCGTGCGACTGAAAGTGGAGAGAAAAATACAATTAAAAAAAGCACCATAGTTTATGGTTGTTTTCAAAAATCTAATATACTGTTTACTGATTCGACCTTACTTTATCAAGTGCCTTAAGATAATGTCTGCTCTGATTTGGCACTCTACAAGTAAAATATAAATTGAATTGAATACAAAAATAAATTTGCAAATATGATATTTTAGGTTATATTTCGACCCACAGTTGACAAATTTCCAGATTCTAACAATAAAGCACAGTAGCAGTTGTTGAATTAAAAACATTGTGTCCGAAGGTTGAATACTACAACTGCTTCTACTATTACTACTTTTCATATTTTATTATTTATTAATATTTGCTATATCAATGGGTAATTAATACTGATGTAATAATAACTACGTGATACATCATATTTCATCCAATATTCATACTAGTCAGTACTAGTTTTTTTAACCCCTACATTGAGAAAATGCTTACTGTAATGCATAATACAAAATAAAAAAACGACCAAGACTCCCCCAGAGAACCTCCACTATTTTTTGAAATACAAAGTTAAGTCTCTCAACCAGTGTATTCAGCCAATTTCATTTTACAATTTTTAACACTAATTACTTAGAAAACACTAATCACAAACACGAAAACCTTTTAATTCCAGGCTTTCCAGGACCCCCCCATCCTTGGGCCCTGTGTAAGCCCCCCACCCCTGCATATCATGACTGCTTGTGTTCATTACCAACTGTGTGCACAACCTCAAAGATAAAAAAATTACCACAAAGCAATGGACAACAACCAAAAACAGACATAACACAACCACCAAAAGACACACATCAGCCACAGAGAGAAGTAAAAGGATACCAAATGACCACAAACCACCAAGACGCGTCACAAAGCCATACAAGACTAAACCACCACAAAATTATACAAAGAAACCATGCACAGGTGTCATTTATCGTCATTTTGAATGTCTTTCAGTTTGTTAGAGGGGGGTTGGGCCATGGATGTATTATGTATTATATAATACTGTACATCCACATGTGCTTTCACATGTGTGTGTGTGTGTGTGTGTGGCCCCAATTTTGCATGTGTCACATATAAAAGTGCATATCAAATCCCATATATTAAACCTGAACTGAACTCTGGAGCACTGACATGATGAATAGAAAAAGGAGCAGCGGCTCTTTAATCTACGACCCAATGAAAGAGGGCGGCCTCAAATAGCAACAGATGACGTCGACGCCCACCGTTGTGATTGGCGCAGGTGACGCGCGGGGCTCGTTGCAACGTCAAACACCGTCCGCCGCCCCCTGCCTGCCCGTGCCATGCGCACTGGCGGTTGTTGTTGTTGAGCTGGTTGTTATGGCCGGACGAGGCCTCGGACTACACTGAGAGCTGGAACCCCCTCTTCCCCTCCCTCCCGGCGCCTGCCCGCACTGCCCCCCCCCCGCGTCTCCGCCACGGGACGCCCGCCACCCATGGAGGGCACAGACATGGACGTGGACGCGGAGCTCATGCAGAAGTTCAGCTGCATGGGCACCACGGACAAGGACGTCCTCATCACGGAGTTCCAGAGGCTGTTGGGCTTCCAGCTCAACCCGGCCGGCTGCGCCTTCTTCCTGGACATGACCAACTGGTGAGTGCGGGGATGCGACGGGGGGGGGGGGGACTGTGTTACGTGACGCTAGCCTAGCTCTTTAAATTAGCCAGTTAGCATACGTAAAAAAAAAATGCTAAAACAACAACAACACGTAGGAGGACACACGCACACACACGAACACACACAAGTAAGTGTCGTCCAGAGCGGAGAGAGGAGGTGGAAACATGGCTGCTGCCAAACTCCCCAGCAAATTTGTTCAGGGGCAAACGGAAGTGAAACGTAAAAGTTTGCGATGAAATAATTGTAAAAAAAAAGAAGAAAAAAAAAGAGCGAGCCAGCTAGCTACCTAGCATGCTAATTTTGGGCGCAGGGAAACTCTCCGCGTACATCGATCTGCCATGTTACGTCATAGTGTTCGGAGCCAGTGCCCCCCCCCACCCCCGGTGAAGACACAACTCTCGAGGCGGTCGCTCCACGCTAGTCCGCTGATGACGTAACCAGTCGTGATCGACGGGGTATCGCCTGATGACAACAAGTGGTCTCACGACCGATACCGAGCCGATAGTTGATCAATAGGGGTTTTTGATCACTTCTCTTTAAAAGATCCACCTTAAAAATCACAATTGTGCAACATTTTTTTGAAGGGGTGGGGGGCGTGATGTCGTCACACTGGGACGATGACGTTATCCGGTGAGAGGTGACTTGTTTTTTTTGTTGTTGATTGAAGAGCTCAGAGCCTCGATATGTGAACATCTCAGGAATATTGTAAGAAATTTTAAGCATATTGGACGGTAATATTTCAACCTTCTTGTTACAGACCTGTGTGGTGATCAGTTAGTGAACAGGTGATGCAATAAGCAAAAGGATGAAACAGTTATGCCCTATAGAGCTTTACAAATTACATACAGTAATTCACTTTTGATAGATCTTTTCAAGGAGCTGCGAAAATCAGCAAATTGGGTGTCATCATGCATAAACCAAACAATGTTATAAGTGAATCCTGCTTCATCTCCGTATCAGTAATACGTAAATCATGTATATGATTACGAAGACTTTATTGATCCCAATCTGGGAAATTCCAATGTTGCAGTATCAGGTATCACACAACACACCTTACAAAATACACAAAATACAAATACGTATACACGTTTAAACAGCAATCCTGCCACATGATGGGTTTTGGTTTAGAGGTGATTGTTTTTGTGTTTCTACTGTGACAGTTGAAAGGCACGTTAATTAAAGGAGCACTCCGTACAAGAATCAGGAAGTCACTTTTTCTAATCATTTACAAATGCTTCAATTAATTAGAACAACTTTTGTCTGCTCAGTACACACACAGTGAGAAAACCATTGACGAACTAACGTTTAATAACTGTAGACTCGATGCCTTGGAGGAGTCTCCCTGAATTCATTTTGGTGTTAGTCCTGTGTTTCCCAAAACCTGGCAACCCAAGTTATAATGGGTTATAACAAGTATGAGGAAAAGTTATTAACTATTAATAAAGGCAATGATTACAGCTTGAAAACCCTTTTAAATCGTATTTATGAGAAGGTGCAGCCAAATCATTTTGATAATCACGGCCATGGCAAGTAGTTCTCAGCCTATGACGGTTGTGTGACGTCTGCTGTGGCTCTGGAGCAGCATGTCGGAGAAAAACAGTCCCTCGTGATGTGAGGATGACAGCGAGTCAGTGTGAGAAACTGGAGATCTGTCGATTGACAGACATGGATGTTCAGCGATTAAGAAGGGCGTCGTAAAAGACGTCATGGAGTTGCAGTACGACAAGTGGGAAGGATCCAGTATTTTTGCCTGATTCACACAAGGACATGTGTGTAACCCCCTCCACAAACACTCGTATACTTCAGCGATGTCAGAAATGATTTGTTTTTCACACATCCACTTCCATCACGCTGATGTGTACAACCAAATGTAGCACTATGAAAATGCCCTCAGGGAGAGACTGACCTAAAGTGTGCGTTCCTTGGACTGTGGCCATGTAGAGTAGCCACCCACTCTGCAGTTCTCACATGTGATTAAATGACACTTCAGTCAAACTAGTTTGTCTGCTTCAAGGTGGGCGTCTGACATTAGATGCATCATTATTGTCTGTTCTCTTGTGACTCCACTCATTTCAATAAGTACAATGCAATATTGATGGGGTACCCCTCGTAAATATCTGACTTTCCACGTATGACGTGATCATTTAGGTATTTTTATTTTTTAAAAGTCCCAAAACAGACATATTTGTAGTATGTTGTCTGAGGAGTTATTCAATCTGTTGAGCAGTTATCTGATTTTCCTTTTCTGTAACTGTCAGTATCAGAAGAGAGGGGCTGTCTAATTTGATTAAGTAGTTAGTGAGGAAGCAGATCAGAAAGTTCAGCCCCCCAGACTCGGCAAGTCTCTGTTAGTAAATGTGACGTTAACATTCAGAAACTCGTGACCAGGATTGTTTTGGTCACATCAACTCCTGAAAACATGCTTTTTTCCTTTTTTTCTGTTGGAACAGGAACCTTCAGGCTGCTATAGGTGCATATTATGACTTTGAAAGTCCCAATGTCAACACGCCATCCATGTCCTTCGTCGAAGATGTGACAATTGGGGAAGGAGAGTCTGTACCTCCAGATACGCCGTTCACAAAGACCTGGAGGATACAAAACACAGGTATGGGAAATGTAACTCCATTTAAACCGTCAGTAGCCTTTCTAACTCCCTATGCACTATAATTTGTACCGTGACGCAGCCGGATTTGATGCTGAACTGTGTTTTGATCGCACACCCTATCTTTGCATGTTTCAGGGGCAGAGGCTTGGCCGCCCGGGGTCTGCCTCAAGTACATAGGTGGGGATCAGTTTGGACACGTAAACACGGTTATGGTGAAGTCTCTAGACCCCCAGGAAATAACAGACGTGAGTGTGCAGATGCGAAGTCCCACAGCTCCTGGCATGTACCAGGGTCAGTGGCGGATGTGTACAGCCACCGGGTTATTCTACGGAGGTAGGAAATCACCAATGATTTGTCTAATATCTAATGAGGTAATTTTTTTTAGGGCTCCAACTAACATTTATTTTCCTTTTTCCAATTAATCTGTGAACTTAATTTCTTCACAATTTCATCAAACTTTCTCCAAGCCCTTGAACTTATTCCTTTGTCATAAGAAAAAAAACCAATCTGCACATTGGTATCATGTGTCAGTCATATACTCAGCCCACACGTGTGTGTGTGTGTGTGTGTGTGTGTGTGTGTGTGTGTGTGTGTGTGTGTGTGTGTGTGTGTGTGTGTGTGTGTGTGTGTGTGTGTGTGTGTGTGTGTGTGTGTGTGTGTGTGTGTGTGTGTGCTCCTTGTCTTCACAGATGTAATCTGGGTGATCCTCAGCGTAGAAGTCGGTGGTCTCCTCGGTGTGACCCAGCAGCTGTCCTCCTTCGAGACGGAATTCAACACCCAACCGCAGCGGAACGTGCAGGAAGACTTCAACCCCTTCGCCTCGCCGCAGAAGAACAAGCACGACGCCACCGACAACAGCTTCCGAGATCCTGGCGGGGCCTGGGAACACACGCAGGAGCCAATCCAGCAAGATCAAAACGGACTGTCTCATAATGCTGTAAATAGGGCCTCAAATGGACTCCAAACCAATCTTTCTGTTGTGACTTATGGTCAGGTATGTATGCATCAAATATAAGATTTTACACTCCACAAAACCCCTGTCCTCTTGTAACCCTGCCCTCATGAAAGTGGGATCGATCACCCTGTGGCAGAATACTGAAATAAAAAAAATATATGTATCCATGCACAGTCCACTGGCTGCTGTAGTACATCATGAGCTTGCTTTAGGGGTCATCCAATATGATTGACTGGCCTGGGACCCAGGCAGACTCTGGGAGCTCATTTCATTCGCTCTGCCAGAATACAGTCTGGATCCCTTCCTTTGGAAAATGATTTTCAACCAGCAGAAATCTTGCCGGTCCGATCACAACCGATCATCTGATGGACGGGGTTTATACCATGATGAAGGGCAGTAGTGACTTTTGTAAACCACCAAGAGGGCTGTCATGGATGAAGGAGCAATTGAAACCGCTATCTTGTCCGTTAAGTTCTCCCATGAAAACGGCAATGCTGGTTCACAGACATTGTGGAATCATCTTCTCCTCTCTGCTTTAGTCTTGTTGACATTTTCGCGTCGCTTCACAGACGTCGCATGATTCGTTGCTCTCACTGGTTGACGGTCTATCCAATTGCATCCACGGAGGCATTTTGGTCTGCTTCCATTGGTAACGCCTTTGAGAGGTCCGAGACTAACACACATTTGAGTGTTAGTTTGTCTACGCCAGGTTAATGATTGACTTCAAGATTTTTAAAATCATATCTGTTTGACTTGGAGAGGAGAATCAGTAGAACTTGCTTTGACAGAACAAGCTGCTCCCTCCTTGACCAGACTTTGGTGAAAGCAAGGAGTCGCCCTTTGCTCACAGTGCTTCTCTTCTCTGCATCAACAAGTTCACCACAAGAGGTGACACATAAACACAGAACCCTTCATTTCAAAGTTGTTACGCAAGTCTTTTAAAATCTAAAATGTATACTCAAAGCTCATGACTCATCAAAGGTCATGAATGTTTCCCAACAGTGCTGCAACATGTCATGTTGTCCTCTGAAACAGCTGTGTTGGCTTGGTTCCATATATCTTACGGGGTTTTTTTGGACTGTTTTTTTTTTTTATTTAAATCTCTGAGTCACTTGAGGTATAAAACCAGCATGAAGTTTTAAGGTGCCACTGCCGCTGGGAGCCACAGCGATCGTTCCACATTTTGTCCCCACCGGGGATGAAAATAATTCAGCAGGGGTGGGGATATGTAGACCAGAAAGGCGGCAAACCGCACCCTGGCCGAAACAAATTGTTAAACGTGATTAAATGACCGGTATCTGTCAGGTGTGGCCCCAGTATCGTCGCCAGTGCACGGTGGTTAAACTGGTCTGTTGACAACCACCCAGCTTCGTCAGGAGATTCAGATAAATCATACGTTCAAGTTGACGTTGACTTAACATGTCAGGTTTTGCTACTGCTTTCATATTCCGCAAAGTAATGCCTGTTTTCCAATTTTTCCAGGGTATTCACGGACCCTATCCATTTGGACAGAGCTAGAAGGACAGAAATCCCCCCCCCCCCCTCCACGGTCGACGATGAGCTGCACACCCTGGGAGTCATTAATGTAAAGGAGTTGGAGGAGGGGGTGGACAGTTGTTTTATATTGACTCATGACAACCCTCTCCCCAGTCCGTGGCCCTTTCCACAGAAACACAAAGTACAGTGCGGTTCTGGATTACACCTGCTACAGTGGAACATCCCACCTGGATTCGCATGTGTGAATGCTTCATTTTAAGGCTATAAACCCTTAAAAAAATAGACACACACAACTTTCTTTTTTCCCCCCACTGTAAAACACAGCAAATTAAAAGGGAAAATCAGAAACAAACTATCGGCGTACAATTTGGTTTTCCCACGAGTCTCTTCAGGGTTCCTACACAGATCTTAAAATGTTTGGGGAAACATTGATGGGGATCATGGATCAATTTCGAGGCCTTTGTCTGACGTAGGTCTTTCATGGAAAGTGTGATGTTTTATTTACCACACCAAGTGTTGGATGAATCAATGCACTTTTGATGAATTCCTACTAAAAGTATACACGTCTCTGTACCCTGATATGATGAGCATCAACCGGACTGTTGTGTTGTCGTGTCTCGAAGGAGTTGCTGCCTGATCTTCTTTATCCAGACTCACAAAAAAATGTTCAAACAACTTGCGATTTAGTCTAAAAAGAAAAAGACGAGAAAATTACTTTCCAGAGAGAGAAAAGAAAACTGAGCTCAATGTCAAACACTCTTTGCGGTCGTATGCTCTCCCGTCACGTTTCAAGTATTTTTGTAGTTGTTGTTAATGGAATTTATGGCTGAGAGAACTAGAAGTTGCCACCAATATCCGACTTAGTATTATATTCAGGACTTGAAATCCTTTCTGACTAAACCTTGAAGTTTTGGACTCACTGACCCATGTAAGATAACACACATGCACCGTTGGCTTCAGCCTGAAAGAAGTATTTTTGTCTTTACATGACATTAAGCGTCTGTCACCCGGACGTTTCTCCATTTGCCATTTTTGAGGAGAACTTGCTATCGAACCCCCCAAAAACATCACACCAGTCCCAGCGTTTCCTGTGATGCTTCCACAACATGGGAAATGTCGTCACAAAACAACTTTACACTAAAGGAGCACGTGTCAGTGTGGTGGTTAAAAGTAAAATAGAAATATTCATGCCGATCGTATCTGAGAGAAGCCACCGATCACATACATGACACTGAAGACATTTAAGAGAAACAGAAGAAAGGAAAGTATGGACAGATCCCTGTGTAGGAACCCCATCTCCTCCAAAGACAAAAAGTCCAGAGACACTAATCCGTGCTGTCGTCAGACGACACAGTCTGCTGCTCGGTTCAGACTGTATGGGACAATGTGTGTGTGGGTTGTTTTTTTGTGATTTCTTTTTTTGTGAAGGGTGGGTTTTTCGCTTTAAATAGATGCTGAAGCGCAAAAAGGATGCAAGTGAGTTTGAGCCTGTGAGTTGTGAGGAAGAGTTGAAAAAGCCATCTAAATCCAATTTTGCCTGGTGAGTGACTGTGGTTCTGAATCCACGTCTACAGTGTGTGTGCGGGAGTGTGCGTGCGTGCGAATGGTTTCTCCTTGGATTTAACTGACAAAAGAAATGGTGTATACTACTTGGGCAAAGGATGACGTGTCTGTTCAAACACACACACACACACACATGAATAATGAGAGAGCGCTTCGCTCGGCTGTGTACCTCCATGAAATGTTGTCGAGTGATACTGCGTCGTTTGGATAAACTGACTCACTAATTGCCCCGATGTTATTTATTTGCTTTCATCATTGTAGATGCAAAAAAAAAAAAGAAGAAAAAAAAGTCCCATTTACAACCAGCAGGTGGTGCTAAAAAAAGCAACTCAAAAGACCAACTTGTCTGTGAAAATTCCTATTCATCCAGACCGTGGTTATTCAAGACACGTTGAATCAAAGGTCAAATTTGACTTGGTTTTAGTTACGAGATACAAGAAGTCCAAAGAGGTTGTTTTTTTTCTTTTCTGGCTGACTGGTGGGTGTTCAACCTCTTGTGGGGTCCTTGTCAAGGCCGTTGATGTCACTTGGTCCGTTAGTGCTCGTGGCGGTTGTGACGACAGTCATGAGAGTCACCTTAGAGAAGGGATGAGGGGAGACCGCTGTAGGTGCGGGATCAAGTGGTGGTGCGGACGTCCTCCTCCGTTGAGGGATAGTTTTTTTTCCGCGACGACGCAGACGGCCTCCTTCACGTTCAACGCTCAAAATACATTCAAAGTGAGAGTCACTTTGCACTCGGCGAGTCTTAACAACCGCCACGATAGACACAAACCCAGTGTATCAGTGGCCTTGATAAGGACTCCGGTCCGAGTCAGTCGGAACTGAAGAAAACCCGAAAAGGTGAATCGTCTTTAAGCATCTTACAGTACAACCAGGTCCAGTTCTCCCTTTGATTTGACTCTTCTTGGACGGATGACCAGCTTGACATGCAGAGTACATTGTGAAGAAAAAAAGGGGATGAGCTGTACTTTTGTCGCAAGACAATTTGAATCTGAAAATGAAAAGTTTTGCATCAGCATTATTAGCACTGATGTCCTGTTACTGCTATTTGCACAGCGCTGTCCACCACTGCTAATGAGGGTAAAAATCATTTGTTTCTTTTATTATTATATATTTTTTTCTTATTGTGTGGATTCCTTTTCCAGAAATGTTCATTGGTTTGTTTGGTAATCTTCTCGACCCATAATGCCTATGCTCTTCACAGCTTTAAGTTTTGTTTTCAGAGTATTAAACATCAAGTTTTTCATTATTTAACATCACTTTCATCGCTGCACAAATGTCTGATCTTATGAACTTAAGATTGATTGGCTTGTGTTTATTTAGGTTTCGCACATCTGATGGTCACACCAGAAACTTTTACGTCAGCTTTGCTATGTTCATCATGTCCTGAACAATGGATTTCATCATGCATTTTGGCTTAAAAAATAAAATGGGAAAAGTTGTTGATAGAACTTGTTACATTTTCTTTCCGAGTCACTTGTAATTTGATATGGTTCCATTCATCAAACTTTCTGCTAGTTGTAATTATGCACATCTTATCGGTGTCCTTTTATATGTAGAGTTAATCGCCTCTGTGGTCGCGCACACCAGCTCGTATAATTCGCCAGCAATCTGTTTGCATTTGCACCGAGTCAGCTGAGAGTCCCCCTCCCGAACAGTATACACTGTTCCTGCCTTGCTTCTTTTTAGTCACGTCGGTCTGTGTGTGTGTGTGTGTGTGTACATGCGCTTCCTTCCTGTGTGCGCGTGCGTTTGTGTGGGAGAGAGCGAGAATGACAGATGGCCAGTAAATCTGAATATTGCTGGATTCATTCTTCAGGTTTAGTTTGTGACCCGATGTGTGGACTGGAGAAGGACGGCGTGGTGCGTGGACAGGGTGAACGTTTACATTGTCCTAAAATAGCACATTTATCTGAAGAGAAGATGTCAAAACAAGGCTCCCCCCACCACACTGTATCTCTAATTAAGCATTTGTATGATTAAATTAACACTGAAACAATGGCTAAGTTGTATTTTTGTGAATAACGGCTGTGCTTATCATTACCTTGCATTTTTCTTTCTTCGGCCCCTTAAAGATTAGACGACACCAGACTTCAAATATCATCAAATTGTGAAACGCTGAATTATCACAAATCTGCAGTGACGTCGGCGATTGGTTTTGTAAACTGTCGATTTAAAGCCTCGCGTTCGATTGGCCGATACCAGCTGTCAATCACGCTGTGTCTAAGCCCAAATGCACACCACGCTTTATCGTCTATTTTACTCCAAATGAGACCCACTTTACAAAATGAACATCACGCTGTATTGGAGAAGACTTGAAACTAGCGATTGAGACCATAAACTCCTCAGGAAAATGCTTACTCACGTTAAAAATAGAACCCGAAAATATATCGATTGGCCGATAATTACCCTTTCACAGACATATCGGTATCGGCCGATATTTTAAGACTGAGACATTTTTAAGATCTTAACAGACACACGTTGGTTATTGATCTCCACCACAGCCCTTGACGTGTGTTGTGATATGCACGGTTGTTTTTTTTGCTGATGCACGCATGTCATTTGATACCAGAGGATACACAACCATTTCAACAGAGGTGTTAGTAATATAATCACATGTCCAAATATTCAAATCTCTCTGTTTGTTCGGTGACGTCTATTGGACTGTCTCTAGTTTCGCAAGGAGGTACGTTAAAAGCATGTGTATTGCACACTACCTTGGAAACATTATTTCGAAAAAGTCTAACTGTGCCATTGTTAAACGAACAAAGGGGAAAATATGTTGCGCGACAGTTGCTCCTGTCTTTGGCGGATTTCACAGGCCCCCACAGGCCTTTTGGAATTAATCCCAGGTCAAATGAATCAATTGTTCATTTAAAGTTTGAGTCTCCAGCTGCAGACGTCAAACACCTAGAAACAAAAATGAATTTCCTCCGCTAAAAGAACGGGAAATGTTATTTATTAAATAAATATATCGTCTGCAGGTTTAAACTGAATCAAAAATTTATAATAGTCCAAACCTGACCCTGCCGTGTGTGTGTGTGCGCGTGCGTGTGCGTGTGTGTGTGTGCGTGTGTGTGTGTGTGTGTGTGTGTGTGTGTGTGTGTGTGTGTGTTGGCCTTGTGCATGCAGGTGGGGAGCACTGAGGTAATTGTTTGAATGGGGCCTGTGCAGACATCGTGTGACAGGGTAACTGAGGACAAATATTGACTTTTGTCCTCGTGCTCATATCACATCAATCTCTCTTAGAAATTATTAGTCAGTGGGTGTGTTTTCACTGCCCATCAACTCCTTTACATCTCCGCCAAAGAGGCATTTATGGTCCGAGGCTCCAAGAGTGTAAAGGTGAAGGAAAGGAAACAAGCGTGTCACGGATGCACAAGTGTTTTACTCGTATAAAGCAAAATATGAAATGTTACACATTCCAGAGGAGCCTTTGTCATCATTGATGCGGGGAAGCGTTGTAGTTCTTTCGTTAACTTTTTAGTAATTTCAGCAACTTACACGTGTCGAGAAAATTATGGGTAAAATAGTCAAAGTTAAATAAAATATAGGCTACATGTTTTTTAATCCATTCAATTTGTGCTTATCCCCATTCAGGATCACAGCTTACGTCTCAGATATTTGATTAAGAACTGGTTTGCAGCGAGTCTTCAGGGGAAACGCTTGAGGCAAACCGAAATGTTAAATTTTGAAATCTCTTCCTCTGATCCTTATCCGACAACATTCAAATGAACCTCTCCTCTACTGTTTTGCCCCCGGCAATGCAAAGTAAACACCGCTCACCGAATAGATGCTTCACAGCACAGCAGTGATGTTATTTTGATTCATTAAAATTTACCTTTATAGATCAAATATTACATTCTTAGAAGCCGATTCTCCCCTTTGCCTTTTCAGTATATAATACAATGAGCGAACAAAGTGTGTCTGGGGGCTCGAGTGTGGCGCAGTTGGAGTTGACAGACAGGAGGCAGGCGTGTGCTTTCGTATTCACCATCTGGTCGATAGAGTTCCTACTTCCTTGGAGGCATTGGATGGATTAGATTAAGGATTTTATTTGTCACGGTGGGAAATGCTACAGGCATCATAAACGACGAGTAGACGCATCGCAAGCGCAGAGCAGAGAGAGGCAGCTGAGGATGATTGACTCAAGTTAAAGATCAGACACTTCAATGAAAAGATGAATGCATTACAAGCACATATGTCTATGAAATATGCAAAAATAAAGGGGCAGCAAAATGTCATACACGGCTTTGAAGTGTTGTAGCTGCTCCAGTTTAAGAAACTCATGAATCTGAAGCAACTACGTCCATGCAACACACTGCATGATGTTTATTTTCTGTTAAAAATGATGTAGTTGTAACCTGATAGCATTTACACCTGAGATCCGATACGTCTGTCCAGCTCACATTACACCTTCCTCCCATTTGCACAGGTGCTAAAAAACACAAAACAAAAAGAATATATATAGAAGAAAAAAGACGGAAGCCATCTTTGAAGCTGCTTCATTGGGTTTGCTTCCTTTTTCATTGGTCTCGTCTCCTAGCTGCCTAGATCCTATAGCTCACGTGCCAGGAACAGTGATGCGCAATTATGAATTTCTGCCCATGTTGTTGTTGTATGTCGACTGACGATGCAATTTCATTTAAGCTTTTTACTCGTGTGACAACTGCATCTCTGACCACCTCCCGAGGTGGTATGGCAGATCAGATCAATCTCTGTGCATTTTGGATGCATGTGCACATTTACGTTCATGTACATCCCATGGATAATATGCTGCACATTTGGTGAAACAGGGCCCCTATTATGTAAAATAAACTCCAGTAAAAGATATTTATGCACTTGTTTCTAGGTAGGACAGCCTACCTACTGCTAATAGTCACATTTTTTAACGATCATTTTCAAAATATTTGTAAATTCAATACGTTTTCTATGTTTTTTCATCGGCATTTTGCAAGTGCTTACTGGAATTTTGGTTTGAAAAGTATTACAAAGGTTTGATATATATTTTGGCACCTAAGGGTATTAGGGTATACATTACATTACATTACTGATCTAAAAATATGAACGGTTATTTTACCCGTTTATCAGAAAAGCTTTTCACATTTACGCACACGTCAAAATATTAAAACTCACACACTTCCACCGCTCCCTTATCACCTCAGGCCTCTCCATGTCATCAGTCCTCGCTGACATTACGTCCCAGATGACCCTTTGACCTCACGGCTGTTGGTCTCCGCAGCACTAACTGTCTTACGAGCTGAATGACGCCTTGGCACGCTGCCCAGCTCCTGGAGTAGATAATGGAGTAATCGATCTTATGAATCACGACCTAATAACTCGTGTACTCGTGAGGAGTGACACAGTTGAACGCGGCACGGCCCCTAAACGCCGCTCTGTTTCAGTCATTTGATACAGTTCCATTTCTCACAGTGCACTGTTAAAAATGTATTCGGCTGCACTTGCACTCAACCGGCGGTCGGCACCCACATTGCGAAACGTGCCTGACATGATGCCACATGCAGTAGTGAAAGTGGGTTGCATCACATTCCCCCCCCCTGCCCCCCCCCCCCCCCAAACTGACTGAAGGACTGAACTGAACTCTGTTCAAATATCCAGCAGAAAACAGTTGCAAGTGCTGCCGCAAAGCACGAGACGATGTCTCACCTCATACTCTGACAATGTGATATTCCCTCATCGGTGTCTGAACTGAAGCCAGCGCGACTCCTGTTTGTTGACTCTGCTAAGGAAACTCAGGCGGCTCACGGACACCTGTTTGGCGGCGGGGGCCACCTGCGCAGCCATTACTCATCGGGACCACAGTGGGACAATTGTTGCTTCGCTGTTGAACTTCCGGTTGACTTCCTTTCGCGCGTTCCCTCTCAACCACGAGAACGTCGTTTCTGGAGCCAAAGATAAGGTCAACCACTTCTCCAAGAAACTGCCATGCAAATTCGGCCGGCGCGCCGGCGTGTGGGCGGAGGCAGGAGCAGACGCGCGTTCACCCCCTATGCGCTGTAGCCCTCTGTAATTATTTCCTCTCGTGTGAGCAAACAATTGTGAAATATCACGGGCATTTAGTTTAGTTAACCCGGCAATTCAATTCTCCCATAGGTCCGTCACACCGGCGTAGACATGCACAGTTCCCCATTGGTGCTCCTGTACGCACGAGACCCGCACAAATGCAAACATTCATGACCAATTTCGCGGGACAAATTGTTTCCGACGGGAAAAGCAGGGTGGTCCCCGCTCGCGGTCTGATTCGGTGTGGGCGCGCTGAACACTCGGCCGCTGAGACGTCCCGGCGCAGTCTGCGCACGCCCTCTCCTGCGGGCTTTCACAATTGCTCCATTCAGAGCTGCGGCTGACCCCTATCTCGCTCGGAGCTCCCGCATTGGGAACGGGAGGATGGAAAACATGTCCCTGGCACTGAAAGGGAGAGAAAGGAAACTTTAATGGGCGCTATCAGGAGAATGACCATTCAGCCAACTTACATGGTGAATTAGGAGCGAGATTACAGCGCCGAGATTAGATACGCAATCTTCTTTAAAGTGTCTTTAAAGTACCTTTTATTGTTGAGGGGTGACCAGGGTTTTTGCGACGTTGTTCTTTCAAAGCCTTTTCACAGACACCTGTTGTTTCTGTGCTTTTCACACAGCCACATTGTTTGAGCGTGCTCACGTCGCACAAAGTGCTCCCCTTGGTTGCCAATTAGAAGGCATCGCCTCGCGCAGTCGGCAAACACAGTCAAACGTTCGGAGGTGAGATGTCGCCGACGGCAGTTTCTCCATCCACGTTGAAGTCAACAAGCTCTGTTGCGCAAAGGAACTTTTTCTCTTTAGAACTTACCGTTGGTCAACTGCAATGTAGGTTCATTGCTTATGTGCGGCCGTAAAAATCGCTCTAAGTGAAAGGGAAGGAAGACATTGCTCCTAATTGTGGTGTTTGTGTAGTATCCATAGTCACGTCGGCACAATGCACTCAAAGCATAACATAAGGAATAAACGTTACAGTAAAAAAAAAAGGATCCCTGCGGCAGATATAATTATGGTTTATTACATTATTAGATTGGTGATAGGTTGTGTAAGTTTGTAGCTGATCAGGGTGGAGTTAATTTGAACTGCTTTATGCAAAGTGAATCTGAAACATTAGGAAATGATTCATGAGACAGAAGGGGAGTTTTTCTACGAAAATCTGTATTCCTAATTTTGGACTTATCACTTTCATGTGCCTTTCTATGAATTTTTTTTCTTTTTTCCTTTGGGGCCTCTGACTGTTAAGTCAATAAAAACGAGAATCTTAATATAGAATCAAAACCCCTAGCTATAGCTGAATAAGTATAGTAATGTGAAAAGCACAATATTTCCACTGAAATGTAGGGAAGCAGAAGCACAGCAGTGACTTCAAACCAATGCACCTGAAAAAATCGTTTGGCTGTGAAGCAAGAAAAGCTTTTGTTTTTAACACTCGCAAAGTGTTAAATTCTTTTGCCTCTTATCACTTTAGAATGTCTAATCACCGCTGTGGTCAAGTAGTAGTGTTTGAAGAGGTCTCAGCTAATCTGCCACTTCAGACTCTCTTTCACACACTTTGCACACACACACACACACACAACCACACACACACACACACACACACACAACCACACACATACACACACCCACACACACACGCGCGCACACACACGCACACACGCACACACACGCACACACACGCACACACACGCGTTCACACACCGCTGATGCGTTGCATGAGTAAACACAACGGGCCTATAAATATAAATTGCTGTCAATGGTGCTTGAATTCCTTTGCACTCGCTCACTCGCCCAGTCACTTTCCCTGGCTCCTTCTCACTTTGCACACACCCCCAGCAGGTGCTTCCACTGGAAGTTAGGTTTGCAGTTGCGCTTCAGGCTGTGACTGTCAGGTTAATTGCAATTCCACCCAAAAGAGGCCCGGGAGGGTCCGAAGCTTTGGGGCCGGGGGCTCTGTGACAGTCGCCCGAGGGGGGGGGGGGGAGACAGTTTTTCCGAGGCTGACCTCTGCTCCGCCCGCTGCACCTCTGTCATCGGGTGGCGCCCCGGGGCGTCCCGTCTGAGGCCAGCGTTGATCAGGAGCGGGAACCGACCCGTCACCGCTTATCCCGGACCGAACCCGGGCTGAACTGCGTCTACCGTCATCCGGTCGCCTCTGCCTCTGCTCATCCGAGCATCTTTGCCTACGGTAAGAAGGCGCTGCCTCTGCACTGCGTCGCGAAACGTGTGAGTCAAGAAAAATGGTGGTCGTAATTATTGTTATTATTCAAAGGAAGAGCAATTACTTTTTGGGTGTCACAGGGAGTGGTTTACGGGCGGTTAAATCAAACCAAACTATGAACATTTCAGTCACTACTGGGAGTATTTAAATAGCACAGATGTTCAACTCGCACCAGTCGGAGACATTATCATCATCTCGTTTTTTCCGGGGGGAAGGTTAAAAGCCGTCGTCCGTGCAACGTACTTCGTATAGGATCAAATGTAAAGTGGAAAAGAGCGGTGAGAGTGGAGGAGGAGTTGGAGCTGCGACATCTTATTAATTGACCTATACATTTTTGTACAGTTTTTCTTTGTGTTCGCTCGCCAGTTTATCTTGATTCTGCGTATTAGCTTTCACTTAGCAAGATGGGGAACAACGTGTGGTCAGATAAAAGGAGTCTGAGGGACTGTTCGCGGTCCTGTGCTTAAAAACCACAACGATAAGGCGACACAATGGAAATAGATTTTTTCACTAATGTCCATGACAGTGGGGGTTTTTTGTTTTATTTGGATTTTGAAAATCCTACACTTCCAGAAAGTTAAATACAGCAGTCACAAGAGAAAAAAAACTAAAATAACTTCTCTGCTAGTCCTGAAGATGAGAACTGTCATGCCAAGTGGATCCACATCTCGACTCTAATTCATACATTAAAAAGCCGGGGTGTGAGAGGATATTCTCCTTGGAGCTGCCGCGACTCTCAGCTTTATGTTTCACTTCTTAAAAAAAGCCAGACCCTCCCAGAGTCATTCAGATTTTATTCTTCTGATTTACAAAGAAAACTGCATCTTCCATGTTCAAATGGAAATGCACACGGCAATTATTTTCATACAAGACTGGACTAATCCTCCAGCAACCAAATTTTAAATAACACGATTCCTCCTCAACACTCTTTTTCCTGACCCTTGCTCACCCGCTGATCATTTTCCGCCTCTGACTCAGTTGAGCAAAGTTGTGTGTTTTTCAAGAACGCACGTGACGAATGAAAGGGTTCATGGTCGATCCGAGCATCATGACCAGGAAAGAATGTGATATCATTTAAATGTGTGGACACGCACACATTCTGTCGGGGGAGTTCATTGTGTCGAACTCAGTTGTTCGCATTAGGAGAAACAATTGAAACATCTTATAATAGTTTAATCCACAGAAGTGGGTGTGGATGTCGGATTGTCTGTTTCAGTAAAGTACAGACATTGTCGGACACAGACTCTCCTGATCTGTGCGACGCTGAGCTGCTGTGATGTATGATATGATATATGATATATGATATATGATATTAACGCCGGTAAGTAATAACCTTATTTTATTGATACTGAATAGGAAACGGTTATAGGTGGGCAGGTTTTCAGTGGTATCACTTAGTCGGATGCCTGTAGCTGTACAAGGAGACGACTACTGAGAGGAGATTCCCTGAACCTCCTTCATGTCCTCACTCTCTGCAAACAGTTGAGATATATATCAGAAACACAGAAGACACAAGCAGCCAATCACAGTCGTCGTCCAAGTCCGCAGCAGTGTCCCCGTGTCCACGGGAGACGCTTTGTGTGTAGTTCCCTGTTTGAGGAGGCGCTCGACAGCTACGACGTAACCGCACGTGTAGCGGCTCGGCACATCTTTAATGCATTTCGCAAGAACAATCGTCAAAAACAGAAGGTGAATGATTTTTTTCTCTTTAGACCAATGCAAAAGTAGAAACAGGACGAAAACCAATCGCGAGAGCCGGTCAAACCTCAGACGACGATGTGGGGAACCTGTGAACGTCCGACTGATGGGTGCATATGTGCGACTTTCCAAATACACGAAATAACACGTAACATTAACATGTTGCTGTTGTTCTGGAGAAAAATACTCCTGTTTTTCTAACAGGAAGAACTTTTATAGCAGAGCCGGACTCAGTTGTGGGCGGAGCCTCTGCCTCGACCGGTGTTTAGGGGTGAGAGGAGAGAAATGGCGGAGAGAAAGGAGAGATGAGGAGAGACGAGGAGGGGGGTTTTCTGAGACCAGGAACAGTTGGAACTGTTGTTTCAAGCTCTGTCACGAATGTGATGCAGACTGGATTATGTTTCAGACTGGAGGCGCCGTATTGTTCTTTACTTCCCGTTACGAGATAGTGTGTGGATATCGTTTCTAGGAGTCAGGGTTGAATTGAAAATCTGCAAAACAGGTGGCTGGGAATTTTTTTCAGCATGCATTCTTAATCCACCGCCATCTCCACCAGTCTTTTATTTGTTTACATTTAAAATGTGCAATTCATAACTCAGCTTTTTCTTTATCAGCAGTTTGAATCCAGCTGCACCACCACTCGCCTTGGCCTTCACTATCTCTTACCAAAAAAACAAAGAAAAAACAACAACGGTGTGACAGGTTTTGTTTCCCATCGCTGCGTGATACACCTCCGATCTTCTGTTCCAATTTCAATTGTTGGACTCTTATCATCTGCATCATCAACCGTAAACACGCAGCCCTCTTTCGAAATTTATTTGGACCAACAGCAGACGCATTTGGAATGGTTTAGTGTTCCCTTGGATACTGGCCTAATGCCAGTGCACCTGACTACCAGCAGGAATAAATCACCAACCACGCACCAACGTCCCCCAATCGGCGGTTATTGTAACCAGCCCAGGGGTTTAAAACAAAAGAAGAAAGAAAGAGATTATATCAAAACATAGACAAAATGATGGTGTGTGATTAAAAAGTGTGAGTTCAGTGATGATTGACGGTTTGTCAAAGTGCAAATAGAATTCAAAACGGAAGGCACGGACGCAGAAACACAGCCTTCTATTAACAAATCATAAAATTAAAAAGAAGAAAAAAATAACCAAAAAAAAACCCCACTCCAGAGATTTATGATGTGAAATAAGCACCTGCACTTGTCATAAAATAAGATCCACACCAGTTTTTCCAACCTGCAGGTTTTTTCTTGCCATCAATCGCCATGTTGACACGGAGATCAAACCCCTCCCCCCCTTCGAACAATGACTTCCTTCGCTGGTCCAAGTCTCCCATGAGAAACAATAACAAAGTGGGGGGAATTTCCCTTTAATGCTCACATGGCAAATAGTCACGCCTGGATGTACACACTCAAACAACACAGACTGTTTCTTTTTCTTTTTCTGATGAGCAGAGCCCTCACATTCATTCTGGTCCCCTTTAGATAGACGATCTCGAATCTACGGAAGATTATTAGGGCCAGGCATAAGGGGAAAAAACTGTGGTAAATAATGTCGAAATGTTGAGAATAAAGTTGAAATTTCGAGATTAAAGTCGAAATGTCGAGAATAAAGTCGAAATGTCGAGAATAAAATTGAAATATAGTTCGAGAAGAAAAGGTGAAATGTTGAGAATAAGGTCGAAATGTCGAGATTCAAGTGGAAATCTTGAGAATAAAGTCGAAATGTCGAGATTCAAGTCGAAATGTTGAGATTAAAGTCGAAATGTCGAGAATAAAGTTTAAATATAGTTCGAGAAGAAAAGGTGAAATGTTGAGATTAAAGTCGAAATGTCGAGAATAAAGTTTAAATACAACTTCGAGAAGAGAAGGTGAAATGTTGAGAATAAAATCGAAATGTCGAGATTCAAGTGGTTCCAGTTCACCTGTCACACATCCGCGTTAACTAACGTTAGCGAAGCTACGCTAAGCTTCGGTAAGTGTGCGCCTCTTTGAAACATTTGAAGGCTGTTTGCAGGTGAACGTTATCGTGCCAGAACACACGTCGACGTTCATGTGCAAACACCCGTCAGCCCCTTCAATAACAATATCGCAACTTTACAACTTGGTTGGCAGCTAGCGTTAGCTTAGCAAACCGGCTAGCAGAACATCAACATCCGGTTGTTTGGTGCTGCTGAAAAGTGCTTCCGGCTCACAACTTGAGACTTTATTCTCGAAGTAGTATTTCAACATTATTCTCAAATATTTAAACTTTATTCTCGACATTTCGACCTCATTTTTCAAATGCAAGGTTCAAAAAAATTCTCCCCCCCCCTCGTTTATTTTTTCTTATGCCCGGCCTTAATACTCTTCCGTTCAAAACGGATGTAATGTTTTTCTCTTTCTTTTCCAACTGGGACAGAACGATCTGGGTTAAACACACTTTTGAAAGAGGACGCGTTTGGTTGTTTTAATCACTACTCATTAACTTTCATCCTAACACTCGGCCCGACGTCTGTCACAAAACCGTTTCTGCAATAGTGATGAATGGGGCGACGGGTTAATTTTAAGCCAGATTGGTTTCTATGGGCCTGCAACTTCACTTTGCTTTAGACTGAGGGTCTTGGGCGCGAGGGTTTTTGAGGAACCTTCGGATTTATTTGACCCATTACTCGTTAACTGTCTGATCTGGATGTTTTTGCAGGAAAACACAAAAACTAACCCCCCCCCCCCCCCAAAAAAAATGTGGCATTGGTTCTTTGGCATAAAATCCAAGGCGATTTACCAGGAACCATGACCTCAGATACTCCCCATGTGAAATAAGACCAAGCATGTAGAAGAAAATACGGTTCCCAGCAAGGAGGCCGGCGGCCCTGGATCCTTCCCCTCCGGTGTCAAAGGCTGACTTTGCTGAGTAAATGGTGCAAGCCCTAATGCTCCTGAAATGAATATCGGCGTCTTGACCAAACTCATTTAGAGATCAGTCAGGGTCTTAATCCCTCTCCTGGGGGGGTGTGTTTGTGTCCTTTCCTTGTGCCCCCTCTTCCTTTTGGAAGAAGGTAATATGGCTAAATTTGCTTTGCTAATGGGCTTAGCGCAAGCTGTTGCAGAGCGGCGTTGACAACGCAGCGGCGGCCCCGGCTGCCGGCATACCAGCCACTTTTAATCTGACTCCCGATGGAGTGAAAGGGAGAGTGGGTTATAGTTTAGGGGACATTTGGAGATGAAAGGGGAAACTGGGGGGGGGAGGGGGGGTTTACAGTGGGGGGTTGAGGACTTAAGGCGAGAGGGAGAATCTTTTTTGGCGGGGGTGGGAGGCAGGGAAGATAACTTCATTTGAGTTTGGGGGGAGTTTGGTAAGAGGCAGAAAAAAAAGTCTTTTCACAACGGTCGTCCGCAGGTTTACAATTAATCTTACCATAGTGATTTCTTTTATATGAATTGTGTGATGGTGAAAGGACTTATAAATGGTAAATGGACTGTATATACATGGCGCTTTTCTCGTCATACAGACCACTCAAAGCACTTTACAGGAAAGTCACATTCACCCATTCACACACATTCACACAGCGCTGCTATTTAGCCGTCAGAGGCAAGTTAGGGTTAAGTGTCTTGCCCAAGGGCACAACGGCATGCGGGCTGGGGGAGGCTGCGATCGAACCCAGTGACTCTACCTCCTGAGCCACAGGGGCCCTAGACAAATTCCTGCACACGCTTCAAACGCAATAGGATGAAATAATATGATTCTTCTTTTTTTTCTTCTTTTTTTTCTTTTTTGCATATGTGCAAGAGGAGCCGCCTTCCGTCTCAGTTTTTCTTGTCAATGCCCCGGCTCGATTTTTTATTTTCAATTCTTCGGCAACCGTCCCGGTGTGTAGTCGATCATTAGGCACATTTTTACGACGCTCTCAGTTTCCTTGTGTCTCGACAAACAGGGCCGTGACTCTCCTTGAACATGTGCACTGTGGGAGCACACTTTCCTTTACGGTGGCATCTTCGACCAAACACTGATAACCTGGTGTGTGTGTGTGTGTGTGTGTTCGCACGCGCGTGTGTGTGCGTGTGTGTGACAGCAGTGTGCCGTCCCATGTGCCAGCTGTGGCCTGGTGCACCGTATGCATGCCATATGCGAGTTCACCCTGCGATTGCAACAGCTGAGCTCCATAAATGAACACTTATGATGGCAATTTCCTTTTTCCTGAGAGAAAGCGGCCACACCCATGTCAGTCTAGTCTCCACAAAACAAACACCTTCTTTTTTCCCTTTCTCTTTGCTGCACGCATGGTCTTTATCTGACTTGCATTTGATTAAAATCTCCAGCTGACAGTGGAGACGGAGGGCTGCAGAGACGGCACCTTGAAAGCCCAGGCAGGCGGTCGGAGCTTCTTCGGCTCTCAATGCGAGTCACCTGCCCCCGAGACGTCGGCCATTCTGGGCCGCTGACCCACAAATAAGAGACTCAGTCAAATCCAGTTTGCCCCATGCCTGTGAGCGCTGTGTGTGTGTTTCAGCTCTGCTGAGGGTCATTCGCCCGGTGTCTCCATTAGGGCTCTGGGTCGTCACAGAGCGACGGCCAGCAGCAACCTCACTTCTGCTCGGGGAACACGCTGCCACAGGAGCTTCTTCTTCTTCTTCCCTGATGGAGTTTCTGACAAAGTTAAAAACAAATGCTGGTTTAACAGCCAACGAATTGTAAGAGAGGAACTGTTGGCGGAGGTAAAAAAACCAAAACCTTTTTCCAGACAGGGTTGTGATTAATGAGCTCTATTCTTTACCTCCAAAACACATTTCGCTCATCTTCGGAAGTGCTTTTGGTACAGACGGATCTGGAAGGTGACACTCAAAGGATACCTGTGCAGGTCAAAGGTCAGCAAAGGTTTAATGTGGATTCTTTGTGTTTCCTTTACCTCCACTCCCCAGTCATGGCGAACTCAGTGGGCGGCTTATCCGAAGGCACAGCGTACGGGCCCCGGATCGGGATGACTGGGGACTCTCTCGCCCTCCTGGAGCGAAACAGGGGCGCCGCCGATCCCTGGGACATGGTGGAGACCAAACCCAACGTGGACGCTCTGGAGCGCGGCCTGCCGGGCCTCTATCTCTCGTGCTTCGACATGCCCCTGGCCGAGGACGCGACGTGGCTGGCGAAGGTCTCCGAGGCCCCGCCGATGGCCCACATGGGGTCGCGGGACGAGCCGGAGCAGTGCCCCGTCATCGACAGCCAGGAGCAGGGCCTCTCTCCGGCGGGGCTGCAGGGCCAGGAGGAGGAGCGGTCCCTGGAGCAGGTGCAGAGCATGGTGGTGGGCGAAGTGCTGAAGGACATTGAAACGGCCTGCAAACTGCTCAACATCACCCCGGGTAGGTTTCGCCTTCCGCACCTGCACCTGCACCTGCGCTTTGTCGTCCTCGAGCGAGGCGTTGCACAGTATCGAGACACGTAACTGACAGTAAACGGGGCCTTTTTCAGTCTCGAAAAAACGTTGCCCGTTATTTGCAGGTGAAGGAATATTGATTCAGAGATGCTGAAGGTTCTTACTCGCAAAATCAACACCGGGTTGTGTGGATAGGCCAGGCAGGGCGACGGCTCGGGTAAATCATATCCCCGCTGACGCAGAGCCGTGTTTGCCCATCTCCAGGATCTGTTTAATCCTGACCTTTTGCATAAGGTTTCCTTGGGTTGTGACAGCGATGGCTCGCTCCTGCCAGCGACGTGTATGCACAGTCTTAAGGGCGAGGTCGCGCTCGCGCTCGCAAAAGCAAACAGACCGAGCGTTATGTATTGTGAGGCTCTTGGCTGTCATAAACCAACATGATCCCTGTATTCATCTGCTGATCAGATCTGCAGTGTCATAAAGGCCCCGTGGTTTTTTTTTACAGTAAATGTATTTCGTCTGAAAGTGCCTGAACATAATACTGGTAACTCGATGAGACAACAGTCTCACTGAACCTCAACCAGTTAACAGCCGTGGCAGCCGGGAGTTTTTTGCTCACCGTGCTCACGTCTTTCTTTCTCTTTTTCGTGTTTTCTCAGACCCCATCGAGTGGAACGCGGCGAACGTGCAGAAGTGGCTGCTGTGGACCGAACACCTGTACAGGCTGCCCCACGCCGGGAAGGCCTTCCAGGAGCTGACGGGAAAGGACCTGTGCGCCATGAGCGAGGAGGAGTTTCGCCAGCGCTCGCCGCAGTGCGGGGACACGCTGCACGCACACCTGGACATATGGAAGTCAGGTAAAAGGGTGTGGTGTTTATTTAACAAGTTCATGGGTGACTGTGTGCGCGCATATAGTGTATTCATGTATGATCCGGTGTGGGGCAGGGGTTATGGACATCATTCATTCATTCAGAGTTTAAAATCGTATTTTATCCCAGGGTCAATACTTGTCTGTCTTGCAGCCGCCTGGATGAAAGAGAGGTGTTCAGCTGGAGACACTAAGACTGCAGGTAGCTCGTCCGCACGCCTGACATTTCCAAAACAATTTGAGTATTTATCAAGCAAGGGGTTGTTTTTTTTCTCCATCTCTGTGGATCACAACACAATGACCTTCGCGACCACATTCTGTCGTCGTTCTGTCGCGCAGGCACTGAGGAGCTGTGGTCCGAGGCGGATTCGTCCTGTTCCGGTCAGCCGATCCACCTGTGGCAGTTCCTCCGGGAGCTCCTGCTCAAGCCTCACAGCTACGGACGCTGCATCCGCTGGCTCAACAAAGAAAAAGGTTCCTCGCTTTGTCTCCCCTAATGCACAGATGCTCCACCTCAAGCCACAATGACACACCCATCAGTTCTCCCACAACAGTGTGGGAGTGGGAATTGCTCTAGTCCAGAGGACTTTATACCTAAGGCCACACGTAGTGCCTCACCTGCAACTGCTTCTGTCTATTTATGCGCTTCGCCCAACGTGTGCACTCCAGCACCTCACACAGTGCAATTTGAACTTTAGCGCAGAAGCAATGAACGAAACTATATATTTTTGTCTTTCTATTGTTGAATATTTTAACTCTTTAACGTTGTTTTAGAAAGTTCCAAAGAATCCCCTAAAAAATGATCACCATTGAAGTGTTTCAAATATTTGTTGCAAGTTTAGTAAGTAAAGTTGATTTAGCGATGACCCTTGCGCAGAGCAAAGTCACAGAGTTTCATGTGAATGAAATTACACCATAAAAGTGATAAATATATATATATATATATATATATATATATATACGACAGAAGGGCAGTGGAAAAAAACATGCAACGGAAGGATAGTAAAAATGCATGGTGTCAAACATCTGCACCTGCAATATATTCTAAATATGTCCATAGGTTTTAGTATAATACAATAAATAGGTTCATGCGCACAGCAATACATACAAACTAGTTGAAATCAAGTGGAGTTTAGTACAATAATAAATTTGTTCCAAAAGCATTTTGCTAAAAGAAAAAAATTCTTTAATCCCAATGAGACCGACGGTTCGAATAAAAGAATAAGAAGTAAAAGAAATATGAGCAAACAGGAAAATGACAACAAATCTCTCGTGGTTGCCTCCAGGTATCTTCAAAATCGAGGACTCGGCCCACGTGGCGAGACTGTGGGGACTCAGGAAGAACCGACCGGCGATGAACTATGACAAGCTGAGCCGCTCCATACGTCAGTACTACAAGAAGGGCATCATCCGCAAGCCCGACGTGTCCCAGAGGCTGGTGTACCAGTTCGTCCACCCAGTGTGAAGCTGCGGCGAGAGTGGGAGGACGCGCGCTCTCCCACCGCATGCACGTGCGCGCCCAAGACTTGAAGGTGACAGAGAACATTGTGCACCGACCAACCCCCGATGGCACACACTTCGCCTGCCAACACACGGAGGAACAGCTGGCAGCTGTGCATGGGCCAAGAGGAGGAGGAGGATGAGGAGGATGAGGAGGAGGATGAGGAGGAGGAGGATGAGGAGGAGGATGAGGAGGAGGAGGATGAGGAGGAGGATGAGGATGAGGAGGAGGATGAGGAGGATGAGGAGGATGAGGATGATGAGGAGGAGGAGGAGGAGGAGGAGGAGGAGGATGAGGAGGAGGAGGAGGACGAGGAGGAGGAGGAGGAGGATGAGGAGGAGGAGGATGCAAGACGATGTGGATGCTGAGGCCTTTTTTCTTCTTCCTGCTGCAGAATGAAACGACAACCGCTGATTTGAAAAAAAAAAAAGAGAGAAAAAGTTTAACGCACTGCCTTTTCATTTGCACGTTCTGCCTGTTTCATTCGATCCGTAGGGTGATTCTCGCTTCTCCTTCAGCTACACAAGCCGATAGAATTTGACAGCTTCTCCTACGTACGAGCGTCACGAAAAAACGCCCGCCGCTGGTTTGCTTTGTGTTCTTTCACCTTGACCACGACCTCTGTTTGAATCAGAACCGGCTTTTATGTGCCGGGGATTGTTTTTGATTCCCTTTTCTGGGTTTTGGTTCCGGTTGATATTCGCTCGGTCAGCTCCCGTAACTCATCGACCAACCACAAACAGACACTTTTTCCTCATCTGATTCCACGCCGAACACTCTCTGCAAGACCTGACGGGACTGTGTCGATAATGTCACTTCCCACGAATATTGTTTCACTGCTGAGGAGCAACGCTTTCATACTATGTCATTTACATATGTCGTTTATACTGCTGTGTACTACATTTTATGTTGTAGGAGGTTTTTTTTAGGGTGACCAAAATTGCTCAAAATAAAATAAGTAGAAAATTGAACTAAATAATCGAATACATACAGACAGACAAAACATATCATATAAACACAAAGTTGTGAAATAATCAAATCCTTCTTTTTTTGTGCCATTTTAGCATGTTGCTACGAACACTAATAACTTCAAAATTAGAGTTTGTCCAATACTTTGGTTTATGATGAAAATATACTGCAAATCTAATAACGTTCCCATGTCAGACTCACTTCTGGTGCTCATTAGCAAATGTAAATTCATACTAACTCGCTGAGCTGAGATCGTGAACATGTCAAATATTATCCGTTCAACTACTAGAGCCTGCAAGTTTTATCGCTGTGATTATGTTGTAAACTGTACAAGATCTGTTTTTTATTTACCGCATCAGAGTCTATGGAGACAAACGGGACAGAGTCTGTCGTGGCTGTGCAGTTGACCAACGTGGATGTTGCAAAAATGAGGTGGTTATTGTGAAAGAAAAATGTAAAAACATTTTTAAAAAATGGACAGAAAAAAAAACTATAATGAAAATGATATTCAATAAACTTTTATTTTGAAAAGACTTTGGGTGACGCAGAATTTCTTTTCGAAATCGGATGCATATGTTATATTATATGAGTATTTATTTATTGTTTCATTGGCTTATTTCATTTCAAATACTCTTGGTGTATTTTACACTTGTGCTATTATTTACTATTTTCAGAATTAACAGAATTTGGACTCTTGAACATGCACCTGTGCCCATGTATATTTAGTTCCATGTACTTCAAACTAAACCCACCTTTGAAGACATATCTCATACATATTGGAAGGCTCGATAACTTATAACGTGTTTTTCCCCCCACCCTGTCACCACAAACTGTCTCAAAGTCCAAACGGGTTTTGAGGATTTGCCATAACCGCTCTTTCGATGAAATAAGCCAGACGGTGACTAGCTGCCAAGAAAACGTTGCCCTGAGCTACATCCAGCTGTTCAATCATGTGGGTTTGAAAGAAGAAGGAAAAGAAGAAAAGAAAAAAGAAGAGCCTGTCGCTTTTGATTTTCAGTCGTCAGAGGGGAAATGTGAAATGATCCCGGTCGCCTTCGCTGCACAGGTTTCCAATGTGCCTGGGGGAGGCTCGAATCAACAGGATCAAGTGGAGTGAAGGTGTCAGTCATCAGATGAAAGGACGTGACCGTGTGATAGCTCTATGGGGCTATTTATATATATTTATATATATTAGTTGCTGATGTGCAAAATGGGCTGTACGGGGGCGTAGTGGTCAGCACTTTCTCCTCACAGCAAGAAGGTTCTGGGTTCGAATCCCGGTTCAACCAACCAGGGCCTTTCTGTGCGGAGTTTGCATGTTCTCCCCGTGTATGCGTGGGTTCTTCTCCGGGTTCTCTGGCTTCCTCCCACAGTCCAAAGCGTGCAGATTGGGGTTAGGTTCATTGGAGACTCTAAATTGACCGTGAGAGTGAATGGTTGTTTGTCTCCGTATGTGGCCCCGCCTCTCGCCCAATGTCAGCTGGGATTGGCTCCAGCCCCCCCGCGACCCTTAAATGGATAAAGTGGTAGTGTGTGTGTGTGTGTGTGTGTGTGTGTGTGTGTGTGTGTGTGTGTGTGTGTGTGTGTGCGTGCGTGCGTGCGTGCGTGCGTGCGTGCGTGCGTGCGTGTGTGTGTGTGTGTGTTGCCTCCGAGAATTACAGTAATCGCCGGCCTGTGGAGCAAACAGGAGTTACTGATGTTGTCTTGTCTTGTCCTTGTCAACGTCACAACTGGTTCCTAACTTTTGCAAGTTTCCTTTGGAGGATTCAAAGAACAGCAGCACTGCAGGGGACTTTATCAAACTGTTCAGATGTTGCATTGTTCAAACACTCGGACTAGTAATTCAATGCAACTTTGGATGTAAAAATGAAGGAATCTTCTGCCAAAACATCGCCAAAAATGACTGTGCACTCTTGGGGACTAACATTTAGTGATTTAGAAAAATACAAAATAAAAAACTGATGGGCCGTTATTTAAGTTATAAGTTAAAGTTTAAGTTATTTAAAAAGCCCCACTGACGAAAACAGTAAGGCATGTACACTGACACAAGCCACAAAGTGCATTTTAAAGAAAGAAAAGAAGTTTAAAAAGGAAATAAATGAATAATTTATGATAATAATAGATAATAAAGTCATGTGTATAGTGGCTAACCGTCAGTGAGACGTCCTACCGTCAATGGGAATAATACAGAAAAGAAAAAAAACGACACCAACCGCAAAGTATATTTAACTAAGTAAAGACAGGAGCTGTTTCTTTTTACAGTTGACTCTTCTCATTAGTCATCTGAAGTTTTTACTGGGAACAAAATAAACCCCAACTCATGTTGATTCAGTTATTACGCCACAAAGAGGCGGCCAATTGACCTTTTTCGCGTGTCACTGACGGGTCTGACGAGTGATGTGCCTGTTGAGGAAACTCAAAGAGGCAACTGTGGGAAGTTTAGTTGGCCCGTGATCTGGCGGTCGGGTCGGTGTGTGTTGAGGGAGCTGACGACTGCTGACTGCTGACCTCTAGTGCCGGAGAACCGTGGTGAAGATAAACCCGTGGAGGCCGCAGCCTCCGCCTGAATCGATCTCTTAAAAAGTGCATTCACACAAGTGCCGCACTTAAAGTACAATTTGAAGATACATGTACTTTATTTGAGTAGGGGTCGTTTCATGCTGCCTTTCACAGAGTAAGTATTGTACTTTTTACTATGCCACTGCTTTCACCTGGCAGCTACAGCTGCAAGTCACACTTACTATTCCTTTAAATATATTGATTTAGAGATATTATCAATCAAAAATATGAAATACAAAAAAAAAAAAATGAATTCAACTGTGTCGTCGGGTATTAAACCGGTTGTTCCAAACCTTCCTGGCTCGTAACTGTAAGTACAGATAGAGGTGTTACAGCTTGTGATATTAGATTTAATGAACCCCACCACTATATAAAAGTCATTAAATGAAATGATATTATATTAAATTATCTCCACAACAGTGAAATACTATATTGTACTTTTACTTTTGATACTTCAAGTAGTTTACGAAAAATTAAGTTTCGCTGCAGGACTTTTAACTGTGTGTGTGTGTGTGTGTGTGTGCGTGTGTGCGTGTGCGCATGTGCGCGTGTGTGTGTGTGTGTCTTTACTTATGTTTTCATCTCGGGTTCACAGACGCTCCTTTGTGCCTCTGATGATTTTCTGATGACATCTTTTTATTCTTGCTTATGCGGATGAACAGGCACTACAGTTCGGAAATCACAGCACTACGCTAAAAGAAGAGGAAGAGGTTTTCCTTCCACATTTGCAGGTCAATGTTGGGTTGCAGGTCAACATGAGCAAAGGACAGAAAGAGAGGAAAAAAAAAGGGAGCATTCGAGCAATTTCTTTTTCAAAAATACGATTTAACATCCGAGGGTTTCAGTGGCTGCGGCCGTTGCACGCGTCTGCACAACCCCTTGTACACAGGCCCAGTTAAAGATTGATGTGCATTGAGCCAGTTACGACGCTGAGGTCGTTCCATAGTCAGTCAGAAAGGGCCTGCGTGCTGTGTCGGTGTAAACGGAGCTGGACGACCTGGAGTCAGATCCTGTGGCTCTCCCTCTCTCTCTCTCTCTCACTTTGTGCATCGTGACTGCTTGAGAGTCCGTGCAGCGGCAGGGTGGCGGATTTTCTCGGAGAGGAAGTTTTCACTTCACCTCTCGTCTCAATCCAGTGTTAACAAAAAGCAACACACACTTTTCTTTTTTTTCAAAGCACACATAGGCATAAACTCCTCAGCCAGAGACACGTCCCTCCTTCCTTCTGACCTCCGTCTCATCAATATTTCAGAGACGGATCCTCTTTCTGCTTTTTTCCCCGCTGCCGCTCTCTCCGTCCGCATCAGTAAGAGAACACCCGTCCTCTCTTCAGCGTGGCGGGCGGAAGTAGCATCCACCGACACTCTGTGGTTACCAGGAGTAACGGACCAGTCTCACATAACACGTAGTGCACTGCCGCATGCATTTCTAACCTTTCTTTGTATGAGGTGCGATTAAGTTTCCCTGATTTAAACCCAAATATTTAAACATAGAGTAATACAGCCTGCATTTTGGCTCACGGTGAAACTGATCGACAAGTGTTACACGATTCAAATCAATGACATTATCATCGTCTGATGAGAGTTTTTAATCAAGTCCATAATCTGTCGATAATTTGGTGGAGACAAAATTGAGGCCATTCGCCGGATGAGCTCAGATCAGAGCGGTAAACGGAGTCGGGGAGCGTCAGCATGCACGTGATCACAGAGACAGGAGCCGGAAGCGGATGATACAGAGGCAGTGGCGTTCGCTCATGATGAACAAGTGTCAGTAGCTGCATGGTTAACACACGTCTCCATGCACGTCGCCATACACGTGGAGACGAAGCAGGAAGAGAAAGTCGATGACAAGGTGAGAATGTTTCAACGGGCGCGTCATCGTCGGCGAGCGGCGGATCAATGACAACAATCCGTGCAGAGTTGGGTGGAGAATGTATTTCCATTTCAAAAGAGAAGAGGTCTGCCGGAAGAGAATAAGGGAAAATGCACTGTGTTCCGGGAAGGTCCCATTCGGTTTCAATATCTCTTCTGCCTCCTGGTCAAGATGGGCAGCCAATTAAATTAAAAAATGTCATATATAAATACAAGCAGGGGACAGATAAAAACAGAGAACATACTGAACCACAGCGAACAGACTAAAAGCTCAGAAGAGACACAGAAACATACCGGGGGGGGGGCAATGAAACAAATGAATAATGGAAAATTTAAAAAGTTAAAAACAGTGATGAATTATGATTTCGATCTTCTCATCCCACTCTCAGAAAGACAGCAAATGAGTTTGTCCAACTATTCTCATGAGGGCTAAACACGTAAATATTTCACAAAGGAAGAAAATACTGTATTCAATGACTGTGCAAGCATCCAGAATGTAAAAAAGAAAAAATTGAAATATATACATGAAATGCACAATGCGTGGCTCATTCTCGCTGTCCAGGCACAACCGACGATGCCATATCAATATCACGATGAGAGGATAGACTGTATGGCATGTGAGCGTCGCAGTCGGATTTGAACACACGGCTACGCACAGAGGGAACTCAGATATATATTTATTTTTTGCTTCGGTCGCAGCGCGTGCGGGCGGTTTCGTTTCAGTTCAGTCTTGTCTGCGACGGGGGCCACGGTGACGACAGCTCGCCGAGCACCGAGAGGACGAGGAAGCTTTGCTCTGCAAAAAATAGTCTCTGGCAAATGTGCGGTTGTGACTGGACGGTTCAGTCTGGGTTGTTTTTTTTGCTTTTTGCCCTGCGATGAGAGAAAAGCGCTCCTCCTCCGCTGGAGAACAGCTAGATCGGCTCCACGTAATTGGCCGGGTAGAGACCCAGCTGGCCGTTGTCTAGGCGACCTTTGCACCAGCCCTGTTCGTCCTCCTCCTCCAGCTTCGTCAGCTCGTCCCCTTCATCCACGAGAGACAGAAATGTACAGCAGGGTGAGATTTTTTCTTCTTCTAGTCAAGTTGATTTACAAATCATATGCAAAACAACCAGCGTTGATCAAAGTACAGGAGAAGAATAAAACAAGAATAAAAGAAAATGACATTAAATGAAACAGGATTAAAATGATACAAATTTAATCAAATTAAATAAAAAGAAGAGATCCTTTAGCCTTAAATATGTCTACTGAGAGGGAACACTTCATCAGTGTTAATTCTACTTGATGGTTTTGATAAGTTTTGATTTCATTTGTTTTACATTCTATCCGTTTTTATTAGATAGAGCTTCTCCACAGTATTTTCACACCCGCCCAAACAACTACTGAGGTACAGCATAACTGCACTAATCCATTTGTAAACTCAGTCAATATAAATGTTAGATGAGAGTATATACATATATATATCATTTATAATTGCTAATTTGATATATATATATATACATATATATACATTTTGTAGAAAATGAAATCAAACGTGAAAGCATGTATAAAATAGTAAGCCGGGGGGGGATTTCTGTTTTTGGCTAATGTAGTGATGGTGCTTTTTTTCAGATTGATGCCGCATGTTGCAACAACAGTCTTGCTCATTGTAGCCTCAAACAACATGAGGTATTTAAAGGATGGTTGTGTTGTTAAAAAAGTGGTGAAACAGTTGACCGTTAATGAGTTTGTCTAATCCTCATGCTCGGTATCCTAACTCATGACTAAAAACGTTTTGCCAAAAATATGGCTAAACACTATTACATGTAACTGACATGTTACCTATTATCGATAGATATATATTAACGAATATACTATTATCGTGAATTTTCCTGCTGTGTCCGTCCTCACATGGGCTCGGACATTGTCCAGATATTTTACTCGGGGGGCCGGAAGGAAACAAAGTGCAACCTTTGTGTTCTCGCACGCAGCCCGTCCGGAAAAAAGTTCAGGAAAGTGTCTGGACTTGAAGCAGCTATAGAAGAAGAAGAAAACTTGTACTGGTACCAAGCTGACACGATTTTTTTTCTGCGGCGTATAACTTTACTTTAGATCAAATGCTCTTCTCACAGGAACTGTGCTTGAGCAAACCAAACGTTGAGCTCGAGTCGTAACTGGAGCAGCGGGGAATGCCGAGTCCGAGTCGCCGTGTGCGACGCTCACCCGACTTGAAGCTGAGCTCGTCCTGCTCTTGGCCGTCGTAGTCGTACAGCGCTCTCACTCTCACGCCCCCGTCCTCGAAGAAGGGGTCCGTCCCTCCGTTGGTGTCGTTGCCCGAGTTGGGCGCCGTCTGGTCCTCGTCCGACCACTCTGTGGAGGCCGTGAACGCCTGGTTCTTCTCGTAGCTGCTGACACTGAACGCCACGCATGTCAGCAGAACATTAACCAGCATTACATGCGTATACTTAACGGCCACTCTGTGCGTTAACTCTGTGTCTTTCCAGGTTGTACTTTGCTATTTGTTCTAGTTTTTAATGGACTCGCAAAAGGATTCACACACACACACACACACAAAATGTTCAATTTGACCGGACTCTACCTCCCACGGTCTCCAGCTTGAGCGTGGTCCGCTGCCGTTGTGACGTTGGTCAGCATGACTCCATCACTGCCTTTCTTTGACTTCTCCTTCTTCGAGATGCTGTGGGAAAGTTCTGGGTTGTATTCCTGCAAAAACACAAGATTTGGGTTTAGACCTGGTGTTTTCGGCCCCATCAGCCATATACTCTCAGAAGCTGGTTTATGAAAAAAGTAAACATGTTGTTGTTGACGGTTTTTTGATATATATTCTTGACTTTGGTCGTGTCATGTCTCTGCTTTTGTTAAGTTACCTTCTATTTATAAGGTAAGATGTATTGCATAACAGCTGCACAGTGGCGTAGTGGTTAGCGCTGTCGCCTCACAGCAAGAAGGTTCTGGGTTCTTGGTTCAAACCAACCAGGGCCTTTCTGTGTGGAGTTTGCATGTTCTCCCCGTGTATGCGTGGGTTCTCTCCGGGTGCTCCGGCTTCCTCCCACAGTCCAGAGACATGCAGAATGGGGTTAAGGTTAATTGGAGATTCTAAATTGACCGTAGGTGCGAATGTGAGAGTGAATGAATTTGTCTCTGTATGTGGCCCTGCGATAGGCTGGCGACCTGTCCAGGGTGAACCCCGCCTCTCACAGTGTTAGCTGTGATTGGCTCCAACCCCCACGCGACCCTTAAAGGGATAAAGCGGTAGACGATGGATGGATGGATGGATGGATATTGTGTAACTTTTGCATTGTAGAGCATCTAATAAACCGGCAGCTGAGTGTATTTCTCTTCCATCTTTATCATTATTGCTCCTGTCAAACAGGGATTATTATATAATAATATAA
This sequence comes from Scophthalmus maximus, assembly GCF_022379125.1. Taxonomy (NCBI): domain Eukaryota; kingdom Metazoa; phylum Chordata; class Actinopteri; order Pleuronectiformes; family Scophthalmidae; genus Scophthalmus; species Scophthalmus maximus. The sequence goes on from NC_061520.1 coordinate 6,166,685, forward strand.
CAATATAATATTGATAATTGTGCAGCACTCTGCAGGTCTCCAGAGACAGTATAATGTCCTCAGGGTGTATTAGTGAGATGGCACTTCTGTACCTCAAACTGTGGCCAGTTCATGTGCATGTCGGGACCGTGGGTGTTGCTGAACCACTTCAGGTCTTCCTGCGGGCTGGCTGACGTGATGGTGCGTTCAAGATCTCCGTACACCGTCGCATAACTGTGGGAGAAGGGGGAGAAAAAAAACCAGCAAAGCTTCAGCGTTTGAGTGAGGATCAGCCGACGGCTGCGTTTTTTCATCGTTTCTTAAGGACTTCAACCGTCTCAAACCTTTGGTTCTCTGTGAGGTTGAGGTGGCGTTTGACGTCCAGCAGCACCTCTCGGAGGAAGCCCAGCCTCTTCTCCTCGAACTGCTGACACTGGTTGAACACCTGCTCCATGTTTTCCGTGTACTGAGGGGTGCACTTGCTCAGCTCGTCCAGAGCCTTCTCGTACTTCTCCTTCGCCTGCGACGGGGACACGGGCGACAAAACTCTCAGCGCCGCGGAGTAAGTGCCGAGCAACAAATGTGCAATGATCAACAAACTGTAGAAAACGCTCAACACAGAGATGCACACAAGAGTGACATACAAACACTGTGCAATATTTTACATGTTGTCAAGTTTTCACTGCACTGTAGTTTTGATTTTCAACTGGTTTGAACGTTTTTTTAATGTATTTTATTTCATGTTATCTTTCTTATTTTGTTATTTTGCTATTTTGTTACCATGTTTTTTCTAAAGCACTCTGGAACCTCTGGTGTAGATAAGTGTTATCGAAATACAGTTTTATTAGGGCCCGAGCCACTGACAGATGAGGACCCACTGAAATCATATTATTCTTTGGAATTATGAATTGGTTTTATTGTGGGCCTTAACATGCTCGCAATGTTGTACGGGAATCAGGGACTGGTTATATATTATGATTTAATGTATTACATTTTTTTGGTTCTTATGTATTTGTACAGAGTACTCTATACATTATAATTGTTCTGTCCTTTATTACTTAACTACTTCACTTTTGCAATTTAACTCTTTCTTTTTAATGGAGCTGAACCCTCCAGTTTTTCTCACACAGACGCACTTTTATAACCGGTGTGACGATAAACATCTGCAATCTTGAAAAAAATATATCTTAAATATAAAAATCGGACCGGTGACTTCTGTGCTCAAAAGTGAATCCTGTCGACAACGCGACGTGTCTTCGAGCACAAAGTAGAATCACGGTTCGTGAGTGTGAAGGTCGAGGTCAGAGTCCACGTCACTGCGGAGCAGCTCGTGTTGAAGCAGTGACGGAGAGGAGATAGGGAGCGAGGTGTGATATTCAGTCGGTGACACGTCTGCTACACTGACTTCCGCCATGCTGCATTTACTGGCCCAGGGAAAACCAGCTCTACATTTTTCTGGTTTCCGGGAAAAAAATAGCCTTTACATGATGCCACAGGCCCGGCGGTGGAGCTGCCGCGGCAGCAAAAGTGTTCTCACTTTCTGTGAATCCTGTTTGCACTTGTCCAGTTTCTCTTGGAGTTTCTTCTGCTGGTCGGCCGTCACGGAGGCATCCGCCTTGCTGTTGGCCTCTCGGGTGGAGGCCAGCTTCTCCTCTTTGCAGGCCATGTGGTACGACTTCTTGGCCGCCTCGAGCTACGGGGGGGGGGGGGGGGGGGGGGGGGGGGGGGTACACAAAATAAAACAGATGAAACTGGTGGAGGAAAAAGGAAAATCTTTTGTACGAATGACATAGTGTGTGGAGAAAATATGCACACAAAACAGCATAAATAACATAGGACTGCACCTGAAAGTTATTCTCAGGGTCAATTGATTGATGCCTGGGTCTTTAAAATGTATGAGAAATGTGAGAAATGCTGTCAAGCGTCTTGTTCTGTCCGACTAACAGTCCAAAACTTAAAGATATTTTATTTACTAGCACTTTGGATAAAGAAAGGCGGAAATTACTCACAATTCAAAAGCTAAAACAAGTGAAGGTCTTCAAAGCCTTGTCTTCATTACAAGACGTTTTCTTTGTGGGGAAAAAAGGGCTTATTTAGTGAGCTAAAGCTTTCATTCTTCAATGTTAACGTTTGTTATAATTATTGTCATTGATCGTAAATATTTTTTATTTTGATATAAAACTTGAAATGAAATTATCAGTACTTTTTGAAAATGTTACCGATAACGTGATCATTTTGGCCTCTTCAATCATGGTCGATCATTTTTTCCCCATTTCTTTTTAGATAAAAATCTACCAGAAAGTAGTGAATCACAGTCTTATCTATTTTTTGTTGTAGTTATTTAAAGTTTTTGAATATAAATAAAACAGATCATGAATTTTCAATGCATTTTGCGTCTAAGCCTCTAAGAATGTGATCCACAGTTTAGTCCACATTGACGCTGCTGTGCTGAACGTGTGAAGAGATTTGAAAACCTCAACTCAGTAACGAGAGACATGTGTCAGCAACTGCAAAAGAAAAGAAAGAAGTAATTTGTGTGGCTCATGTCCCTGAAAAATAATATCAGAGAAACTCTACAGCGACATATCTTCTCAGAAACAATGTTGTGGTGACTGTAATTTTTCAAAGCTGTCAACGCCACAAACTAAATCGCATTCATCACTCGTGGCAGTCGGCGAGATAGAGAAATTCAAAGCCTCGAACCTTCACAACAAACTCAGGAACCTGCTTTTCATTTGGGTCGACCGACTTCGAAAATCAATCATTCCGCAGTCCGACGAAAAAGAAACTCCCTCACCTCTTTTAGCTTTTTGGCCCAGGGTTTCTGGGCCTTCTTGAAGCCCTCGTCCGCCTCTTTGGTTTCCTTGAATCCTCCCATCATCTGTTTGTGGTAGGCGTCTTTCTGCCAGTTCTTCACCTTCTCAAAGTCCTCGTTGACCAGGCCGTTTCTCACGTCCTGGTGAAGCTCGCTCACCTTCTCCGCCTCCGTCATCACCGCCACCCAGGCGCGCTCGACCGTGCCGTACTGAGGTCCTGGTGGGGGAACGAAAGGGCGGGTTTAAAAAAACGCCGAAAGCCTTCTGATATCGATCACCGGCCGTGGCGGACGCCTCCTACCTCTGTCCACCAGCTGCCGCCACCTCTTGGACCACTCGGTCAGCTGCTGGGCGTAGGCCTTCTCGATCTTGGCCCGCTCCTGGATGCAGTTCATCAGGTCGTTGCATAGCCGATGACCGTCGTCGATCCGCTTCACCGAGCGTTTGTAGTTTCCAACCTGATGTGAAAAGAAAAAAAAAACAGGTCTCAAGTGACTTATTTTCTCGTGTTCCCCTTTGAAGACTGTACTGTTTTCTGCCCGTGGGCCTGCCCTGGTAATTTAATCTGGGGTCAGGTATGGATTTGCTGTACGCCTCGCCTCAAATGGGACGTACTGAAGGAAAAGGTCGACGTGTAGCTGCGTTCCTTCTGAGGGTTGGATGAGACGATCAATGCCGCTTCCACATCTGCGTGTTAAGTAGCCGATCTTTGCATAAAGTCTGTCCGGGCTGTGAGACCAACGGTAACAAAACCTGCATGTTAATTAAAGAGCTTTCGCGAGGGCCTCTGGTTGTACAAGTGAAGAAAGAGCCAGTGTCAGCTCGTTCCTACGACTTCATGCAGAGATAAGTTTACTAAAGCCGCTTTAGGACATTTCCACTAAAGGCCGCACATTCTCCGGAACTTTTCCTGCCGGCCCCCTCCTAAGATTTCCAGAATATGTCCACAGCAGGAGAAGCTCTGCAAAATTCACAGCGAGCAAGTTATAGTCATGCCCTCCCCAGATACCACAGTATGTGTCATCCGAAATGTTCCTGTTGGTGTGAACGCGTCTGACAAACGTTTAGCATTTTGACCGGCGCCATCTTCAAGCTGTCAATAACCAGCTGTCAGTCAAGCTGTATCCACGCTCCAATGCATACGGTGCTTTATCGTCTATCTTACTCTAAACGAGACCATAAGTTACTCAATGAACATGATGCTCAATCATGCAATTAACTCCTCAGGAAAATGTTTCCTGACGCAATGAATGAGTCACTTTCTCGTAGACTTCTATAGAATCCGACTTCTTTTTCTTGCAACCCGCGGAGTCGCCCTCTGCTGGTCATTCCAGAGAATACAGGTTTCAGCCACTTCCACGTTGGCTTCACTTTCCGCACCTGGTGACTGCTACGTCCATTTTTTTTATACACAGTCTATGGGTGTAGTCGCCCCAAAAAGCAACTCCCCTCTCATCCTGCAAGTGTTGCACTGAATAGACTGATGATGCTGCTGCTCTGTGTGATGGGTCTTGGAGGGGTGGGTTCCTTTCAAATCATTCACGACTCCCCCCGAGGACGCAGGGGCGGCAGCGTCCCGGAGAGCTGTTTGCTTTGCCCAGCGACAGAGCAGATCCCGGCTCGCACCGCAGTCGTCCCACACCTCTGTGACAGTGGCGTCGCCGCCGAATGAGTAATGGATGTTTACCTGATCCTCGCTGGATAAATCCCCACGGCAAATAAATGTGGACTAAATGAAAGCGCCGGCGGCAGCCGAGTCAGCGATCGGACCAGGCAGCCACTGCGCCGGCTCCGCCGGGATGCGGTGAGTGACGGTGATGTAGTGACCGTGAGCTGAGCGCAGACGCCTTCGGCTGATGAGACGTGATCAGGATTAAAAACTGAGCCTGGGGGGGGGGGGACGGAGGGAAATAACCGCCGGGTAAATCCATAATTCGCACCAAATCAACAGCTGCATGATGGTCAGAGTTATGTTTGTACACATAGTCACCAGCTCTCATTTATGATGAAAGGACTTCTGGGAAACTTGTTGCTCATGTTACATCTAACTATTTGCACTCACGTTGGTTATGTAATCTCGTGTGTGTGTGGGGGGGGGGACCCAGTCCAACGTGCTGTCATCCAAAGCTAAAACAGATAATCGGCTGCTCAATGGACAAAACACTGCGTCCGTTTTTTAATCGATTTTCAAGCTCGAATGCCAAACGTTCCCCTCGTCCAGCTTCGCATTCATGAGGGTTTCTTCTTCTTTCTAGCAGTCAACATATGTTTAACATCTGCAGACAGTCCACAAAAACGTCGAAAAAAAATAATTAATCAAAGTTAGTGTCAGGCAAGACAGAATATTCAATACCTGTATTACAGAAATGTGACACATTTGAATCCCTTCTGGCGCCTGAAGTGAAGCCAGACTTAATAACCGCAGCTGTGCACCAGAAAAAAAACACCACATTTCCCACAGTCGGGCTCATCGACGACGACCACGAAAAAACATGGGAGTTACTAAAGGGAAGACAACCTCCATGGACAATGAAGTTGAGATACTGAAAATGAAGTTCGTTTAAACTCAAAATATACTGTATATGTACTTTAACAAATTCCACAAGTGGCCTAGTGAACAGAAAAGCCAGCATGAGGCTAAGTGATAAAACCTGTAAAGGAACTTGTCACTTAAGAGACGTCAGAGTCACGAGAAAAAAAGCTGCAGTGTCGTCCATCGACGAGGAAATAGTGTCGATATTTCCGAGAGCCGTTATTCGCGGGTTGTTGACACTGAGAGCCGCATCGGTAAAAGAATAAATAATAAAGTATTGCTCTCATTTTCACACGTGCATGATTTAGCTGCAGGTGATTGAAGGTCATCAATAGATCGGCCTCAGTGTGTGTGCGATGGATGAGATGATACCGATGAGCACAAGCTCAGATTTACAAATCTTCGCCCACGCGCAGGTGATGAACGAGCCCCCCCGGGTGTCTGCATCCTCATCCTCATCCTCATCCTCATCCCCCCCCCCCACCCCCTCCTCGTCCCGCTGACGAAGCAGGTTCATTGAGAGTTCATCACTTGGCAGTGTCGGCTCCCGGCGAGGCCTAATCTATCAAAAAAATATAAGACAAACTGTCACCCCCCCCCCCCCCCCCCCCCCCCCCCCCCCGCAGTGAGTCTCACCTCCCAGAAGCTGTCCGTGGTCTCCTCCTGGCTGGCGGACTCGTCGTAGGCTCCAGACATGGTCCCAGATTTTTGGCAGGATGGCTTCAGGCTGTGGCGGTCGGCGGCAGGGTGACACTCCTCATGCACTGTGAGAGAAGACGAGCACGGAGGAGCGTGAGAAGCGCAAAACACCCTCCGATGTCGGCCGCACGTAATGCTGCGATATATATTCAGTGCATTAGGGCGGCAGTCACTAAAATAATGGCTTCACGTGCTGCGATGAAACAGGCGTGTACATCGTCTACTCTTCCAGTAAGTATTCCTGATCACAACGGCATAGTTTTAATCTTAATTCCTCGTTCATATCCACGATTGTTGTGTCCGCGGATTCAAAGTGGAGGCGAAGGTCCTTGTGTAACTGGGGAGGAAAAAAGGGCAGCGCGCATGAGGCATTTATGCAAGATGCTTAGGAAACAATTAACCCCCGCAGACTAAATGCAAGTAAAGCCGCCTTGAAAAGAGAAGCAGATAGTGTGACTCCGTCCGTGGCCCAGATTATATATGTTTTCAGTTACTGTTACTGATTCATCTCCTGATTCACTCCATAAGTTATTTGGACAACAAAATGTCTAAAAATTAATAAGAAATGCCTGTCATGGGTATGATGTCTTTTTGTCTGTCCAACACTCTTAAACCCGAAAATATTCCCTTCATAATCAGGTGAAATACAGAGTAGCAGAAAATACTCGAAATTGACTCCATTTTTGTACTTTCACCAGAAACGAATCAATTAATCAATTATCCAAAAATAAATCTTCAATCAAGTGCCCCTCGTAATATTCCAGAGCCCGAGGTGACGCCTTTATGTCTTATGTCTTATGACCAACAGCCTTGAAGCACAGTGAGATCCGAGTCACTGTGACATAAAAGAGGAAAAGACTTGTATTGAATTTGGGGTTTTCACTCGATAAACTCCAGTTCTCTCCAGTCGAACAGCGGCTTCAATATTTAATAAAACCTCAGACTGAACAAATACACATTTGTGCAAAAGGGCAAAACTAAAGATGTTCAGTCATTAGCGGCAGGGTGAAAATCAGTAGAAAGTTCTTCATACTTAATACCCACTAACTAATACTTTTCACTGATGTCATTAGTGCTCAGGTTGGCTACTCAACAAACCACAATCACGGACCAGAACGATTACGGCCATTTCCTGCGCCGACTCCCCTGAGGTGACTGTGTCAATAGATGGAGCGACTGGTTATTAATGTCCAGTGCCGTCGACTCATCCAGCCTCTGTCAGAACAATGGGGCCCTAATCTTCAGCCGGCATCATCCCTCGCTCACTGGACCTCGTTACGCCGCCGCAGAAATGAAGAACTGTGACATGGTTGCGAATGATGACACTTTCATAAAAAGACAAAATGCACAAAGTGACTTCCACGGTGAGAGAGAAAATCAAAAACAATCTAAGATCTGTCTGCATCATCTACCTACTAGCCGACCTACCAATCCATGAATGGATTGCTACACGGGTGACTGACATCACCTCGGCTTCTCTTCATCAGAGTTTGATCCTCGTCAGACAAAAGGGCAAAAATATTCACTCAATAGTAAACTTGAATATAGTTCTAGTGGTTTCATTTAACTTTGTGTAATGAAGCGGTTTGTGCGCTTCGATCGTTCGACAGCGCATTACAGCTGTTCACTCCCGTAAATAAGATTACAAACTATATGTGACTGTTGGAAAAAGAAAATCATAACTTCTCCGCGGCCTTAATTGGTCTGATCTTAAGAAATGTGATGAAAATTGCTCTGTAAGAAACATTCCGGAATTAGTTTAGTAACTTTATTACTCGCATTTACTTTCGACTGTGAAAATACAGTGTAGCCGCTATTCTAGTATTACTGCCGTATATATTTGTATATTTTTGCAGTTCTTATATTTTGTTATGTTTGTATGGTGTGTTGTGGGACTGACACCTGCTGCTGTAATGCCAGAATTCCCAAGTTTGTGATCAATAAAGTATATCTATCTGTCTGTCTGTCTGTCTGTCTGTCTATCTATCTATCTATCTATCTATCCATCCATCTATCCATCTATCTATCCGTCTATCTATCTATCTGTCTATCTATCTATCTATCCATCTACCTATCTGTCTGTCTATCTATCGGTCTATCCATCTACCTATCTGTCTGTCTATCCATCTACCTATCTGTCTATCCATCTACCTATCCGTCTATCTATCTATCTGTCTATCTATCTATCTATCCATCTATCTATCTATCTGTCTATCTATCTGTCTATCCATCTACCTATCTGTCTATCCATCTACCTATCTGTCTATCTATCTATATGTCTATCTATCCATCTATCTATCTATCTATCTATCCATCTACCTATCTGTCTATCCATCTACCTATCTGTCTATCTATCTATATGTCTATCTATCCATCTATCTATCTATCTATCTATCCATCTACCTATCTGTCTATCTATCTATATGTCTATCTATCTATATGTCTATCCATCTATATGTCTATCCATCTATCCATCCCTGCATCCCTCCCTCCCTCCCTCCCTCCCTCCATCTGTCCATAGTGTAAAAGTTTGTTTTGAGTCTGGGACATGAGAAGTTTCACGCCTGCACATTAACACACGACACCTTTTTAAAAACTGTTCCAACTTACGACTGCATAGCTCCGCTACGATACGAAAGAGCCCGGCGCGTTTTACTTTCCTTTAGTTCAGGCATCTGCACAGGCATAAATCAGAGAAGCGACAACCACACAGAGATTTTTTAAAAGGTTGCTTTGGAAAAATTAGAAGAAGTGGGATATGAACGTATGGGATATGAACGCGTGCAGGAGAGGAAGGAGCTACAAACCAAACACGAAGGCGCAAATGAGGGCGAATGAAAAAAAACACGAGACGACAACAGAACCACGAGGATCATCTGACAGCGCTGATGTCAGTGCGGTGAAATGCCAGACGCAGACAGGTTTCACTGAGCCTCTGCTGGAATATGAAATATCAATAACCACATCATGTGACTGTGGGAGCATCTGATGGCGAAGTTCTTCAGTCGCAGTGACTCATTAAACGACCAGGGTTTGTTGCAGAGAAATGAGGAACTGAGTTGTGGTTTGACAGGGATTTTTTGTCCAGATTTAAAAATATATGTAACATGTTAATGAGTGAAGTTTACTGGTGCCGACTGCCAGATGTTGTTAGATTTGTTTGTCGCGTTGAAAATGCCATGGAGACGAGGTTTGATGCTGAGGAGACGAACGTGAAACAACAGAGAGGGAAGGAGCAGTGGTGTGTTCTGCCGGGACGCCAGGGGGAGGGGTGCGAGCTGCACGGCTATGTGGGTCAACCACGGGCCGATGGATGGAGGCGCCACTTTTCACAACAAAAGGGGCACGGGGGAAGACGTGCGAGCGGGACGTGAACGAGAGCAACAACAAGGAGCAGCGATCAAAAATCCAATGAATCGAGGTGAATCGCAACGGTGGCCTCAGCCAACAGCTTTGGGGCAAAAGAACGTAATGCGGCGCGGAGAAGTGGGTGTTTATTATGCCCGGTTAATCCATTAGCAGCGTGCATAGCGGGGGGGGGGGGGGGGGGGGGGGGGGGGCTTTTGTTCAGCACGGCCCTTTGCCCGGCTCCTATATGAAGGCAGATCACGGTGTGGGAGAACCACCGCTGACGGGCTTCTCCCTCTTTTGACTCAGACTGACAGGTCAGACAGAAAGGATGACATGAGATCATCAGGGTGCACCGTCTAGAGAGTTATTCAGTGGAGGCGGGGACACACACACACACACACACACACACACACACACACACACACACACACACACACACACACACACACACACACACACACACACACACACACACACACACACACACACACACACACACACACACACACACACTTACTTCAAAATCCAAGGTTTACTCCCTTTGGCTCATTCTTGACTCGTTCTCCTCTTTCCCCAGTACAACCTGAGACCCACATCCTCACAAAGAAGAGGCATCGGGTATCCCCATCACTCTGAAGCAAGTGCACCGGCGTAAACCAAAAAAACACACACACACACACACACACCACAACCTGGCAGCACGGCGGGCCAGCGGCATCAACACGTTCAAGAGGGTCGAACCCCCGAGACAAAGGCCGAGAGAGAGAGAGGGAGAGCGAGGGAGAGCGAGGGCCCCCCCGCGAGAAAAAAAACAACAAAAGCTTACCCCCGGTCCTCCATTGACAGCGGCTAAGGCTACAGCTAGGACAAGAGAGACACGTGGGCTCCTCCAGCAGCCAGCCCGTCTCCTCCTCCTCCTCCCCCTCCTCCTCCTCCTCCTCACTTCCCCTCCTGTCCCTTTATCTTTGCCCACCGTCCTCTCTGACCCATCTAGAGCATCAGCGAGCAGAGAGGAGCCAGTCACCCTGATCTGAGATCGGAGATCTTCCGGCCCGGAGCACAGGAAAAGACTGAGTGCTGTGTGTCCGTGTGTGTGTGTGTGTGTTTTTTCTCAATGAGCGAGGGATAATCCTGTGGTGTTCATAGGCCGACGGGCTCAGACAGAGCAGCGAGGCCAGGGGGGGGCGGGGGGCGCAGGCGGGCGGGCTTCTCTCCGCGAGCAGCACCGGAGATGCTGCCATGTGGACGCGCGAGACGTTCAATGAGCATACATGCGTGTCCTCGTGTGTAAAGTCAGCTGCAGAGACGTTGAACATCCTCTGAGCTGAGGGAGTTCAGAGCTAATAAGCACGACACCAGGTCGCACGATTGGCCGGCTATTAAAAGTCCCAACGCCAAAGTGTCACGGCTCTGTCCCCATCCGGGGCTCTTTGTTGGACAGCTGTCTTCGCGACAGTGACCAGCAGTAACACCAGCTGGAACCACCACTATATGGGTATGGGAGACTTATGACCTCGGGGATACAAGAGGCTCCAATGGCAATACAACCGCAAATTCCTCCAGGAGGCCGGCGTAGAAGACACTAGGCCGGGCGGGGACTGAGCCGCGGCCGATTTCGGAGAGATCGAGGTGAGGAGGCGTCAGCCGATCAGAGTTGGCGTCAAAAGACCAGGGGGCATTTCTGCGCTGTTGACACGGCGGCCATAAAGTGATTAATGATTAGACAACGCAAAGTCGTAAAGTGACTTTATCTCGACGCAGAGGTGAAATACCAAGACAGGAATTTATGAACAAAACAGTTGTTAAAAGAAAGAATGAAGTTACAGAGTCCAGCCTTGACGGCACTTTTTTAAAGAGGTCGTCATCAAACACGCCCCGTAATGTTGCCATGTTTAAAGGGCTGGAGATGATTTATTTCTAAGAATCATTACGTTGCGACACCTTCGGATTAACTAATTTCAACATTGAATAACTATTTAAAGCGACACAACTATAATTATGAATTGAACAGACACATTTGCGACACTTAAAAATCTTTCAGTCCCACGCTGAAATGTGTCAACTTTGAAAACACGAATCAATGCACCTGGACAACCAGAATAATGCAAGAAAATGCAGGATTTTCATACCTAACTTTTGCTCACAAGAACAAGCACCTTTAAAGGTTGACTGATTGACCGAGTCAAGGAAGTGTAAAATCCCAAACTGACTGAAGTAATATTTTCATTTTAATATTTTGATATGTCCACAAACAAAACATACGCCACCACATCATCTGCTTGGCTCAGGGAGAGAAACACACAGGCCACTGATCACCACTGACCTGCTTTATGATGAATTTTTCAACAACACATGAATTTCCCAATGAGGGATGGATCACGGCACCCGCGCCGCCTTAGTGCCACAGCAAAGCCGGCAGACATTTTCCAAAAATCAGCGACTCAATATTTCGATAAGACCAGCAAACAAATATGTTGCCTCGCACGCGTCCTGCCAGTCACACAGTAGCTTTTTGGGCTGTCTGTCTTTCGGACGAGAATAATTCCCAGCATCGTGTCATGTATCCACAAACATCTGAGACACACATCCACCACAGGACCTGCACCGTGAGATCTTGGCCATATCATTCAAACGCAGCACCTTTTTTTTTCTTCTTTCCCTCAGGACAAACTGTGCTGCTGCTGCTGCTGCTGCTGCTGCTGCCGCCCTCATCAGATTCAGGTCCTATGTTAAGAGCCACATTCATCAATAATGCACCCTGCTGGGTAAACAGATGGACGAGATGACCGACCGGACTCACACGGAGAAACTCATGTCATCCTCAATTACACAATTAGATTATAAAAGAGGGTGGTACAAGTGAGCTGCACCGATACCTGTGTGCGTGCGTGCGTGCGTGCGTGAGATTTGTTCCATACTGGAAAGTTTAATGTGTGTGTCAAAAAACGAAATGTTTCCAAATGTTCCCGACCAATATGGGGATTTGGGGACCAAAACATTTTCAATGAAAAATAAATTGGCAACGATTCCTAAAGATGTCGATATCAAACTCTTGTGAGAAGAAGGAACGTAATTGAGGTTTGATATTATACAGTTTAACCACAAACTTTATATTAAATAACTATTAACAAAGAAGGAAACACAAACACAACCAAATATATGGAACTAGAAAATGATATAAGAAAGAATCCGACGTTTTCCGTGGCCGATTTTTCGAATTGATCGATCGATTGATTTCCCTGGTGCAAATGTGTGTAACTGTATCGATGAAAAAGAGAAGGAGTAACAACAACAAAAAAAACAAGCATCATCCAACAACAAAAATGAACTGTAAAAAAAAGTATTCAAGCAGCTACATAAAAAAAAAAAAAAAAGGATTTCTCCAATCCAAGGCAGCCAGACGACGGGGGAGTGGCTGAAACGTATTCCTGTTTTCCTCTACATTATTCATGTATTATCAATAATACACTGGGACTCACGTACGTGCGCAGCGTTCTCCCGCGGTTATCAGCTACGGCCTTTTACGAGGCGACCAATGCCTAATCGATCCGCGGGTGCAAAAGGTGACCGCTAACTCGGTTTCCGCCGCTTTCTGTGCAGGAAATGGAGCCTCAGACGTTCTAGAACACGAATGAAAGAGGGCCGCCGGTCGAACAATGGGGAGATGCTCCCTGTGCGGGCATCTGACACGGGACGTCCAAGGTTTCCCGACAGAAAGGCTGCTGTGAAAGGAGTCGATGCCTCCGGACGGGACAGAGGTCACGGCCTGCGCGTCCTTAACTCGAGGCGACTTCCTCTACATCAACTCAAACAATGAGAGAAAAATATTCCTCCAGAGGACTGTAGCAGTGTGAAAAGTAGACATCTGGGTGCGTCATTGGAGGTCGGAGCGTTTTTTTACGGAACCTGGTTTGCGGTCGTCGGTGCGCCACGCCCGCCCGCCCGCTCGCTCCTCGACAGTAAACCGCCCCGGCTGCTTCGAAGGAGAACTGACACCTGAGACCGGGCGTTCAAGAGCGTCTGTGCTCACCTGCGACCATGACACATGGTGCGAGCCAGCACGCCTCTGCCACACACACACGCGCGCGCGCACGCAAACACACACACACACACACACACACACACACACACGCACTGACTGACTGAACTTTGACGTAGCCCACAGAGGACACGTTGGGCCATCAATAATTAGCTACGGCTGCAGGCGAAGGGTGGAGGCCGAGGGCTCTCCCTTGTCACGCACACATTCCTCGTAACCAAGCAGGAGAGAAACTGAGAAAAGACAAAGGACGGACTGATCCGCTCAATCGTTTCAAATTCCAATTATGGAAGGAAAAAAAATCAAAGAAAAACAGAATATTAAAAAAAACAGAGTTATCTCAGGAGGACGGCCTTTTTAAAAAAAAATTTTTTACACAGACACACACACAAAGCTCTTTCATGTGAATAAAAGGAGTGGGAGCAGGCAGGTGTGCATGTGTCCTCCTCCGAAGGATAGAAACTTTGCAGAGATGCAGCAGCCGACCGCTTCACTCCACTCGTCGTTGGACGCGAGCCGCGCGCGCTGAGGTCGAAGCCCTGCGGCCAGGCCCACCTCGGCCCCTCGCGGCCCTCGAAACCCCCCCCCCCCCCCCCCCCATAAAAAGTCAGAACGGGCCATCTGTGGTGGCGTCTCATCACGTCCATTTGATCCCGCTTGCTGTGTCCCATTATTGTGAGGAAACTGATTTACGACAACTGCGCAGGGCCACAATGAAAGGTCCGGTCGTATTCCTCGTCCTGGAGGAGGAGACGTGTTAACAGAGGCTGGTCGTGTTTTCTGCCTTCAATGGAAACCCGATCTAAAATATCCAATAGGCCAACGCTTTAATACACGCGCCTTCTGGTGTTGTTTTAGGTTTTACTGCACCTTTAATGTTGACTGAATAGGGAGGGAATAAAACCCTGGACACAGATATTGGCCAACAAGATATATAACTAGATCCGCAACAACATTTTGACTAACAAAGTAGCCGATAGAAAAACTAATCACAAAAGATTTTTATAATAACTTTTACTGATTTTTGAGCAAAGAAATATTAAATATTTTTGTTTCCAGCTTTGTAATAGCCAGGTGATAAGAGACATCACCTTGGAATTGTGGGAAGTTACAAAAGGCTTTTTTCCTACTAATTTCTGACATCCAATAGATAAAAATTTCGAGAAAATAATAGACAAATTTAAATTATTGTTAGTTGCAGACCTAAATACGCCGCACTGTCACTTTAAATCTTGTACTTCTTATTTTTTTATCTCAATGTCTTATGTTGATGCCTTTTATATTTTAGCTAAAAGCACTTTGAATTATTGAAATATTTGAACACTTCTGGTCAAGACTTGGCTCTGATATTAGTATTCATGTGTACGGTTGTGAAAACACCATCTATTCCACCTAGAGCCAATTTCTCGTGCCCCACGGTTACAAGACTCCAATCAATATTCTGTGTGGGACCTCCGCGCTCTCCATCCCACTTGGCAATGTTTGGCAATCAATAACCTTTTTTTTTCTTCTTTTTTTTTGCAGGGCAGCAGCGTTGGACAGGCCGTTTATTGAAGCCCCTGGTTCAGCTGCAGGAGTCAACGTGTGCTCACGCTCTGAGCCCCGAGCGGAGAGGGAAGCCGACACTGGGCAGGGATCTCTGTGGGCGAAATGGAGTGACTCATTCAGTGACAGTGCAGCTGCTGAAAGCTACGAGAGTCTCGCACACACACACACACACACACACACACACACACACACACACACGAAATACACAAGAAGCCTCTGTTGTTGCTCTCATGAAGGTACAGGTCAGTAACAGCTTCTTCACATTTAAAGGGGCAGCAGGCGATTCTGAGGCAATAGACGTTTTGTGAAGATCGGCGAATATTTCCTCACTGTCCGTTAGCTGTCGCATTTGTGTGCGCGCCGGAAAAGAAATCGGTGTTTTCGGCTCAGCCCTGGCTCTGTAAATATGAAGAAAAAAAGAAGCTGAAAAATGGTGCGGACCGCACCACACAACAGTGCAAGGGCAGTTTGCAAACATCGCTCCCCGACACCTCAAGAGACCCGCCGGCGGGAGGTGCTGCAACTCCGTGGTTTTGGCCTCCTGGTTAGCGCATCATGACGGTTGTGGGTTCGCGTCCCGGCCCGGGCAGTAAAAATCACAACAACAGAGAGAGAAACAAATTCTCTCCAAAAGTTTCTTTGTTGCATAAGCAAACATCAACACAAGAAAATACATAAAAACTGAAAAAAATAAAAAAAATAAAGTGGGCTGAAATGATAAATCAATTAATCAATTCAATGTACTCAACATAAAACTCAAATACAGCTGTAAAGATTTGACAACCAGTTCATTGATTTGATTGATGGAGAATCTGTGGACATCAATGCAAATCTGAACATCTCAGATTCCATGACAACTCTGTAAAGTCTATCCGATGATGATGATGATGAGGTTCATCAATAATGGAAATAATCAATGGATGCAGCTGTAATCTATACACACATACCAAGGACCAATTCCAAGGATCAATTGGTTGATTGATTTTTTTTTTAAATGCATAATTTTAGGACATTATTTGCAAACAAAATGACTGCTTTACTTTTTCCTAGTTGAACGAAAAAAGTGCCTTTTTTTGACAGATTGCACAACACAAGCTAATAAAAAAACAACTTCCTGCCCATCAACTTAAAAAAACTGTATTTTTCACCAACACTTGACATTTTATCTGACATTACTGGTCTGGAAATAAATTGGCACATTAACCAATAATGAAAATAATCCTTATTATCACCCCTACATCAAAATGCACAGACGCAGTCATTCAAAGTCCTGCACACGCCATCTTTAACAAACCGAGTCGCCGTGGCAACATCAAGCTCCCTTCCTTCCTCCTCATTTGGCTGCGAAGCATTTTCAGCGAGACGATAAATCTGAAAACGCCGGAGCCTCCGAGGAGCGTAGCTGAACCTGCGGCCAACAACTTTCTAATAGCGTCCCCTTGTTCCTCTGGAGCTGTGAGACGCTTCTGTGATGAACCGTCTACTGCGGCCATTTCCCCGCCGGATGTCGGGATGGATCTACTACGCTCCGCGGAGTGGGAACATGCACGTCACGTGACGCAGACGCACGCCGACTTCTACGACGGCACTTTGTCCACTGACATTCCTAACCAGCAGTCATACATACAAGGCTGAGATACATTTAAAAGTAGACAATGGATGTAGTTTATGTCATCTTACTCTGAGCAATCATCACAAGTTGTTTAGGGGATTTAGAACAAATTCAACATAACCTAAAGACAAATTTAACTGGTAACCCGAGAAGGATTTTCATTAGGGTTGAATCTAATGATTCTTTTTTTCTCCATTGATTGTTTGGTCTATAAACCATTAGAGCAAAGGTGAAAAATGACCTGACAGTCTCTTAGCTCATGTGACCCTTTCAAATGTCCAACAGTCCAAAATTAAGATGTTTCCCCTTTTGCTTAAAAATGCCCTGAACCGTTAGTTGATTGTCAAATTAACTGTTGATCAATTTTCTATTGATACATTCATCACTGCAATATATGAAAAACCCAACTATCGAGGAGTTTTCTGGCGATGGACATTCAGTCGGGTGCAATGTGCAACTTCACCACTAGATGCCACTAAATTTGACACACTGAACCTTTAACCAATACCGGCTATGTGCATTCAAATTTACCATCAGGCACAGACCTGGATGCACCTAAAGGAAGTTTCAGCTCACGATATTTAGAGGCGAACGCATCGAGCATGTTGGCGTGAAGCCGTTTGCTGCACTGTAAAGTCTGCTGGTCGGTTCCTGCTGATTCAGGATCTGTGGGCAGCACAGTGAAAGGTGCCGAGTCAGACAGTGTGGACACGAGGGGGGATTTTTAATCAGTGTCCGGGCAGGAGTTTCCAAGGTTATGTCCACACTATTATATGTGTTCATTTTAGAATAGAAACCATCTCTGTCCAGACGAGCGTTCAAGCAGAACTGATCTCCTTCTATTACTAACACTTGAAATGTACATCACAAGATGTCACACACGATGTCTCACATGATTTGCGTATGATGGTCATACACTGGCTGGTGTAAACAGGAAGCAGATTGTCTACTCTGCCGGTTTCAGTGTTGTAGGCTATACATGGATTACAAAACTTTAACCACCTATATCCTGACAAATGCTGTGTATCTGTGCAGTATTATCTGTAGATCTTAAAACACGAATGTCTTTAAAATAAAAAAAAATCCGTTACAAAATAGATCAAATTGCCACGCTAGACAAAAACACATACACGACTGCAACGAAAATTTATGTATTACTTTTGTTAAAAACTGCGCATCAGAGCTTTGCAGAGCCTAATATCACAATAACCATCATTTAGTTTTGCCTTAAATATTTACAAGAAAACCCTTTTTTTGTTGAATCTTATCAGTGGACTGTCGCTCCATCGGTGACCAGCTGCCCAACACACCATGCCTTGACATGCAATCGCAGCTCTGCCCGTTTCCCTCCAGAATCTATTCACGTGCGGCATCGGCTGGACAGACAAGATCACCGGACGCAGACATCCGGCCCTTTCCGTTAATGCATCCCCGGCCTTTTTTTTCTCCCGTGATCCCTTGTGAGGATCCGATCTCAGGCTCCAGTTACCTCCGAGGTTCGAGCCAAAGGCGAATACCCTGCGCTCTCTCTCTCTCTCTCTCTGTCTCACCACTCAGCTGGTCCGTCTGAGCCTCTGAGCGAGTGCGAAGGATCCTGTCAACTGTGTCACAGCTTCAGCGTTTGCCCATAGATATTACTGTAAAATATCCCACAGGAATACAGTGGGATTGACTCATTTTATCCCATTAACTTGTTAAAAACAATATGCAGCTTTTGATCACTGAACATCAATCACTTCAGTAACCATAGGTCTTTTGATTTAGAATATGAATGAAACCAAACTAGGGAGAACAGACATGGCGGTCGCTCGACGGCACTTGAAAAGTTTCTTTTCATAATAATGACGACGAGTACGACCACGACAAAGCTCAAAGTACTGGATTCAAGTGCAGCACTGGAGCCGAATGAACAGCAGAAACCACGCTCGGAGTTCTCTGACGCTATAATAAGAGAGACGATGCCGCTCTCAGCACTCAGCATAAGATATTTTGCAGTGTGACATAATGGGTTGTTTGCAGCATTAATGATGCAACGGGCTAGTGAGTGAGTCTACGGTGAGTCCTCAGCCTCAACCTGCAGCGGTTAGTCTAATGAGTTTTTGCTGCCGCGGATGGAAATGAAATGACAGTAAATTGAGATCAGAGCATCTCGCCAACGTTTCCTCGGACCGGAACCAGGGAGAAGAATCCGTCGAACGGCCCAGAATCACAGCTGGCACACGAAGAAAAAAAAAACAAGCTTGAGAAGAATGATCGAGATACGGGGATGCAGATCCGTCAGCTGGTTAGCGGCTGGATGGATGGATCACACATCCTGAAGGATTAGTTGGCACTTACTTCATCAGCGTGCAAATTTGTTGCGCTTTTCTTTTTGCTGACGTCTGAGTTCGACATCCAAAGCAACAATCTGTGTTGATTTTATATGAATATTGTCAATAAAAAAGTGGTCCAACAAAAGGTGCAATTAACCTACAGTTTTTGTCAAATGGCACAGAATGTTATTTGATATAATAATAGTAGTAATAGAAATAGTAATAATAACTAGAAAGAGGCCATTTCTGAAGAAATCGATTGGCTGCTGAAAGGCTGACGCTAAACTGGATTGCTGGCTTGAATTTGGATGAAGATGCTGAAGGAGTGTGAGGAGTGGGAAACGTGGGAATTCATATTTGTAAGTCAGATTTTACAATGTACTTTTGAAAAACACTCTCAAAACCAGCCAGCAGTCATGTAACAGAGCATTACGCAACTCTGAGACAAGTGTAACCTACTTAGCCTTGTCGCAAAATTCTCCGAGGAGCTGAAATGAGATGCATGTCTTATTTGCATTGATTCAAGTGCAGACGGTCTGACGCCACGTCCTCGGTCACGCCGGCCGAAGGGGACCTGCGCTTTCTTTCAATCGTCTAATGCCGGGAGGGGGGGTCGCGAGCACCAGATGTGACGTGGCCAGGCTTGTGAGTACAAATGGAAATTGAGAGCAGACTGTTGCGTCTCTGCCCCCACGGGGAATAACACGGTCAAATTATTTACGCAGACAAAGACGGAGAGAAAGGAAGAAAGGGGAGCAAAAGAAACAACTTGGGGGTTTAGTCGAATCAATTACATCAACAATGACACCTCGTCTGTCATCCCTCGCACAGAGGCGGAGAGGAGCGCAAATCAAATGAGTGCTCCTCGTGTGTCACATGAATTAATCCAATTAGACGCTCGCTCAAATAGAAGCAGGGACACACGGAGGTCTTCCTCGGCAGTGATATCTTCGCAAAACGAACATCTGTCGAGCGCTGCGATGGATGTCATTGTGTTTCATGATGAAATGACAACCACTTGGCGCGCTCACGGTGAACTCCCAGCTGGAGCAGCGTCGTGTTTGTTTAAGCCTTGTTGTTATGGCAGGTTGATGATCGGATTCAGACAAATGAGATTTAGATGATTTTTCTGTGTGTGTGGGGGGGGGATCTCATTACAACTCCAGTACTTTCTGCAGGGGACATAAATAATACAGCACCAACGTGTTCTTCCAATCAACTGCTGCAACACACACAGCCATTAATGTCATATATTTTTTATGAATCCCTTTGAGACAGACCATCAGTATGCACGTTTGCCGTACACGTCCACAAAGGCACAGTCTCTGGGAATAGGCAGCGAGGTATGTCATGCTGTTTACATCAGACGTTGAGGTGGGACTTTATAGCCTGCGCACAACTTCTTACAGTACGAAGAAGGAAAAGTATCTCGGCTTGTTCGATCTGCTGAGCCTGTTGACAGGAGTACAAGTGTTTGGGTTTTTTTGGCGTTGTTTCACAGTAAATCAATGAATATGAGATTATTTGTGTGGCAAGTTTTTTGTATAGATTAAACAAACGGGCCGCTTTATCGCAAAAAAACTCAAACTCTTCTACTAACTATAGATGCTGAGATCAAGAGGCCTGAGGCCTGAGGCCTGGGCCCGGTCCCATCCGGGCCCCTGCTGCCTGTGGCGCTGTGTCTGTTTCCAGCGGCACAGTTCAGAACCGCGGACAGTGACTCTGGCAGTCGAAGAGATGAGGGTCAGCACTCCACAGCAGCTCTGGCCTCATCTACCTGCTCCCACACGACACATCAAGAGAAACACCCCCCCTCCCTCTGCTGCAGCCTGCGCTGGCTTCTCATGCTCCTCTCTGCATGTGACCCTGCACAAGCACATGTTGTTATGCATGCTCCCTGAGACAGTATGATAACACACACACACACACACACACACACACACACACACACACACACACACACACACACACACACACACACACACACACACACAATACATCCGGACTCTTTGTGATGTCACGAGGCAGAAACGCAGTATATAAGTTACACCTCCCGCATTTCACCACAAACTGTAGGATTTTTTTATTGTGAAAAACAACCAAACTCCATTAAATATATATATATTATATATATATATATATATATATATATATATATATATATATATATATAATATATATATCAGGGGACTTTGCACCATCACCGCTTAAAGAAAAAGCCGCCTCTCCACCTACAGCGGTTTGAAACGGTTCAGCCAATACTGGAGCTGGTAATTAAGCTGGTTCATCAACAACGAACCGAATGAATGAACATGAGGAGTGGCACATACCGGGATGAAGTTATAATCCAGCTTTCTTCAAAATGTTATCATTGTCCCCTCATCCGCGGATGCTGCCTCCGTCCGAGCCACCGCCGGGTGAATGTCGCCGAGAGAGGAGAGCCTCCAGATGGGGGATGGTTCCGTGGGTCCGCGTCAAAGTGGCCACAATGAGGAAGCATGACTTCCGGGAAGCTCTTTCAAAGTAAAATGCTGTTTGGGTTGAAAGGGTGCCTGAGAGTGATTTAATAAACAATAAAAATATATTTTTTTCTCGATTGAAATGACCCACAGCTCTTAACTAACACGACAGAAATAACATATCGGGCTTTACATTCTGTGCATGGTGTCGTCTTATCAAATAATACACGTGAATCCGACTGCATCCATACGTGAGTCTTGATTAAACAACGTGACCGCGTCCTAGTCTTGGGTCCTTCTATCAGCCGGCCCGTAACTGACGTCATCACTGGTGGACTCTGTAGTCCTTTCGGCTTGGCTCAACTGAACAGTGCCAGACTCTGGACTCTGTTTTAAGCTAAACATAAAACATCAATCCCGGCACATTTGCACCCTTCGTGTTACCATGTTCCTCTGCACACTGCTGGCAACTGTTCTGTACTATTGCACTATTTCTACTGTTAATATTTCATGTAAATTCTTTATATTTATTATTATTCTTCTCTATTCTTCTTCTTCTTTTTTTTGCAATTCGTATATTTTACATGTATTTGTGTATATATTGTATATATATTTAAATAGTGCTGTGTAAAACTTGCTGCTGTTGCACCAGTTTGGGATTAATAAAGTAAAAATCCATCCATCTATCTATCTATCTATCTATCTATCTATATATCTATATATAGATATATACATCCATCCATCCATCTATCTATTTATCTATCTATATATCCCTCTATCTAACTAACTATCTATCTATCTATCCATCTATGTATCCATCTATCAATCAATCCATCCATCCATCCATCCATCTATCTATCTATGGGGCAACCTCCTCTGTCCTCAACTCAAGTGAAGAAAAACTACAAACAAAAAACAAACGAAAAAAACCCCACTACAAGTAAAAAAAAAATTTAAAAATCAACAAAATATGTGCTTTTCACAACCACAGCACCAGATGTTTCCTTCCTCCACGCCGGCAGGGGGCGACACCTCTCCGGCCGACCCGGGGCCGAGGGGATAAACCCTTCCGACCGACAACAGACGGTCCTTCCGGCTCCGGTCCCCTAACAAGTGCAAAGGTAAAGACAGACCCGGTGTTTGAAATCTTAAAATATCTTCGACATCTCGTTAGGAATAAAACAACAATGTTGCATGTTCGATTGATGTTTATGCCGCAGATGGAAACGTGGACGTATTTTAGTCCTAAATGTTTTTCAACAGTGGATATTAAAGTTAGAAGTGAGGCGGTAAAACCCGGACTGATGTTCACGAACGGCTGCCATTTTTGCCCCCCTCTGCTAGCGCAGCAGGCCTCCTTCAGCCGCCTTAACGTTTATTAACGTGCTGCGTCTCCCGATGTGATAATATATAATCATGAATTGCGTGTTAATATTAATAAAGGGTTATGTCGAAGCCTCCCTGCTAATGCGGTGGAAGTCGTTGAGCGCCGGCTAGCCAGGTCGGCTAGCCCTGTTAGCATTGCCGCCACGGCGGAGGCTGCGCGTGGACATGTAACTCACGGCTGCCCGTCTCTCCGCGCAGATGCTGATGCCCAAGAAGAATCGCATTGCTATCTACGAGCTCCTCTTCAAGGAGGGAGTCATGGTGGCCAAGAAAGACGTCCACCTGCCCCACCATCCCGAGCTGACGGACAAGAACGTGCCCAACCTTCATGTGATGAAAGCGATGCAGGTGAGCTGGTTGTGGTGGTGGTGATGATGATGATGATGAAGGATGAAAAGGGTTGAAAAGCTCCATGGTGTCTATCTGTACCGAGCACATGTGCATTTACGTTGCTGTAACGTCATTTGTTAGTGGTTCTTTGACAGCAGTCAACTGTCATTTGTGATGCGAGATCACTGTTCATTCACGTGGTGCAACAGTAACTGTCCCCTAGAGTAGCAAACATTAATGATGGAAATGGACAGAAATGATCTGAATGCTTCAGTGTGTTGTGACAGTACGTTTTCAGGTTATGCATTCGTATCTGGGCGTCCCAGCTTTGCTGTTAAGTCCCCACTCATTTTGTAATCCGAATAAATGCACACATCAAATTCAGTACCGATTGTGATGGGACAAAGACATTCCTGTAAACTCTGATATAGAAGACTAGTTTTAATATGCAAAAGCATCTGTATAATCTGAGTACCGATGCCGCACATCAACCAGAGTCCAAAATTCCAAATTAAGCCAATTGTAGTGGAATTAATGCTGCACGACCCTTTCATAACATCACACAAATCTGAATTCATGCAGATGTTTAGTTGTCCAAAGACATGAAGATTTTCATGTTGTAAATTGAAACCGCTACTTTTCATCCCATTATGAATGTGTAGTTTATTAGATCAGATTCATTACAGAACATAAATCACGTGAAATGTACACAACGCAGTCAAGATACTTTTTTTGACGGCATATAAATGAGAAACGGCTGATGCTCTGCAAGCAAACATAAGTTATGTCCTTAATGCTAACAACCATGTCTTGCTCGCTGGTTCACTGTACAGAGACTTGTGACAGTTTAGATTACATTAATCATTTTGCAGACTAAAGTGAGGAGCAGATTTGCAAAACTTCTCTTGCTCTTAAAATATTTATTAAATTTAGTTGCTGTGTATTTTGTTGTGGTTCTCACTTTAACCTGTAAACAAAGATTACATGTGTTTTATTTGCATTTGTTGTAACGTCTTCATGATGTGATAACGATCGATCTGTCTTTCTCTTCCAGTCGTTGAAGTCCTGTGGGTATGTCAAGGAGCAATTTGCCTGGCGTCATTTTTACTGGTACCTCACCAACGAGGGAATCCAGTACCTGAGAGACTTCCTCCACCTTCCCCCTGAGATCGTGCCCGCCACGCTGCGCCGCCAGACCCGCCCTGAGACCGCAAGGCCCAGGCCCAAGGGTAAGAGCCTCCGTATACACTTAATGTGGCTTTGGTCCGATGTTGGGATTTATTTCTCAAAAGCCAACATGACAATCTTATGACATATAAACTGATGTTGCTTTTAGTATCTAATAGTATCGACCAATGTCACTTGTATTGATGTGACTCTGTTGTAGCTTTTAGAGGACAAATGAATTGTATACGGAGAATAAATGTGGGAATCAGACTAAACTGCTGGTCAATGTTAACCCCGCTGAGTGGAAACAAAACAAAGAGCTTAACACAGAAAAAGGCTGCGGCCGTTGCCCAGTGTCGAGTTCAGCAAGTCTGATTGTTGATAGTTTCCACTTGTGCATGAGATAGAAACGTAGATTGTTAATCCGAACCACCGGTCAAATCTCCCGCTGCAGCTACAATAAACGTTTTGAATTGAAAACATTTTTAAAAACAAAATGACCACTGCACAGACAAGGGTTTTGTCTCTATTAGAAATAATCTCTGTCTGTACTAACATGCCTGAAAACACATCATGTGACCAATCACGCTCACTGGTTGTGCGCTGTTATAAACAGGAAGCAGATTGTCTGCTCTGCAGTTGGTTTTTTAGTTTCAGAAAATAAACAAGCCAGAAAATGATCCTCTCTTGTTGGCTCATATGATTTATTTAATTGTCAAATCTGAATCTAGACTCATTTCATGTGGGGATATTATGTCTGTCAACTTTAATGACTCCATTCAAGTCACATTATTATTATTATTTAAACCACTCAGTGTAAATTCACAAAAATCATGTGCTCTTAATACAAAACCTGAGGTTAGGTTAAGTGCAATTTAAAATGTGATTATTCCCCCTAAAGCATAACAATTTCTTCATGTTGCTCATGAACAATCTGCCCGTTCCCATGGCTAAATATTTTTTTGCTTTTTCCCTTTTAGCTAAATACATATGTATTACATATACATATGTATTTAGCGAGGGCCCTTGGCATTGAAGTTAAAGAACTATGACTCATAAATATACTGAATTCCCATTTTTTCTTTCATTTGCACAGCGAAATATCCCCTAACCGTAGTGAAAAATTTATGGTTTTTTTTTAATTTTCTTCTTCAGGAATGGAAGGCGAAAGGCCGGCCCGCCTCAACCGTGGGGAGGCTGACAGAGATACATACAGGAGATCTGCTGCACCACGTACGTATACATAGTTAATACTTTTCACCAGCTGCTCATGTGCTGTTTTGTGTGTAAAGAGTTGAATTAGGTCCATAAACTGAGGTAGGAATAGTGAGCTTAGCTTGAAAGGTTGATTTTTAAGAGGTCATTAAAAGTTTGTATCAATACATTTTCTCACTGTCAAGATGGTGTCGGTGATAGAAATTCAACAATGGAGCCTAAATTAGTAGATTTCCTTATTAAATTGACAAAAAATGGCAATTTTGATAATTGAGTTATTTGTTCAAACTGTGGAGAAAATTCAGTGATGTCGGATATATTCATAAATTTCATAACTTTTGTATTTTAGACTTGTCAGACAAAAATAGTCGTTGCAGCATTTCTCAATTGTTAATCAAAGAAGAAGAAAAATCTAGATTTGTCATAATGATGGTGACTTGGTTGCCGGCGTAGTTTGAATACAGAAAGTTGTTGAAATGTGTTTTGAAGTTAAAATTGCTGAAAGTCATTGGCTGACTTGTTTGTTCATAACTTCTCCATCAGCTGGTGCTGACAAGAAAGCCGAGGCCGGTGCTGGAGCTGCGACAGAGTTCCAGTTCGTAAGTACTTTTCCTTTTTGTTGTAACGTGGATATTTGGAGAACAATTATATTTGCAACAAGCACATTTAGGTCTTCAATTATTTTAGTTATGGCACGTTTTGATTTCTTCAACAATTTTACAAATAATAGATGCCATGTGTCCAGTTTATGCTATTTTCAAGAAGGAAAGTCTGGAAGCTAAATTTTATTTTAGTGCAGCAATACATTTTTTATCCTGCTGATAGAGTTGAGTGATGTAATGAAGAAACCTCTCTCTCTGTGTTGCAGAGGGGTGGCTTCGGACGTGGCAGAGGACAGCAGCCTCAGTAAATTTCACTGTTTCTTTGTGTACAATAAAGAAAAATCAAAATACAACTTGATTGTGGTCACTGGTGCATTCCTTCAGTATACATCTTGTTTTAGATGCTGAGCAGGTTTGAGAGTTCAGTCCCTCGATTCCCAATAAAGGTGTTTCACTTAAACCACATCAGAAATGTGTGGGCCTGCTCTGACTGACCTACTGACGTCTCCCTGTAATGGTTGAGCAAATAATAATTATTCCATTGCAAAGCAAAGATCCATTGTGAATATTTTACATTTTAAATAATTTTCATTAGCAGTGTCCCAATTCCTTTATACATACCAACTCTAAACACCAGTGAGTTGACAAAATGAAGTATAAATAAGTCTGGATGCATATGAAAAAGCTTGTCGGAGTTAACAGTTTGTCCACAAATAAAATGGAGCATTAAGAGAAACTTATGCTGTCATCACTATAACTGAAGATTTTGCATGCCACCTCAAGAGAAAAGCCAAAACTTTAACTCAAAATTGTATTTCTTCAGCTTTTTTATGCTCTTCCACCATCATCCATAATGAATGAAAGTTTGCACGAATTCTGCAATTACTACAGGAACCTTTAAACAACTTTTTAGTCACATTTACTGATTAATCCAATTGTACGTCGATACATAATCTTTGAATCAATCCTGTTCTCTTTATCGGAGTGTATTATGTATTAGTGACAAATTGTTGGGCATGACCATGAACGCAGACAGACACTGGCCTGAATGTGAAATACTGGTGTTTATTTGTTGGCACATTTATATTACAATCTTCAGTCTTCGCACTGGTTTTATTCCACAGTCCCAGATGACAAAAAAAAAAAAAGAAGAGGAAAAAAAAAAGAAGAGGAAATTAATATTCCAGTGACACATACCTCGGAGAAAACAATTACAACACGTAACTTCAAGGCTGAGGTCGACGGCTACGAGTGCACACGTTTAGTTTTCTTATTCAGTTGCAAGTATTTTGGGGCAGATTATTTTTTAAATCAGTTAATATATATTTTTTTAACGTTATTTGGTTCATAGAATGGTCAAACCATTATGCTAAATATTTAGTTTTTACAGTCCTCAGCTGTGAAGTGATGTGCTTTTAATATTTTTTTTGCTTGGCCACAAGATGGAGCCAGATGATTGACATGTCAACACATTTTGAAAACCATTACATGAAAAGTGACTTTGAGTTGTTCCAATTATCCTTTAAGTAATCAATCCTGTTTCATCCAAGCTCAGACGCTTCAATGTCATACAAAAGGGTAGATGATGCGTTTGCTCCATCTCAGCTCAATTTATGCAGATATTCATTTCATGAATGCCCTTCTGAACTTCAGCCTAGTTCTCATGAATTTTTGAGATGTAAGGGAGTTGTTTTACAAAAAGAAAGAGGACATAAATCTCCAAAGTGCGCCCTCTGGCTGTTTGGGTGCTGTCAGCTACTTACAAGACATTAGCTTCTCAAATACACAACCGATTAAAGGAAAAGCAGAAGGAAAAAAATAAAATATTACGGATAAAGAGCAAGTGGTCATTAATAACTAAGTCACTGGCTGTTGCTTGTGGAAATCCTCCTCACATTCATTTTGACACTATCACCCACATCGAACCACTTAAGAGTGAATAACGTCGTTGCCAATCACCCAGGAACAAAGTTTCGTTTCATTCTTTCCAGGGAACACACCGGCTCATCCCCTCGAGGTCTCAAAATCGAAAAAACATTGAGATGAAGACGAAAAGCTCGAATCAACACACAGATCTCATGGGGAAGTGCCAGTCAGGCCGTCGTACAGCTGGACGTTGGCCACCACACCTTCCTGACACGCGGCAGTAAAACCAGTTCAAAGTCTCAAACCGTTGTGAAGGAGACTTTAAGACTTTGCACCTACACTCTCATTTGAAAATAAAAAGAAAGAAAAACACATTTGAATTGAGGGATCTTCTAAAGCCAACACGAGGAGTTTGTCTAAAGCTCAATTTTCTGGGATGTTGAGGACTCCTCCCCCGCCCCCCCACCCCCGAGAAAACAATGCCTCTGGGGGAAAAACGATGCCTCTGGAGGAAAAACGACGGGGAGAAAGAGCCGTCACTGTAGAACGCGTCTTATCTGTTTCTTATCGGCCCACTAGCTTTCAGCTATCAGTGTAATTCCCCACAAAGGCTTTCTCATCAGTTTTTATTTATTTAATTTTTTTTTGAATCATGGCCCTAGAGTTTTCTGTCCATATTCAAAGCTAAATGTGCTGCTTCCACTGGGGTGGTCAGGAAACGCCTGAACGCCGCTCCCAATTCATATTGGCCAATAGACACGATCAAAACTCTTGGAACTGTAGTTTTTCAGTGCTGCTAACTAAGCTGCTATCTTATTAATAATTAATCAGGTGATCAAAGTTTACTAGCCAGCAAAGTGGAAAAAAATATAATATATATATATATTA
The DNA here is from genome assembly GCF_022379125.1 of Scophthalmus maximus. Taxonomy (NCBI): domain Eukaryota; kingdom Metazoa; phylum Chordata; class Actinopteri; order Pleuronectiformes; family Scophthalmidae; genus Scophthalmus; species Scophthalmus maximus. The sequence continues at coordinate 6,195,487 of NC_061520.1, forward strand.
ACCCTTGAGCTGCTATAATCAGTATTTCTGGTATTAACTGCTTCACGTTACTATACTGGTATTTGAAAGGGGTTGTTTGCATTGATGAATATAACAAGAATCATCGCTATTGATTTTACACCCTGAAATTTATTTATTTAGTTTCGTTTTGTACATGGAGCACGCAGTAGCTTATGGTGGAGACCAAAATTGAGCTAAAAAGGGGGATTGACTATCGGCTTTACATTGAAGTGGACACAAAAACAGCCGACTCTTTGCCAATAATTTAGCCAGACTGACGTGAGGGTGATAATTTCGTGTGTGTTTACAGCTTGTTTCAATGTCAATTAGGACAACTATTTCTTTTTTTTTTAGAGACAGAAACTCTCCAAGGGAAATATACTGAAACTGGTGGAACAGCTGTCAGCTTGAAGAAGACATCAGGCGTTGAGACTGCTGCTTGTCCTGCATATTCTTTTTAACAGATTGGCCAAAGTTGAGGAAAAGAAAACGTAATCCCATAGTGTTACAAATTTAGTTTGCTCGAAAACATAAAGAAAACAAGGGGATTAAGGATCGAGAGTATTCGATTATAAGCAGGCTCTCTGCTCTCACCCACATTCCTTGTTCTTTAGCCTCAGACGTTCTCTTATCTCGAGAGGAAAAGTCCGAACAGCTCCGAAAAAACCGACACAAGCTCAATCAATTTACTCCAGCCTCGACGACGCACTGATGTGTAAGATGTGTTTTGTCATTTGTACTCTCACTTTTTGATCTATACAGAAATAAACAATTTACAATAAAAACCTCTTACATGCTATCTACAGCGCCTCCAGTTTCACAGTATTGAGCCAGCTGCCTCATGCCACGGAGGCCAAGTGACGCAGCTCAGCTAAAGAGACTTTTGCCAGACGTTAGAAAGGGAAACGAAACAAAAAAAAAGTATCCAAAAGCATTTTACATGTTAAAAACAAGGTCTCAAACTGTACAAGGCTTGTTGTTCTGCATCTTGCCAAAGACAGCATTATAGATTTCATTACGTTCAATGTCAAGCAGGTGTCTCAAGTGTTTTTTGGGGGATGCAGATTAAATACTAAAGGAGGGTAAAAAAAAAAAAAAAAGACCCTAATGAAAAGTGCCTACTGAAGTCACCTGTGCTACAAACACAATGTAAAAATAAAAATGCTTTTAACCAAACTGAATGTGAGGAGTAAAATGCGTAAAAGGGTTTTTAATAACTTAAGTGATATGTGCTGCAGTTTGAAATTGTAAGTCCATGATTGTTGAAAATCTACTTCTACCCTCTCGGTATGCGGAGGAAGACTTTATAGTCAGTCACAAGAAAGTGTTAACAAAAAAAGAAGACAGAAAACAAACAAAGGGATTAAAAGGAGGTAAAGACACTGAGGAGAAAAACTGGTTCATTTATGCTGACATTCTTTCACTCTCCCTACAGTATGAACGTTCTGCTCGAGAATGAAACCTGTAGTACTTTGAGTTCGTTTCCCCAAACAAAGGGGGAACACGCTCGACATTTGAAATACCACCGAGGGGGCCGCATCCTTCTGATAAGAGAGACATCAACAACCACGATATGGAGCAAAAATGAAGAGACCTCGTCCAAATAATCCAAAAAGACCTTAGCACGAATCTGTTGCGCAAGTCCGCATCAGATCACTCGAGCGAGTGCGACACACAGCAAGACAGTGCTCATGCAAGGCAAGTCACTTCCCAGAGTTCTGTTCATTCACACAGACAGCGTTTCTTATCCTTACGACGGGGGGGGGGGGGGGGGGGGGGGGGCGACTACTCTAACGGGCACATTCGTTCACAGAAAAATAACCAAAAGAAAATGGAGGAGACATTAAAAAGAGACCACCAAAAGCCTTCAGCTTAAGCACTAAGTATACACTTTTACATCACAACAGTAAAAAGTAGTTCTTGCATTCAATAAACACCACGCTGAGGGCGCTTTAAGGAAAGAGAGTGGTGGGGAGCAAGAGGACATTTCATGCGGTTGTCAGTAAAAAGAAAAAAGAAAAGGAAAAAAATTAAGGGGGGGTCAAAAATTACATGAACATTTACAAAGTGTTTCAGACTATTCACCCCAACACTTGTCATCAAGTCTGTGCCACAGCTCTGGCACAAAGGAGTTGGCAAGGCAAACCATGATATTGAGACGAGAAGAGAAGAGTAGAGAAGAGACACGAGTAAGAGCGCAAGTGGTGGCGAAAAGCTCGAAAGCTCCTGGGGGGTTGTCAGAGTTATGGTTTTAGTTATCTGATACCCGAGACGGAGCTCTGATTGATGCTGTAGGTAGGGGAGAGCTCCCCGCCTATCGTGGTCACCAGAGGTGTTCCGTTACTGGTCAGGCAACTCTCCTGGAAAGCCTCGAAGTAGGTGGCCTGCACAGGCTTGTGACACCGCAACACTTGCATGGCATCGTCTATTTTAAACCATTCCCTTTTTCTCCCTGTGGACAGAACAACACACCATTGTGGAGCAAGTTAAAACATGAGACAACATGAGGGGGGGGGGGGGGGGGGGGGGGGGCTGTATTATTATTATTATTATTATTATTATTATTATTATAATCAGTAAGGTCGAAGCTACTGTCAGCATGTGACTGCCGGAAAAAAAACAACTGTGTCCAAATTTTGAGAGATAAACAAATTGCGGTGCTTTACCAATGTTGACCGAGTCCTCCCAGTCCTGCAGCACGTCCGTTACAATGAGAACGTAGACGTAGGTTCTGTGTTTCCTCTCTTGGTTCTGTGGGGGAAGACGGAAGATGCATATTTTCACTTGTCATCACACAAACATGCTGCACGGTATGTTTGCATGTGAAGTCCACGGTAAAACGGCTCACCTCAAATACTCCAACTAAGCGACCTAAAGTCCCCTTCACACCGGCCTGTGAAGTAGGAAAAAAAAACGGAGGTTAAAGATGGTGGGCAAATTAATGACACAGGTTTTCCCTAAATATGAAGGATTGGGGGTCTTATCCAGTCTGGCCCCATAGATTAGAAAGAGCCCCGTTGAGACAGAGCCACAGTTGTTGTTGATTTAACTCAATTCCAGGTATTTCTGGAGGTTTTTGTTTGCGTTGCAGTGGATTACGTTACCTCACAAGATTGTTTTTGAGCCCCTGCAAATTCACTCTATTTCATTCCTGGAGGCAGCTGCTGAATCCTCAACAAACTCCTTTTATTGTTTTTTTTATACTTGGCCAGAAATGGAATTGTGTGCTGCATTTAATGATTCGTGTCACATTTCACTGCGATGGGGTCTAATTTAGGGCTGCAACTAACTTACTTTCATAATCATTTAATCTGTTGATTATTTTCTCGATTAATCGATTAGTTGTTTGGTCCATAAAATGGTGAAAAGGGTTAGTTGTGTCGTGTGTTGTGTTTCCCTAACCCCAAGATGATGTTTTGTTTTGTCAACACAAAGATTTTCAGTCTACGATCACTTTATACAAGATGCTTCGAGTACCAAGAAAGATGACGTAAAAAGGTCAGACGTAAACGACAGCATGGCCGTTACACGTTCCATGATCATAAAAACCTAAGCCTCACAATCCAACGATCACCACCTTTTTTTTTCCCCCAAGAGCAGACGCAATGAACACTTGTGTTCCTGCTACTTTAAAACACAGACTAATAACAAAGATACAACAGGTAGCTCTCAACTCCCAGAGAGAATAGGTCAGATTTAGACAGCGCCAAGCCACTTGCTGACATCTTTGCAGCTTCTTCAGGTTCCAGTTTCAGTCTATAAATAAATGTTGACTCCATGCACTGTACCGTAGACTCAGTGTTGTGCTCTTCCGGCCGTCAGCTAGATCATATTGAAAAGAACAGGAACCAATTCCAGAAACCCCACAGATGTGCCAGGGATTAAGTAATAGGCCAAAAGTCAAACCTGTCTGTTTTTATACGAGATGGTAAATGTCTCCGAGCTCAAGCAGTCGGCCAACTGAAGACTGCTGGTCATCAACTCGAAAAAGATATACAGCAGGCTGCATTATAAGTTATTCAATGCTTGTCCTGTGTCTTCCCAGGGGGTGTGGGTGACGACCATGGATATGGGGAGGTTTTGAACAGTCCGACTGACAAAGGAATCCTGTGTAACTTTTGGCCTAATCCAGAAAGCTGTGTTTTTGCCCGTCGTCCTTGGCAAGACTTCCGGACCAATAAGCATAAACTCATCACTCATATGGTCATCAGAATGAGCTTTGCGGGGATTAGGATATGTCCCGTTACACCACCGTCCAATAAGAGGCTTAGAAAGCCACGGTACGCGGTGATGCATCGAGTAGCACTCAAAGTCACCACAAAGTTCCTGAATACGGTCTTTCACAGCACTTTCAAGAAACTTCAGCCGTGATGTGACATTGCTTTTGACCCCGTGGAAATGTGTTGGCAAGACACAGCGTCCTGGAACCCGGCAAAGGAACCAAACTGCAAGCGCCAGGATAAGGGATGATATCAGCATCCATCACTGTGATTTATCACACGCAGAGAATAGGCTTTATACGGTCAGTGACCCGCCAAGAGCTGACAGCCGGGCAAGATTTAGTGTCATCGGTGCCCTGTCGCCATTTTCATCAAAATGCCCAAGCGATAAACATCACGTACACTCAAGGGGACACTTGACTTAAGGAGCAAACATAGGCAGCATAAGCTGGATATTGATTTCCAATGAGCTTCACAACAGTTTACTAATTGCGACACATTCACTGCACACACACACAAAAAAAGTCAACGTATGTCCTTCAAGAAGACTCCGTAACCAGACTGCAGTTGTAAAAATAGAAATATCTGAAACATATAAAACAATGAAAGTTGATTGTTTTCCTTCATTTGCCTTATCTGAGGGGTTGGATAGTGCTGCAGTGGAGCCGCTGCGCAGCCAGCGTTCAATCTCACCGTAACCTTATTTGACACTGCTTTGTAACACGATGCTATGATAAAGATTACATGTTGCTGGGCTCTCTCGCCTTCTGTCCACGCCAACGCCATGACTGCACTGACATGATGGGCTTCGAGAGCAAGGTATTGGGCCCGGTGCTAGGAAAAGACATGATTCAATGGGAATGAAATACAATACATCTAGTGAGCTCAAACTAATTTGCAAGGGGGAAATCCATTTCTCAGAACAATAAACTAAGTATAGGTAGGTGTTTTTTTCCCATGTTTCAAATACAAGGGTCAAGTCAAGTTTGCAAGTACACAGTCTACAGGCATGTTTAGAAAAAAAATAATAGAGACCCATATTAAATATAATAATACACACGACAAAGGACTGACCTCCTCACACACTTCCCGAGCTGCAGCAACACTGGGCTCTTCCTCCGGTTCCATGCCGCCTCCAGGGACTATCCACTTGTCAGGATGTCGACTGCTGCTCACCAGCAGCACCTGCAACGCATCACATCAGCAGGACTGTAAAGGCACTACCACCATGTTGTATGTCGGTTCGGTGTGCATTTGTGCGTGTGTGTGTGTGTGTGTGTGTGTGTGTGTGTGTGTGTGCGTGCGTTCTCGTTACACAACTGCTGTTGCACAAGCACGATATTCAGCAATCTGAGTTTGTAATTAACGCAAGCAGGGAGCCAAACTTGTGACACAAAAGCTTCCCGTCAACTGCTTCACTGCTACGCGGAAAACTATGGAGGCTTCCAGTCAAGTGACCTGGGGGCCAGGCTGTGCACCCACACATTGTGCGGATGCAGTTCACTAGCATTCACGCATTCTCCCCCCCCCCCCCCCCCCCATAGCTAGGGTGTGAATCATGGAGTTTGCCTGTATACCAGCACAACTATGGGGAGTTCCTGGTGCCGATCTGCTGGGTTAAAGAGCTGAGGCCTGGCCGTGTGCCGGCGGTCTACAGCGTCTGCTTGAGGTTCCTCGCTACGTGCTGGTCATGCCGATGCGCTTCCTGTAATCTGCAGCCCCCCGCGCTCGCTCACAGCCCCGCTCGCCTCCACCAGAACGGGGATTTGGTTCAAGTCTCAGTCCGTCTCCTCCCCTGGTCTAAAGTGTTTTCCACTACAAAGCCATCTCCGTGGCGCGTTGTCGACTGGACATCAGCTTCGCGACGGCGCGTCTGATCTCCAGTAACCCGAGTCTCGAGCGGCTTTGATTGGGAGGGCGCACACGGGGGTGTAGTAGTGGCACCTGCGGCCCATTGACAGATGTGTGACATGGTGAAATAAACGCGCTTTCAGAGGTTCTTAAATCATATCGATGTGAATTTTAAAAATAAAATAATAATAATCGGAGGAATCCATTCAAAAAGTGCACAGTGGTGTGAGATCGCCGGGTTGTCTCCTCTCGGCTAAAGCTAACGCAGCTAGCGGCTACATGTCAATGTTTGGCTAGCAGTACCAGTTGCGGTAACAGTCACTTAACGGCCAAATTGCATCTCTCCACGCCGGCAGACGAATGTCTCGTCCTGCCACCAAATTGTTTGCATCTCCCGCCAACCGCTCTCGGGTGATAAGGCGAACGCTCGCCACAGTGACCGGTGGTCTGTGGGCTGTGGTCGCTGGCCGAGAGCCGGCTAGCCCCACAGCTGCTACACGGGCTAGCTAGCAAGCTAACGTTAGCATTAGCATGCGGCTAGCATTGGCCTCTAGCTAGCATTAGCAAGTAGCTAGCAGGTAGCTAGCGTGTGGACCGGCAGGTATGCAAGACTCCAGAGGCGGCTACCTGCACGGCTAACGGGGGCTTACATAACAGCGAGTGCGCGCTGAAAAACCCGGCGATTATTTCACAAAACACCAGGAGGACAACACGCCGGAGGACGAGACGAGGGCCAGTCGCTATTTTCAGCTAAAGACACGTCCCCCGCTGTGTTGATTAACATATGGATTTACAGACAAGAGGGGGGGGGGGGGGGGGGGGCAAGCTAACGTTAGCTCGGCCCGCCGCACAGCAACATCCCCGGCCTCACCTCCTCCTCGGCCTCGCTCCTGAAGCACAGGCAGGCGGCGCGCTTCTTGTAGCCGTCGCCGTCGTACGTCCGGGTTTGGTTCGACTTGAGCTTCATCATTTTCGGGGGACGCCGGAGTTCAAAGGTGCGGCTCAACTTCACCACGTAGAAAAGACGGCGGGTCGCGGGGCGCAAAGTGCTCCTCCTCTCCGGGGGCGAAACCTCGGCGTTTGTCGCTTAACAGAAATAACTTCTCCTTCGCTTCATTTTCACAAACCCAGGCACATCCACGGCACGGTCGCCATTACAAGGGAGCCGCTACGCCCACGACGTAATGTAACCTTTAACAGCTCGCGGGGCGTAAAGGATGTTACGTATCGGGCGTTGAGGAATTCGGATGACGGATTTTGGGGGTAGAACCCGAACGCCACACCACGCCGCGACTGGAGTGAGCCGGTGACGGGGAAACTGGCACTTTCTGCTCCAACCAGCTCGCTACGGCCACTTGTTTGAGGCCGATGTTATTATAAGCGGGTGCCGACTTCCCGGGGAGAATCGACACGTCACGGTGTCCACGTTGTACGCACTAAAAATAGCAACACCGACAACAAGCTCTGCGAGGTCGGTCCATCACTTTCAGCACCGCAGGTGATGGACAGCGCCCGCGTGATCCTCAAAACGGATTCGAGTGGGTCCGAGACGAAGAGTTCACCAGAACCACGTGGCAGTTTAGAGAAGAAACAACCAGCCCGAAGCTAAATCAGCAACAAAACAAAAAAAAACATGCCATTGCATGAATACCAATTATTTGCTGTTTCAGTTTCTGAAAAATTAGAAATGGACTCCACATTACATGTGATTACATTCAAATCTATTTTTAATTACATAAAAAAAAACCCAATCCATTAGAATATGGGCCCCTAAATTTGTTTTTGTTCTGAAAAACAGTTGATCATCTCATTGAGAAAATAACCAGCAGATGAAGTAGTCATTCTCTTAAACAAGGGGATTTGATTATCAGATTGTCATTAATACATTAAAGTCAATATACTCTTTTGATATTTTCATGTCTATATCCAATACCAAAAATGTCGGGGCCGAAATCACCCTTATTGATACCGTTATGGATAATTTATGTTTGACCCGTGATGATGGCTCATTCTAAAAGGTATTTCCTTTTACTGATCTCTCTATCATTAATTTCTCTTTTGCATCTTAAAGCAATGTGCAGGTTCTAATGGGAAATAAATGTTTATGGCGTGATTTTTCTTAACGAATGAGGCACTTTATATGCCGCATGCATGCATGCACACAAGAGCATGCCAAATGCAAAGTCCATCATGGTTTTGGTAAATATGTTCCTGTGTCAGCTATAATCCAAAAGAAGAAGGGAGAGAACGGAAATCCGAGGGGATTCACCACCAGGGATATGCGATGAGATCCCAGGAGTTTGTGTGCCTTTGAGCACAGGAGTGTGTGTGCGCAGATCACAGGAGTGTGTGTGCATGTGATTTCAATTAAAGAGTATGAAGAACTGGAATGAACATTCAAACCATGCAACATATGACAGTTACTCACTTATCAACAAGCACTTGGTACACAAGTAAAATGGCTAACAGTATTCTGTATTCTGCTAGCCTGTAATAACCAGGGGTTATCAAGGCTAGCAGTCAGCCTTGAATCACTTCATTTAAATGGATAGAAAACAACTCTCGAAATACACCCACTGCCCAATAGAAACACTTACAGAGTGTGCATAGAGGCGTTTGGCCTATTTTACGGCCTCCCCCAATTTTGGTGTGCAAATTTGACATCGACGAAGCCTCTACTTTGTCTTAGCAGAATCCTGGGGTAAAGCGGGCAGTCTGGGCGAGCGTTGGTCCGGTCCTTCACTGAAACCACTGCAGTCCTCTCTCGGCCATCTGCTCCGGGTATGACGTCCTTCACTGGTCCCACTCGCCACAGAGCTCTTGGAGCCTGCTGATCTACGATGAGGACTGTTAGTGCCGATAGTGATGTCTTCTTTCTCTGTATTCCACTTCTGCCGTGCTTGCAAGGTGAGCAGGAAATGCTGGTGCCACCAGCAATGATCGGCCAGGACTTGAGCACTTTGCTTTCAGTGGACACTTCTCAATTTTTGAGAGTATAAAATCTTAATCCTGTGAACTGGGGTTTAAGGTTCAAGACGTAAGAATCTAGCCTCTTTACCTTGTGCAATCAGCATTTCCTTCACAGATAAATTTCTTTTCGATATGCACACATGCTGAAATGGTATAATTTGGTTTTTGTATGTTCATCTGGTTCTTTTTGACACAATTGAATCAGATTATAAAATCTGATTCATCTGTCCTGAGGACAGCGCAAATCAGCTATGTTGAAGAAATTGTGACCTCTGCCAACAATATTTTCTTTTAAACACGTTTAAATTATTTAAAACCACAGGAAAGCCAAGTGACAGTTACTAAAGCTAGCTCAGACACCAGGCTGTTGACACTGAACCCCTCAACTCACTACCAACAGCAATGACAGAGCAAATGTATAGATGTTGGTCAGAACCCTTCAGTGGGCGTATAATCAGCAAAAACTATTCATATCAAAGAACACTAGCTCATTTAAGTTAAACTGGATAATCGGCAAATCTGTAGGCGCAAACTGGGAATGAATTTAAATGAACAAAATAAAAATACAATTTCTGCAATACAAATTGTCGGTATAATGATTTTTGTACATGATACCACAACTGTCTATTCTGTCTTGAACTGATTGTTCATACTGTGTCATCTTTTTGTGCCAACTTTTTTCATACTCTATTTTTATCTTTATATCCTGTTTGTAGTTTCTCTGTTGAAGTCCCATTGCTCTTACTGCTGCAACTAGCCAATTTAACACCAGGGATCAATAGAATTTCTTCTATATCTTATTTACTTATGATGTGTCTCCAGTTTCTCCCCATAGATGCAGTCATCTTAAGTGTATTCTTACATTCCGGTAACCTGAGACAACCCTCCATTAAAACAGTTCTCTGGTATCCGAAAACAGGTTTGTGCCAAATAAGACTTCTATTTCCTACCACAAATCTGTATGTTTATTTTATAGATTGGTTTGTCTGTCCTTTACATTTCTCTTATTTTTAAATATGTAAATTTGTGTAAATATGCTCTTCGCAGATAGAAAATTGGGGGCATGCAGAAGGTGAGCATAATGTTACAAGGTCATGTAATATAATTGCAATCTAAAAGAGTAATTCTGCACTAAATCTTACTTTTTAAAGGTCTGTAATGTCTTGTCTTTGGTTGGTGTTGTATTCCACTACATTTTTGGATGGTAATGGCAAAATGACAGTTCCCCATAATTGTAGTTTTAGATTAGATGCAGTAAGTCCCAAGAAAAGTTTAGCAACTGATTGCACAGTTATTGTACTGGACAGTAATGTAATCCCAGGTGCTCCTGTGTCCTCCACCGCATGCCCATTGCTTGGTTGATTGATTATTCATTAAAAACATGAAAAAATGAATGAAAGAGAAATTTAATCAATTGGATGTACAGTATTGCCCCACGCCACCTGTAGACAGTAAATGTGTAATAGTAACATATTATAAAAACATTTAAAATGTTTTTATAAGCAGTATGCTAATTCACTTTTTTTCATCGAAGGAAGATCTTTTTTACAGTAATTATACACATGAAGCACTTTTACAAATATATTGGTGACCATTGATGGAGGATTATCAGTAAAAAAAATTGTGCAACATGACAAAAAACAATGTTTGTTTCTATACTATTATTAACCTCACAATATGCTGACCTTTGTCTTGATGAAGCATATTACTCTATAAAATGTCCGATAAACAGAATCCTCACATTCGAAAAGCTGACTTCATAGACTGGGCAAAGAAATGACTAACAATTAATCAATCATCAAAATAGTTGCAGTTCCTAATTATCTGTCTATAAACAAATCAATTGTCAAACTAAATGTTTAAAGCCTAATGATTTTACCTTCTCTTAATGTTCATGGAAGGATTGACGGGGCTAAGTCAATAGGATTAACTTAAAGATTTCTTTCAAAATAAAAAATAACAGTATGAATCCAACTCAACCTTATTAAATATATTTGTAGGATTTTATGTTTTATTCAAAAGACACAGCTCGCCAGGGCAAACTGCAAAATTCATTAGCTCAGGGTTAAAAATATTAACACGGCAAGAAAAAAAAAATCCTGTATTCTGTTTCATCCCATGCTTTCATGCGTGTGTCTTCTTCACAAGGACGAGAGCAGGCTTTACACAATTAAACATATCTGTATAGTGTATAGGGTCACACTCAAGAGGTTGCACTTTTACTATCTGCAGTTGCCATGGCAACCCATTCTCATTGCAAGTCTCTGGTGAACCATTCACACTCGGGAGCAGAGATACAGTCCCTGTCATATCCAAAAGAGGGCGCTCACTTCTTTCAATATATATATGCCACCTTTTTGAAAAAGTCCCACTCAATTGTAATATTCCTGTAAATCATTTAAAAAAAGCATTTGCCTGGTAATCATTTGGTCTTATTTGGACTGCCAACTCCAGTTTACGGTTGTACATTGCACAAGCCACACAAATAAAAAGGAAAAACATTCAGCGATTTTTAATTTTCACTGATGTCCACATGAAACCTGATCACTGACTAACATGCTCGTTTCTGTTGGCTCCATTGAGTGTACTAGCAATAATTGCTTGTTCCAGACAGATTTTTGGGGCTTTCGGTGCAGGTAAAATGGTTAAATGTCAATGTCCTGTGTTCGGCTTCATACTGGAACCATGTTGTTTTCTTTTTGTCAGACAATGAACGGACCGGATTCAGCCAAAGTTTCTGATACCATAGATGTTGCTAGTTAGTGGCAGTGGTGGAAGAAGTACTCAGATCCACTACCAAGGTAAAAGTACAAATACCATGATGTCAAAATATCAAGTAAAAGTCCTGCATTGGAAATCTTACAAAAAAAAAATACTGTAAAAGTACAGAAGTTTCATCAGTTAAAGAAAACTAGCCCCTGTGACTGACACAATAAATTACACTACCGAAAGGTTATTGATGCATCAGTGTGTAGGCAACATTTTACTATTGTAGCAACTCTAGGCGGAAATGTATTTATGACACCACATCGAGTACTGCACATAAAAAAAGGGTCATAACAAGAGCACTGTTATTTCAAAGTTTGATTTTTCATATCTTTATCTTGGTTTGGTGAACATGAGCGAGTAGCACCGGCTCAAATTTAGCCGCAGGTTGGCTATTTAGCTACGGTCTGTTTTGTCAGTTAGCGACACATCAGTGCTGGTTACAGGGTGTAAATCGGTAGTAACAGCTGATCTCTAACCCCATAGGAAGTCCTTTTTTGCAATCCATTTTAATTTAGTGACACTTGATCACAAGAATAACCCAACATCCCTCCAAGAACAATACATTGCTAAAAACATTCTAACGTTAGCTGGGTTGGCATACTTCGCTAATTACAATGACTAAAGACATATTTCTCCATGGATTTCTATAAAAGCTAAAGAATTAGAAGTTAAGTTTGAATGTTTAGCCTCTCTGACACGAATTTTTGGAAGTCACATTATAACTGGTGATGATTATAGGGATTTCCGTTACATAGCCTAGCTTAGCTAGGTGATATCTTATGTAAGGATTTATTCACTGGTAAAGACTTTAGTAGCTGAGTCACTAGTATGAAACCAGATAGGAATAAAACCTTCAGACGTTAATACGACAGATCTAAAAGTAGTCTTAGTGTAAAAGAAGAGAGAATCTAATAGAGTTGTAAAAGACTGATGAACCCATTCAGTTCTTAGTTGAAATCAGCAGTGTGGTTGTAACACAATATCTTATTTCTATTGATCTTATTATGTCAGTTGCACATAGTTACAAAACCCAGTTCGATTGTGGCAAAAGTAAAGATCAGGGGGTTTCAGCTGTAGTGCTATATCTCTTAATAAGCCAATCCCTGTCAAGATGTATGACACACGACCAAAGGCTTTGCAGCGGCTGAGGTTTGTTTAATCGAAGACCGAGAAGATATTGGCAGCGTTACCCTTTCGAGCACCTTCGTCTCCAAGTAAATATGCACGTTAATGACTAAATAAGCAGGTGATTGTGTTGTTCTGCCCAAGGCCACAATATATTGTGCTTGGCTTCACACATGAGAAGCAATTTACTGTGTTGTGATTTTCTGGGTTGAGAGTGACATTGCCCTCTCTCTGTATGGTGTCCTTCCACTAAAAGGTATCAGCAAAATCATTAGTTTCAAATATTGCACAGTAGATCCTTTTTCTTCTTTTATTGAATTCTGCGGGGGGAAAGGGATTTGAGTTTATTTGTAAAGCGCTTTTCACAGACATAAGGGTCTCAAAGTGCTTTACATGGGCAATATGTGACATACAGAAAAAAGTCCTACAAGATTAGAGACCCCGTGAACCACAAAGTCCAACACAATAAGACAAATACACATACATAACACATATATAAAGTACAGACCTGGTACATACCGGTACCCGATAGCCTGTCCAAACAAAGTCAATAGTTCCATTTTAAAAGAGCTCAAGGAACTAGATAAACCGTAAGGGGGCTGGCAAAGCGTTCCATAGTTTGGGTGCTACTGTCTCAAAATGCTCGGTCACCACGAGTCTTTAGGCGAATGCGTGGGACGAAAGTCCGATTTGAAGAGTTTGATCCAAGAGCGCGACCTGTGAGTGTAGGGGTGGAGTAATTCAGACATATATGTGGGAGCCCGGCAGTGCAAAGCTTGGTAAGTGAGAGTGAGACTTCTTAACTGGATTCTCAATGGAACAGGGAGCCGGTGAAGAGATTTGAGCACGGGGGTGATGTGGGACCGTCTGATTAGAATTGCGCATTACAGTAATCAATGCGAGATGAGATGAAAGCATGTATTGGCACCTCTAGTTCAGTGGTTGAAATTACACATCTCAGATTACTTATGTTGCGTAAATTTAAATAAGAGGATTTGGTCGGCTGCTTGACATGGCTGTCAAAAATGACGTCTGAGTTACAAAGGTTAGGACGAGCAGCAGAGGAGAGGGGCCATCATGGGAAGCACTTTCTCTGGAGCAACGACCAGAACCTCTGTTTTATCATCACTAGGCTGAAAAATGATATTTTTAAAAACAGTCTAGTATTCTTGTTAACCTTAACGCCTGAGGGTTAAAACGAAAATAACAACTGGATATCATCCATGTTTAAATGATAAGTAATGTTAAAGCATTTAATTTTCTGAACCATGGGGCAGTAAGTAGAGAGAAAATAACAGGGGCCCAGATGTGTAATTATCAAACGCACATCACTCTTATTGTACTAAACTAAACATATCAATATTTAATCAGTAAATTGATGGCTCACCATTTTTCTTTATATTTGATAATAGACCTTGATTAAAGTGTACATATAGCGTTCTCCCATGATAAAGCACTCAAGGTATAGTCAAGAATATTAAATGTCATAACCTAACCACCAGGGGCCGCTGTCATGCCAGTTACAACAGGTCCAAAGTCAGATTTCTAGTGACAATAAACAACAATTTATTTATTATACAACACGAGAGCAAAGAGAACATGTAAGCAGTAAATATCATGTCAAAATACTCTGCAAAAATGAACAGAAGCTCAAAAGGCATGAGGTTTTAAGTGAGGAAAAAGTGGAATGAGTGTGTCTCCACTCTCGACACCCACAGGAAATTGATATTTTTAGATCAATGGCACATGTAACATCCATATGCTGTAATTATTTTTAGTTTTTCTCATCCAAGTAGAAACATCTGGATGCCAGCTGCCAAATAATACTACTCCCTCTGTACACTACACAAAGTCTTGTGGAGGTGATATCTGTTATGAAAAACCAGCTCTTGGTGCTTTATTCTGTACTTTGGTCCTCAATTTTAGCAGCAATTGTGAAACTGTACTGGTGGTAATATCATAAGAAAATAAATAAATCCATATTGCAATGACCTGCAGCCCAAATGGACTTCGGCAGAGATTACTATAATTCAAGTCCAGCACATGAAGCAATTTCCTACATTTTAGGGGCAAGAACTATGACATCCTTGGCATTTTTGCATGATTAAAAACCTAAAGCAATAATCAATCATGAAAATAGTTACAGGTTAATTTTATGGTCAGCTGTTGCAGCTCCAGTGCAGATGGCATTTAAAATGAGACGAGTCAGCCTGTTCCTCAAAACACAATAAGGAGCCATTTTCACAATAGGGATGAAATAATGTCCAAAAACAGAAAAAAAAACCTCTGTACACTATTGATCTAAAAAAATAAGCTACTTGTTCACGGTTTTTATGAATGGTTTGTACGGGTAGACCCTTTACAATGAATCTCAGAGTTGGTCACATGATCCTACAGCTTTGTAGTGGTAATGACATCACTCTTACTCTTAGCCTTCTGTTCACAGGGATGACGTCTTAACTCAGTGGAACAGACGGTGATGTAATATAGTCTGTCTCAGCATTTGTAGGTCTTCCTCAGATGAAATATGGCCTATACTGTTTCCCCCCCCCCTCGTGCACACACTGTACCATAGGCAGAGTGTGCACTGTACACAGTTTCTTGTATGAAAAGCTTTTAGAGTTCAACAGTTACACATGATGACTGTCAGCATCTCAGTAATATATATATATATATGTATATATATATATATATATATGTGTACACGGAGCATATGGCCAAACTGTCTGCTCTGGCAAGCCTGTTTCATATCTGTAAAATATTGCTTCAAACAACTTGTTATCCAACTTGTGGGTGTGTTGGACAGTCAGAAACCCAATTTTATATCAACAAATGTCAAATGAACGTCAGTCTGTACGTTCAATATTCAGATGATACTGGCAGACCTCCACGTCTCCCCCTCCTCTTTATTTTTATCATCATCACCGTTATTATTCCTCATGTGAAAACTTTTAAAGGCAGCTTGTCCTTACTCGGTTTTATTCAACATTTAGTGAAGCGACTTTTATTGTAAAGTCTTGGTAAATGAGGCAAAAAGGGCTCCTCATAGGGGGAATGAGTAAGTGGGCCAAAATAGAGAAAAAAACAAACCAGACTGGAGTTGTCGTGAGCAGCGGTCACTCTGAACCGGACCAAATGCGGCAGCAGTTTGGACAGAATTTCCCATCACCCAACAGTAAATCCCAGAATGTCAGAATTTACATTTTGGGCAAATCCTATAACGCACCCATAAAATTAGAGACGTCTGGGGGCAGGTGATTATGCCTCAGTGGTTAGTCTTTTTCACTGGGATTCTCACAAGTGACTGGAATTAACATGGCTTACATTCTCTCCGCCTCACAGCTAATTGAAACAAGTAATCTCCGGAGTTCGCGCCGCAAAGGGGGGACGGGGAGGACTCGGAGGCGTAACGTGTTATCCTTCGAGAAGACACACGAGACAGTGCAGTTTGCGTCAGAAAAGCAAAGCGGGAATGGGTCTCCTGGTGGAAATAACTTTTTGTTTCCATTCTCCACAGCTAAATAATTGACTTATTACGATAACTGCGCTCAACAGAAATAGAACACTGGTTTGAGGAGCTGACAGCGAGGCAATGTGGGGTAGTAAAGAGCTGTAAAACACTCTGTTCAGTAATGTGCACAAGTTATCTCTTTGATTTTTTTTCCCCCCTTCTTCCCATGACGAAGGAAGAAGGTCCCCCGACAGGACTGTCAGTCAGTCGAGCGGTTTAGTGGGAATTGGCACCAGCAGAGGTGGGGATGAATATTCAGAGGGCTCAGCTGCCTCCAAGGCCCACAGAGATCTGACACACACCCCTCCAAGGACCCTCCCCCTCCCCCCCCTCCCCACATCCCTCTTGATGCGGTGGAGTCGGTCCAACGCTCCACAGGTGCGACCCACTCGAACCTGTGAGGCCTCCTCGCCACTGCGATCAGGACGGGGAGGCAGAACGAGCAGCTGCGACTGTGCGAAGAAAGCGAAGGCAGAATCATCACCGTGCGCTTCTCCATTGGACATAATGGGGAAAAACTGATCAACCCCCTCCTGCAGGTCGAACCGACGCCACAGTTAAAATGAAGTATGGGGAAGTTCTTTGTCTCCCTACACAGCACACTTTGTCGACTTCTGAAGGTTAATTGCCAAACGATGGCTCCATCATTCACATTAAAAGTCTCAAATAATTATACCATTCCATGCTCGGTTTAAAACTCATTTCTCGCTTCTTCTTCTTTCCTTTTTTTCTTCTTCATAATGTTGGACACATACAGACATGCCCTTGGACGCGGCTGCAGAATGTGGCTGCTGTCAGTCAAGTGTGAGGAAAGAAATAAATAAACACACACACAAGCGCGCGCGCGCACAAACCAACCTGCAGCATCTAGATTGAGTTTTCGAACTCGGTGATTGGACTTGATATATTCGTCATGCTCTACGCACACAGCATCCAGAGCACCGAGAGACTCACACACACACACACACACACACACTGCAGGCTGCAGCAGGCAGCACCTGCAGACGCGTGCGCGTCGACGCAGAAGCTTCATATTTGAACCAATGGCACCAACAGTTCTTCCTGTTGTCAACCGTGGACATTGATCGGTGACGTGATTGCGGCGCCGTCACATTTGCGGAGAACGCGATAGTCGCGCAGAGCATCACTACATCAGACACAACACATTTGAAGAAAACTAAACAACAGAAATGGGGGCGAAATAAGACAATTGCTGCCAAATCCATTTCACCCCGTGCAGACTTCCAAACGTTAACTTCCCCTCCATGTCGAGTGTGGCTGTGTTGGACTTGAATGTCGGTGAAGACAATTAGAAGTGAAGGGGGCTACTGAATAACGGAAGCCTGCGCGGAGAGGTGTAAGACAACTGGGCGGCCAATTCCACGTTCCAAGATTTCACGAATGCAATAAAGCAAAGGCTGCTCTAGGACACACACACACACACACACACACTGTGTGCAGCCACTGCCATGACAGCGCTGCTGGTATTACATGCTGTAATCTGGCATCCACCCCCCATGCACACACACACACACCCTGAAACACACGCGCACACACGCACACGCGCGCACACACACACACACACACACACCCTGAAACACACACACACACACACACACACTCATTGATGGTGCATTTTCTCCCTGACAAAGGCGGAGTGGCGCGATGCATTTGACATCACTCGCGTCCAGTGCGCGGGGCGCGCGCGCGCACGCAGTCCTCGCTCCGTCAACGCGGGGAAGTGCGCCTCGCCTCGGATACCTGCGCGTCGCGCCGCTCTTCTCCCTCATCCCCTGAGGATCTGATTCCTCCCTCGCTTTCGGCGAGTGGCTCCGTGCTCTGGACGTGCCATTTATTTCATTCGTCGTCGTCGTCGTCCCCCCCCCCCCCCGGTCCCCCCGTCCCCAGTGGCGGAGCCAGGAGATTTTCAGTGGGGTGGCCAGGATGGGGCCAGTGATCATTTTTGGGTGGCAAGCATGTGTCTCACCAGGAGATGCAGAGCTTTTTAAAGACACCTACAGCAAACATGTCAACGTCATTACGAGCTGCACTATAAGTTAATTCTCCCACTTTATCATCAGGAATACAAAACAAGGACGCAAAATACGAAGTGTAATGTTCTTTTTTAATCAAGGTCTGATCACAATATAGATTTATGGTGAAATTCTAACAATAAGTATAACAGACAGTGCAGTACTATTGTTACACGACAATGAAACCCCGATGACTTATGTGTAAGCAGTGACAATGGTTCTTCTATTCTGTCCATAAACATCTATCAAACACAGAATAACAAACATCATCAGTATTAAACAGATACAATATAAACTTGTGGACAAAGTCGATGGAAATAGCAGCAGAGGAGTACAACACACAATGCCAGAGTGACAAATTTACCTGGGGATCCACTGGGGCCACTCCTCAGGGAGGACTCTTCTCTCCTGCTCTCTGATTCCAATCTTTCAGAAACATCTAAAATATAAAAAAAAAAAAAATATTATAAGGTGTATAGGTAATTTTCCAAAAGGTTTTATACTGCATGCTCTAAAGTGTTTAACAGACACACTAAAAGCTAAAGTACACGCTTAAAGTATAAAGTATACCCTGACTCCTGGAACAACTTACAGCAACAAATTAAAATGAATACCATCATATCCTTTAACCAATTTAAACATACTATCTTAAATCTGCCAAACTCTACCTGTAACTGTTTTAATTAGGCTATATTGTACTTTCACCAATTTCATTTTAATTCTAGCCATTCTACATCTGTCTAAATGTTAAAATTGTTTTTTTTCTCTCTAGCAGTTGTTGTGTATTTGATGTTTTTGAAAATAGATACAGTCATGGGTGGGATAGTCACAGTTACTAGAAGACCATAACAACATCCATTATGATATCATACCTTACTGTTTTGGGATTGTTTCCCTAGACTTCCCAGTCGGAGGGTCAGGTCTGGTCAGGTCTGCAGCAGGCATCCATGTGTGTGCTTGCTTTTCTTCACAGGTCCATGTCCTTGCGCCCTTAAATTCAAAGACAGGATGTGTGCGCGCGCGGCAAAAGTGTCCGACCGTGTACTAGCGGTGCAAGAAAGGTTCCGCATGTTTCCACAGCCGTCAAAACTATTGACGGCTGTGATGTGGTGCTTGGGGCGGCCAATGGGGCGGCCGGGATTCTGCAGGGGGTGGCCACGCCCCCCCCGGCCCCCCGGCCCCCCCCTGGCTCCGCCACTGCCGTCCCACCCCCCCCATTTGCACACAGCACACCTAAAGTTGAGGACTTGAGACTTCTTCTGCACCACTTTCCCGAGCGCGGCGCATCGACGCAGCAGCCTCCCGTCGACATGCGCGCGGATTCCCCCCGGATACTATGCAGAAACATTGTGCACAGGTTGATTTGAAATAAAGGAAAAAGAAAAGAAAAAGCGCCAGATCTGCCGAGGGGGAAAAAAACCCCCGCATCTCCTCGCCACATCGAGGCACCCGACGAGATACGATATATATATATATATATATATTTTTTTTTTTTGGTTTGCTTTTGGATATGGGTCACTTCTTGTAGCAGGATTCTTCGCGGGCAGGAGGAAAAGGGGTAAGTGCATCCACACAACCTGCAGAAAAAAAGGGTCATCTACAATAATCAGATGATTAAAAAAAAAAAAAGAAGAAGAAAGAAAACGTCATGACTTCAATGCACTTAATCCTTAAGACGGAGGCATATCGGAAAGAGATTGACAAGTAGGATGCAAATCTGGGGGGGCGCGGGGGGAAAAAACATGTTTCGATTAAATAAATCAATGTTTCGATGCAGTTTTGAAAAGTAGATGCGTGCGTGCGTGTGCGTGCGTGTGTGTGTGTGTTTCCCATAACAAGGAGTGCAACGCCCAGAACTGTGCTTGCATTGATTGTTTTTACGCGTTTCGTGCGCAGCGCTGGACCTCATGATTAAATGAGATTATAGAATATGATAAAAACAATAGAGTGACTATACATCCCACGTGCTGCAGCTATATGCAGGGTTCTACATGTCATCATAGTTCAATCTTTGAAAGCACATATTGGACAAAACCAAAGGGGGAGGGAGAGAGAGAGAGAGAAAAAAAATCAGCTTTTCTCTCTCTCTCTCTGTCTGCATCTGATCGAACCAGTTTGACTCTTAACATGCCAACAGTCGCTTCTTCCATTGCCCCCCCCACACACACACATCGATCTCATCCCCGATCTCATCCCCATCTCCATCTTCGTGTGTCTCCCTCTCAGCCCTGAAACGAGTTGAGTCACGTCCAGGGGGGGGCACCCTGGCTGGGTGGTGGTGTTTTGGAAGCGTCTGTTGGGGTTGGGGTGTGGGTGGGTGCAGGGTTTAGGTGGTGGTGGTGGTGGTGGTGGTGGTGGGGTAAATGTTGTGCGAACCGACTGTCAGTCACTGTGCAGATGTGCAGCCCCCCCCCCCCCCCCCCCCCCCGCCCCGCCCCCCGCCCCCTTTGGCAGTGGAGGCAGAGATTGGAGACAAGAGTGTAGAAGTGCTGATGTGAGGCTGCCACTGTGCACCCCGGAGGAAACTTTAATAGGTTACTCAGGCATGCGTTGCTGTTCCTCCAAGGCCACCGTTATGTCGACAGGGATGCGCAGCATTGTGCTTCAGTTGCATGTACACGATTCTGTCTGTCGGCATGAATTAAAACGAGGCCGGGTGTCACGGTCAAGGGACCGTAAGACAAAACAAAGACACCTGACCTCGCAGAGAACATTATGAATGCCGCTTTTGTTTCCGTCTGTACTCCCTCAGAGATGAGCCGCGTGCCATCTCACTCTCATAGCTTCAAGTACATGGTGGTGGGGGGCCCCTCTGCCGTGATTACAGCCAAAAATGCCATTGTCGGCATTCCCCTCCGAACTTATAGCCGAGAGGGGAAATGTTCCTCATATCGGCGGGTAATTACATAAAGAGTCTGACTCAGCGAAAGACCGATTTTCTAATTCAGTTTTCATGCAGCCTGTGAGCTCCGGCGAGAGATTAATCCCGTGTCTTGCGTTGGGTTACTCTTGTTGCCGTGTTCTTCACAACTGCGGCGACCGATAGCCTACACCTGGATCCAGCTACAAAGCGCGCTTAAGAAATGTCCCCCCAGGGAGCGACTGGGGGGAATTCTCCGTGCGTGGATTGCGGCTGGGCGAGAAGTGCGAGGGGGCTTATTGAGAAAGCCTTAGATTTACTTTCCCAAGCTTTGCCTGGCTTATCTTGTCCTGCAAGTTAGTTTGGGAAGTGCAGAATCAGCGCGAAAGACCCTTGGTTTGCCTGCTGCTCAGTTCTCATACTGTGTGTCATGGGCCAGAGTGTAAGCGGCTAATGGGAGATACTGGAGCATTGGCTCATTCTCTGCTCAATAATACACGAGGACACAGCAGCCTATTGGAGATTAACTTGCCCAGAGACTGCAAATGCTTCTTTAGATTTCAGTCTGGGGCTGCACGGTGGCGTAGTGGTTAGGTTTGTGGAGTTTGCATGTTCTCCCCGTGTATGCGTGGGTTCTCTCCGGGTTCTCCGGCTTCCTCCCACAGTCCAAACACATGCAGAATGGGGTTAGGTTCATTGGAGACTCTAAATTGACCGTAGATGTGAATGTGAGTCCGTCTCTGTATGTGGCCCTGCGATAGGCTGGCGACCTGTCCAGGGTGAACCCCGCCTCTCGCCCAATGTTAGCTGGGATTGGGTCCAGCCCCCCCCCCCCCCCCCCCCCCCCCCCCCCCCGTGACCCTTAAATGGATAAAGCGGTAGACGATGGATGGATGGATGGATGGATTTCAGTCTGTTGTTCATATCATGAACACATCACGTTGACTTGATGGCCAACCACGGTGATCACAGTGAGTGAAGGTCTTGCAGTGACTCTCCTTCCCCGGTCTGCTCAGAGGCTCTCCTCCATCTTTTCACCGTAGCTGCTGCAACGGATCCAAGAGCATGTCTGCAATAAACACACGTGTGCATCCGTTTCCCAGAACAGACCCGTGCGTTATAAATTCCCGACAGACCTCTGTTGTTCCCCGCCACAAAAGCGTGTGCTGGAAACGGCGCGAGCGTGTGCACGGTGGAGTGTGGCCCAGGTTTCAGCTTCGTTCTCCTCCTGGCAGACGCCATCTGCTCACTGGGGAGGTCTTCCAAACAAATTCCATATTAAAGATACGGGGAAATGAGAAACATGGCAACACTAGAAACACAGCATTTTCTGTTTTTTTTTCTCTCTCTTCTCGTATAGGAGGAAAAACAGGTCACTTAATCTGGGAAATAAAGGGAAAACACCCCTAAATAAATACAGGATTAGATTAAAACCCCCGTGTTGCGTGTTGGTTATACTTTGAAGCGTGTACGTAAACATTCACATACATCGATCATGATCAGTGGATAGGCACAGACAGTTTATCTTTCATGCAGAAATACATTCAGCTATATCCATTACTCTCTTATATTGGTAATATGTCCGATTTTCAGGAAAACACAATTAGGAGACTTCACTTGTCCGCCTCTGAGGAGAGACTCTCATATAGTGAGTATTCATGTTGTATAAAAAAAGGGTTTTCAACGGATGATATTTAAGCTAATGTGCACATGTGCTGTGTAAATGACATCAGAAGGAGTTAAAGGCCATTTGTTCTGAATTAGGCTATAATGGGCCGTCACCACTCACTGAGATCTTCTATTCTTGGGATCATAGATGGAAATTAAATGTTTGTCCTTGTACCGGGATATCGCATAAAACAGACGGTGTTGTGTCTCGAGGTCGTGCTATTTCGATTTCATGCATTAGGTCGGGGGATTTATAACTGTGAAAACAGCACGGAGAGGCGGCTGGATTCCACATTATGAACAACGAGGAGAGAGACAACAACAACAACAAGAAAGATCCAGAGGAGCGATGCTGTGCATCTCCTGAGTCATCATACACACAGAACCTTCCTCGGGCGGCATTGTGTGAAATGGAGTGTGAAATGAGTGCACTTAACATCCCTGCAGTAGATTATACACATTATCTTACACTCGGGTTCGGGAGCATCTTGCCGCCCGCTCTGCAAATCTGTCATCAAGTTACATTCACCTTTACCCTGGCCCATTTAATGTCCCCTGCATGCCCAAGAAGACGCATCTGCACGGCCAGTTCATGCTCCGAGTTCCAGACCTGCATGAAACTAATATCATCACGTGACTCGACAAGGTTTATCTTTGCTAGGGCTGAAACTAACGATTATTTTCATAATCGATTAATCTGTGGATTATTTTCTTGATTAATCGATTAGTTGTTTGGTCCATGAAATGTCATTAAATCGCCAAAGATTAAGATCGTGTTTCCCAAATCCCAAGATGATGTTTTGATTTGTCCACACGCCAAAGATATTCAGTTCCCTGTCACAGAGGAGCAAAGAAACCAGAAAATATTCACATTAAAGAGGCTGAAATCCGAGAAGTAAGACTTTCTTTTCACATAAAAACTACTTGAACCGATTATCGCTTATTCAAATAGTTGGCGATTAATTTAGTAATCTATTACTAATCGATTAACTGTTGCACCTCTAATCTTTACTCACCAGGAGCACCACACAGCGTTTGCATCATTAGTGTCTGATAAATCATTCATCGGGATCAAGTATCTAAAAATCTTTAAAAAAAATATTTTGCTCCTTTTTCTCCCCCGTTTTTTTGCCCTTTATTGCAAATTTCACTTATTAATTTTAAGATACCTGTCATATTGATAGAAGATCAATTTTTGCCTTGGTGGGCTTTGTTGTACTGATTACACTCGTCTGTCGAAGTTAAAGTTAAACTCCGAGCACTTTGACAGTATGAGCAGCTATTGCCAATGTCTCATGCAATTTTAGTGGCAATTGTGTTGCTTGTGTTGCGTATTGTTCAATTTAATTTGGACAACTGCATCAAACACAGGCGGCCCGATGACGGTCGAGGTTTTATGCAGTGCAGCTTCAATTGATCACGATGCTGATATCAAATTTCAATAGTTTTCATTACTTGGACGTTTTATTATCATTATGTGACTGTAACAGAACAGTTTACTGTACAACAGGGACCAGTAATTGGTTTCAACCATGGGCCAGTGTTCTCAGCATCGTTTCCCTCACAGAACGAACGCTGGAAGCGCATTTCCAAATGTCGTCATCATGTTTTTTTTATTTCTTTTAATTCATTAGGAATAACATTGATTTATAAAATGGTTCCAAGATTGTAATTATGAGGGCAGACGTCACAATTCCCATTAGTATGTCGTTCCAGCGGTCATGTTAAAGCACATAACTGGGTTCTGCTTCTTTTATGATTGAATGTCAGTATTGATGTTGACACACCTTATTTCCGTGCCAATTTGACCCTGGAGTCACTATTTTACGGCTGTACATGAATGTAATCATTCTGTTCTCAATGGTGGCATTATGAGTGAACAGATGAATATAATATTAATTGAAATATGGAAATGGAAAGGGAGAAGAGAAGAGTTGAATAGTTGAGACGAACAAATGTGAGAAACAGGTTTCTGTGTCCTTCGGTATGAAAGATGAGCAGTTTTTTGTGCAACAACATCCAACAATTGTCCAGGGAGCCCTGGGCCTGCATCATAGAACAGAAGATGTATCACTCCTCCTTTTTCACTTTCACTTTCTTCACCGCAAAGTGGCCTCAACAGACCCAAATGCAGTGGGGGGAAGAAAAGTACTGCATTTTGAGTGAAAAGGGACAGACACGATCACTGACGCAGCCCCTGTGTTGACAAAGTATTTGGTTAGCTAGATGTATTCATCCGCCCGCAGGTCTGTAATTGCTGGGAATTACTGTAATAGTCACACTTCCTCTCGTCAAAAGGCATTCTGGGAAAACCAAAACCGCAGGGAAATATTCTCTGTTGGAGAGGATAGAAGAAGCAGGTGGATGGAGAGTGTGTGCTCCAAGGTAAATAGCTCCCTTTTGTTAATTAAATCCTTCAAGATTCTGAAAACATCTTCTCCGTCAGCCTCTGACTATGAGCGATAACATGTTTGGGTTATTTCAGATTAGAGGATGTCTGGACTTTTGATTTGATCTCTGATGAGTCATTTATCTGGCCACCTCCTGACTGCAAGTTCAAAATTCATCCCCTTTTTTGCTCTGTTTTTGGTCTCTACCAACTCCCGAGGAGCCTAAATTCTCCTCTATGTTCACCAGGTCATAATCAATTGTGTCCGTCTGCTGTTTGGGGCAGAGCAGCTATTGTACAGAGAGGTGTTGACTCCAAACATCTGCCCACAGCCTAAAGCAACAGTTACGGCGTGGAAAACCAAATCAAATCTTCTGAAAGAGGCTTAAAAGCTCCAAAGAGATATAAGATAAGTAATGTTTATCCAATTGTCAATATAAGAATATTGGTAACACTTCTGCCTATCTAGAATGTAAAAAAATGAAATAATAATAATGATAATAACAAGCCAATTTAAGTGTTTTTTTCATATATTTATTCACATAACTCTTCCTGTAGATGCCCATAATGCTGCTGTACAAACTGACAAAATACTAAAACAACGTCGTAATAATATAAAATACTAAATCATTTTCAGAAATTCTAACTTCTACCATAAAGACTAACACTATACATGCATTTATGTCTGCTTAGAACTATTTTATACTTTGTTAGAAATGTATTAAATGTTATATACACTGCTAATAGGTATAAACAATATATTGATTATACATGCTCCAAGTATTAGTCACTGTAATACACAATAGATGATCCGGACCAAATGCAGAGAAATAGAGGCGGAGTTGAGAGTTTGTTAAACCGACGTGAGAAAACAAGGAAGTGAGCTCTTCAACATACAACAAGTAAAATCCCCGTTGATGCACTCTTTCCCGCGTGTGCGTCCCGTCGCCCTCAGCTCCCCTCAAGCTCCCTCCACTCACCAGCCTCCAAGCCACCACCTCTCCTTGTTCGTTCGAGCTTGAGTGTGGCCTGAGTGAAATGTAACAGCAGAGCGATGCTCCTGCCTGGTTATTCTCTCCACCTCTGAACGTGGGCGTAGCCGGACAGAGGCGAGAGTCCGCTGTGATCGCGCTGCACTGCTCTCTGTAAAAATTCACTCTGTGCCCGCTTCCCCCCTCGGAGAACCTTGGCTCAACTGGCGATGTGAACGGGGTTCGCTCGCCGTCGCGAACCGACAGAGAATCTTCGCCTGTATCTGCAGCAATCTGCTCAACACCGAGCGGCAGACAGACTCACTGACCGACTGGGGGACACGCTGGAGCATTTAGCGGCTGAAGGACCAGATACTTCCTGTGGGAGATGGTAGAGACCAAAAACGGAGCTAAAAAAAATACAGCGACAGTTTCACCAGGTGGATTGAGACAAGACTCCAAGTGAATTCTAATGTTGCCCTTTAACAGCTGTATGTGGAATAACAAACAAACATAACAGGTTATAATATTTTTTTTTTAAAGAAATCAAATTAACATTAATTATCTAATTATACTTTCATTATTTAATTGTCTAAATTACAAATGAAAAAATCAACAATTGCCACAAAAATTCTCCGTCTCCTGCCAAAGAAGCAAAAAAACTTGCCGAGTAGAAAATGAAAGAGTAACTTGGAGTCAGGCTGAAGAGGAATGCTTCATTGCTGTAACAGCGTAGTGTGCCGTAGTACCCCGGAGTACCCTGCACTTCTAGATCACTGCAGCATGGGGAGAAGTTAAACCATGTGAGGTCAGCAAAAACAAGATATTCAGCTGCGCATTGTAGCAAACACTGTATTCTCTATACATCCAGTTACTTCCACATGGGGCATTATAACCATAGAGTCCTTTTATTCCTTCCTCTTGAGGAAAACTGCTCTTTAGTACGGCGCAGGGCCGAAAGACGCTAAAAAGCTCCACGTAGCCGTCAAGAGCTGGCGAGTTGGGTGCTAATCCTCTGTGGGCTTGTCACTCTGAGCAAACCTCTTTCACACCACACAGGAGGTCATTTGATCCGTTGCTAATTGGAAATATTGAAAAAATACTGACTACGGCAGTTTGAAGGACAAATCAAAGAAACAGGAATAAACGAGAGGAGGAACAAATAATAGGCTTAAGAAATGCAAAGGGGCCCCCCCCCCCGACTCTGACGAAGTGACCAAAGACCCAAGACCTTCAACATGTGATGCACAACATGTACAATAGTGAGAACAAGGGATAACCACAGCAGAAGGCCATCACATCAGCTATACTCATCAGCTGTGGTCGTCTTTGTGCGCGATGGGAAGTCCCCCGCGCATTAAGCTGAAAATTGTCCAGGACCTATAGAGACTTCCATCCACTCTCTGCGTCACACTCAAGTGAAAACAGCAAACTATTTGTTCTACTGTTGAGATCAGGCCACCGCAGCATGTAAAGGGGGAATCACGGCTCGTACCCACTGGAATATGGCGGAGGTAGTGGCGTTCCATCAGGACAAGTTAGGGCAAGCAGTGCTTGACCAGTTTAAGCAAAGATTGCATCTGTTTTAATTCACTGCCCTCTGGTGGCAGTTATAGTCCATTGCATCAGGAAGCTGGGGGGGGGGGGGGCCTCATTCTTTTTATGTTTGCGTTTTGCCTATTGACGATAACTCTAAGATCTTTGATGGCCAGAACATCTCAACTGGCCCCTGGTGGCGGAACACAGTAAAGCTCATAAACACCACCATTCAGTCATTTGAGGTAGTTCTCGCCACACTGATGAACATGTACGTTCTTTGTTCTGATACGTTTGGTTTGACTTAGTTATTTGATGCCATAAAAACCGGATGAAACGTCGGGATGACAGCGGATATTGATTCTCGCTTGGTTGAGCACGTGTATCGGCAGCACTTTGATGCCGCGGCTACACTCCCTGATCACTCTGACTTGTAGCCATTGAGCTATTGCCGCGAGTGTGCTCGCCAAGCGCCGTCCTTGACTCCGTCTGGACCATTCTGTGCAGGAAACTGCCTTTGTGCACTGGAAAAAAAATGACTTGATTTTTTTCCCCTCGCCGATCGTTACGAGGCAGTACTTGGAAGTAAACGAGCACACGAAACCGTGATCGTCTCTGTGCAAAATCTGCAGAAAGTTGGAGAAGTTGGAGACGGAATATTGTTACGCAAGTAGTGTACACCTCTGCTCGGTGTAGGTTGTGTGCATAGCAAGTAAGAGAGGGTGCGAGGCTGCCGACTGGAAGAGAGTGAGTGGTCAGCATCAGTATGATGTAGCTGTGTGCAGGTTAGGCTCTCTGTCAGTAAATAGATGCTACAACTCCTCTAGACCCAAGCCAAGTTCCCCCCCAGTCGTCTCCCCCCCCCCCCCCCCCCATCTTGCCGCCTTTGGCCCCGGAGCAGAGCCCAAATCTCCCCTGGGCTTCGACCACAGTGTGGACAATGAGCTAGGAAAGGTGGATAATATGCAGGAAAATACAGGATGCCTTCACTGTCACTGAACTCAATATTTCTTTGTAGATTAACATGAAATGGATTTCTTTTTAGATATTTGTCCTCGTAAGTATTTAAACCTGCCCTTGTCACCAGCCCCTTGGTCGGTTCCTCTGTTTGTGTTCCCCCGTGTGCCTGGAACATTAGAATCCTTTTGTCTGTGCCTGTCTGTGCAGTATAGCGTCGCGTGTACCTGCCTGCTTGTCATCCCATCTGCCTGCAAACCTGTTTCTCACCGTTCACTTCATCAGCTTCTAACGTCTTTTGAGTCTGCAGTTGGATCCTCCCTGTCTGAGCTGTTATCAGCTGCCATGGCGGTTTCAGGCTGTATAGTTGCTACAGTATATGAGCAGATGGACTTGGCGAAACATGTTAATTATGCTTTTGCTGTTAAGTTCTGTGGGAACCTTTGGCAACTTGGCAGATCTGATAATTATCAATGCTGCCTCATTATGTTGACAGAAAACAATCTGTTTCTCTCAAACTGTATTTTGCAAATTACAGTTGTGTAACACAAACGTTACTTCTACGAGACAGGGTTGCAAGAGATTTTCGATGTGAGCCTCGGGATTGAAAAACCTTGAGTGGATATCTTTTAGGAGACTGGCATTCATGCCGCCAATAGACTTTCAGAGAGTCTTTTTTTCCTTTCATTTTCCACCCAAATGTATATCAGCATCACCATATTAGCTTTTTATTGCAAATCCATATGGTTTAAATGCCTCTTTAGTCCAATGGGCACAATAGGATCCTTTCTAGTGAGAATAACTCCCCTAAGGTTGGTGGCAGAGGGGTCCGGTGCACAAATGGATGTCAGGACTCCTTCTGTATTGTGCAATAAAACATGTTGTGACAAATGATTTCCTGTACAATGAGCCCGGTCTGACGTTTAATATTCCACTCTTTGAACTCTACTTGATTTTGTCCATACAGCACATTTAAGGACACAGGTTTGTTGAGTGGATTCCAGGTCAGGTGACTACAGCATTGCAGATTCGACCCTTTCAGCTGTTGCTTCATTCCCAACTGGGACAGCGTGTGAAAAATCCGCAGTTTGAATGCCAGTAGTAGAGATGCCGGTTTCAACACAGATGTTGATCGAGGCGGCGGCTTAAAACATCAGACATCAGCATAGCCTGGGCCTTTATCTGGGGACTGCTCCGGTTCTGCAGTCACACTCTGCCAGCTGGCAGGAAGGTGTTTGATTCCCCCAAAAATGGCTGTGCTCAGAAATAGAGCGCCGAGCTTGGTGTGATGAGATCAGTGTGGTGCAGGTTCCGGAGCCTCGACGGGACATAAAGGGAGCTTTATAACATGCTATACGGCTGATCTGCCCCGGAATTAGCATATATACGTGCACCAAAGTGAAGCCTGAGTCATCTCGTGTCCTGCGGTGATTCATTATCAGCCGCGATGGCGTTCCCATCAAAGTTTTCACTTGGTGGTTATGGAAACACCTACTGTTTCACGAAACATCACAGAGGTGGTTTTGATTACTTTGGTGGGTGTTAATATTCGTCTGTGGACAGATTTTGACGCCGTAATAGCGTCACAACCCTGCAAGATGCAGTAATTGTGTTCCTACTCATGAGTATCGAGTACCCATGTAATACTGCAGAAATTTAGATTTCTGCAATTACAGTTTTATGTAGAATTTTCAGTGTCATTGACATATTAAAGAGAAACTTGCCGTCACTGGTGCAAATGTCCATGCAAAGGTGAACAGGCGTCAACACAGTTTACGTGATAATCTTTCCCAAATTACAGTTAACCCCCTGCAGGTTTTCAAATTGTTGTTGCCGATTAAATGAACGTGCATGCGGATGTGTCTGCACAAACATTATTTTTAATTCATGAAAGACACAACCAAGGACGGAAGGAAGGTGGAGAAGGCAGAGGAACGAGCAGAGGGGGGATTAGTGCTAAATTGAGGTTTGCGAGTTATTTCTGTTTGTATTTTTCATATCCTGGCAAATAATAAAAAAAATTGCTTGAGTAGACTTATCAGCATTCACACATGTGAATATTTATTGAATCCCCGCGCTGTTGATTTAATCCTCTACGTGTGTGTATCATTAACGGGGCTTTCCCGAAATAAAATCAAAAACCTACATCTCCTCTGACCAAATGCTGTGCATGCATACATGAAAGGCAGAGGATGATTGAAGTTGTGCGAGTATCTGTCTCAACCACATCCGCCTACACTCTGCTCTACATGGAGCATAAAAGCAAATGTGCATGGCGTTTGAAAGGCACTGACACACTGGGAATGATACATGCTCATGGAGATAGACACTTATTACAGCATGCTACACACACACACACACACACACGTGACGTATCGCACACAAACATGCAAATCACAAAAGCATGCACAGCCAAGGGGGCGACTGCACAGAGTCCACGGGCCGTGTGAGAGCTCTTCTGAGATCCCTCGAGCCCACCGTGGGTGTTTAGTCCTTCCCGCGAGGGATGCTCGTAGTTTTTGCGGAGGCACGTTCAGCTCGAGGATTAATGAAAAGCTCCATCTTAGTCATGAAAAGAGCATTTTCACAATCTATTTAACATCATGCATACGAAAGGCTCACATTAGGCGCTGTTGACTTCTGCTTGCCTACAGCAGTGTTTTCCTGATGCATTCATTGCCGCTGCTGGGATCTTCTGTGGGTAGGCTGCCCCCCCCTGCAGCAGTGCCCATTGAGCCTCTTGCATTTCTCATGTTGCCTGTCAGAGAACTCAGTCTTCACTGCCGAGATGAAATATGGCACACAACTGGAAGTCTGAGGGACTTATTGAAGAAATGAGAGTAATAAAGCTTCCCCGGACTTTAGTGTTCTTTTTGGGTAATGTCTTTTTTTTCCTCTCTCTCTCTCTCTCTCTGTCTGGCGATGGATGATTGTCCACAGAAACAAAAGGACTCAGCGCCACAGAGCATATGGTATAAGCCAATTTAGCCAAACCTTTATAAGTCACACTCAGCTCTGTGTAAACTGGCTGAGAGTGGTATCAGTTTCATGGGATTGTAATGTAGGATGTTTCTCTCTTGGTAGCCAGGCTGACCTGACAGAGACTAAAGTGGTGTATTAGGCTGCAGTGGAAAAGCTCACCGAAGAGCATTCCATGAGTGCTGGATGTTATTTCAGCGGTTGCCTCTGGTGAATTATTTAGTGCAAATGGTTGTAATTACACAGAAACTACAGTAGGCAATTATGTTGTGGCATGTCCAGATCAGTGCGGGGATCACAGGACTTTGTGATGAACCGTAAGGCATTCCAGGAACTGCTTTTGTGCACTCGCTCGCCTCTTCCTCTCTTTAGCTCTGTCAGCGGTTTCTCTCCGGCGAGTGGCTGGCGTCAGGCCGGCCCTCTCAGAGCTTTTAAAAGGCCGTTAAAGGTCCCTGGGACACGCGGCCCGTATCCCTCCGCAGCCACCCACACCCTCTACCCAGCCCGCCCACAAGGCCCTCGGAGCAATCACAGCTTCTCGGGATGTCAGCTGGCATTACGGCAACCCCCCCTCACGCCCTGCGCTCACGGCTCAGCCATGCAGGGTAACTGGGGGAAAGCAGAGGCACTCGCTTGCTGAGGCCAAGGGAAAAAAGACCCGGTCATCTCCGCCACACTGACCTTCGAGGGCTTTTCGAGGATTGCGATGTGATGGCGTGGGCGATGAGTGATAGTGAAAGCAATGCTTTGACTCATCTGTTGGTGTAAACACAGAATGCCTTTGCACAGTAGAGCGGGATGCAGCTAGGACTCAAAAAAGTCATCCAAATCCACTGTTTAAAGGGGAAGACAACTGGAGGGCCCATTATGTGGCCCCCGCTCTCCTGTCGTGTCCAGGCTGGTTCGTCTGTCACGGTGAAATGGCAGGACTGCAAATTCCGCTCGACAGCAGCAGCTCCCCTTAGGGAGACTAAGGGGCATCAACCTGTCATAGTCACACACTGTTGCTGACAAGGTGATGACGAACACCTTTCATTAAAAGGCAGAAGCTGGCCTGTTCCTCTTCCAGAGCATGCTCCCATCTTAATGTCAAATGGAGAGCACCGGGGCTGGAACAGAAAGCCTCGGGGCCAAAATCCGACATGATTTTATCAACATGTCACGTCAACATGATGCACGCTCAAAAATTCATAGGACCTACGAATCGGAGGCAAAGGGAGGTGCACTCCTGCCTGCGATGGAGCACTCCCATGGAGTGAGCCTTGTCACGAGCTGTCAACGCTGCCGATGCTGCAGAAAACCCGAATATGGATTCATACTGCGTATACCTGGCCGCGAAGACGGCTCCAAATGGGTGGTGACAGGTGGGTATTTCTGACAATTTATAATCACCAAGAAATCCCGACTGGAGAGAGTCATTAAGCTGCACACAACAATGCCGGCCGGTCTGTGACTGCTCTAAAGAGACGGCAGAGGCAAATGCTCATAGCTGGCAAGAGGAACATTGCTGAGCTCGGTTTTCTAGAGTCGGAGCCCTCGCTCGCTGCTGAGTAGGAGGCTTTTTTTTTTTTACAAGGTGTGACAGTGTGGCTGGTGTTGTTTTCACCTTGTGAGTCTGTTTGTTTGTACAATGGTGACAAAATGTGGTCCTAGAGAAGCCTTCTGAAACTGGAACTGACACAGAGGCAGTTTTGACTGCTCTGGCAGGTGTCCGTCTGTGTGACAGATGTCAACGTCACAACCGTGTGAGATACAGTCACAGAACAGGTGGGGAAGTCGAACGAAGGCCAATTGGAAGTTGAGTGTAATCTCATGCCCCGTGACCAGTGAGCACTGACGGGGTGGAATGCCAGCACGTTGAAGGATGGGTCAGCGGGTGGTTTCGATTTGTCACTTCTGCGGGTATAAACACCATATTCAATTTGGGTAAACACAGTCAATCGATGTAGTCTGAAGCCGTTTCCAGACTTGACGTTGGAAAACGTCAGGAAAATTGGGTCCGGACATTTTTCCGGAGACGCGCTCACAGCAGCAGGAGCATTTCCGTAAGCCTTTGGTAGGGCGCCCACTCGCTCGCCGCGAATCTTTTGGAGATCCTCGCGCTGTAGTCTCCGGCTCACTCGGACAGTCTCCGGGAAGTTTGCAAGGGTCCGTAGCAACATTTGCAGACATTTGCGTTCTCACATGCAGTCCATGGAAATGTCCGGACTTCAGTCCACGTCTGAAAGCAGCTTCCGTTACGTTGGCTGCAGCCCGAATGAGTTTTTAGATCAACATTTTTTTTACCTGCTATAGCTTTAAAATGTAATGTCGAGCCCCCAATTTGAATTTGTTTCCGAAATGATGAATGAAAATAATGTTTTTTTGCCATCACACTGCTTTTTTGACAGATGTTCAGTATCTGTTAGGGAGTTATGGAGTCATTCTGTCATAGTGTGTGGCATTAAAGTAAATCCCCTGCCTGACAATTTTGCACGATGGCTCATCACAGGCAAGAAAAGATGAATCACCTGCTGTAAAAGTTCGGCCGTGAGTCCAAAACATATACAAAGGGGAACAATGATAACGATGCTAATAGCAGTAAAACTAATACTGTAATTTATACCGAGAGTGATGCCATCATAAACACATTTACTGTGTGCAGTAGGTTCAGAAGGATGGAAACGTACATTTCCATTGATTATTCAGCTGAACAAAAAGGGAAACTGTGAAGCACTGGATCCATTAGGGTCCACTAGCAGAATGTAAATTATCACATTAGGAGCAATAAAATAGCTCGGATCTCTCAGCAAACACTAGTGTCTGAAGTGCTCTGGCTGCCGGCGCATGGCTTCGAATGAGACACGGCTCCCGCACCTACAATCCATCCACAAATCATTGCCGGCCAAATGAGTGATATCAAACCCTGGCGACGACACGTTGCTGCCATCTCCATGACAACTTGGATCGCAGGTCTGGATTCCCGGAAAGTTTATACCTTCAAACTCACTTCAGACTTTGAGCTGGGCTCGTCACTGAGTCGTCTTTACATCAGAGACTTGTAACTAAGGGAAACGACTGGTGTACCATTTTATCATTTCAATAACAACACAAAACACAATGGGAGGAATCTCAAATGAACAAATTAGCATATTAGTGTTGTATGTTGACAAGCCTGAAATCCCAAATATTCATGTTATAACCCAAGTGAAAGGACTTTAATTTTAGCCTATCATAATAAATAAACAAAAATACATGGTTGTCAAATAAAGAAAAACAAGACAGGAACCCTGGTGGTCTCGCCGAGATATAACTTCCCGTTGCCAAAAAACAAGGTTTTTATTCCGTCGATTCTCACGTCCGAAAGCCTCCAGAGGTGGTGTTCAAGCAGACATAAAACTGGAATGGGGGAAATTCTAGGGAATTATTTTTTCACTTGTCTGGGACGACATTTATTATTCGCCGCAGAGTTATTCCATTTGGCTGTTATGACGGCACAGCAGTTGAATGGCCGTATAGATCATGTTTTCATGCATACGGAAAATGCCGACGTAATGTGATTTCGACAGTAATGTGAGTAAGGTGGAGCTCCTGTACATTGTGCTGTGTTTGTTAGCGTGATGAGACTCTAAAAGGAAAATTATATCTACAGTATATGTAGAGTCATAATCATCTGAATTTTTACTGTTGTTTTAATTGGACTATTGGATCATAAAGGTCAAAGAGTTTGAAGGTATTTTATCCTGCACTGTAGCTTTAGGGATGGCGATATCATCCAGTTTGTCCACCATTTTGGTCCAGACTAAAATATCTCAACAACTATTGGAACGATTGCCACGCAATTTGGTACGGACGTTTGTGTCCCCCTCAGGAGGAATTGTTTTATAACTTTGGTGATCTCCTGACTGTAGCGCCACGTCATGGTCAAGTTTAATCTGTCCAATTCTTTAGTTTTACACCCCGATACCTGAAAGAACATAACAATACAACCTGCCAAACATCAGAATCTCAGGAGGCTCTCTGTACGTGCGTTGGTATAAGCATGGCTGGAGAGTCTTAAGAATTTTTGATCTACCGTATGAAGCGGGAGAATGGCATGTCTGTCATTGCCGTAGCACTCTCGGATCGCCTGGAAGGGCACTATGTAACTTTGGTGTATACCGTGCAGGACACTGGCAACGTGTTTTACGGCATACGTCACATGCCAACAACCAGAGATAACCGCAGCTAGCAGCCAGTTGGTTGCCCCGAAACGGACCGATTGAAGCCGGCAGCACTAAACAGCATGGGCAGGCTCAAAACTCAACTTGTATTATTGACGGTGAATATATAACCGATGGAACACACGCAACTAAACTCACGGAAAGTACAAAAATTCAAAGTAGGCTAACAGGCACCTATGTGAGAAGTTAGGTAGATAGTAGATTGGATCGTGTGGGGTGGTTAGCGTTTGGAGCAGGGGAGTGACGGTGAAATAAGCAATCCCAGATGCGTAGTTCCCTCCAGTTGATCCAATTCAGCACCAGCACGGAAGTGTGATATCAAATTAATGTAAATCTACGCCGGACTGTATGCTGGCACACGTGGGTGCCTGGAATTCTCCGTGGGCGCCCGGGGCCCCCGAGCACACTAGGAGACTCTGCGTCTATGATCCTATATATTATACAGCGTTCTACAGCAATAGCATCAGCTGCACCAGTCCTGCCACATTATTATGTGAGCCGTGACTCTAGGGAAGTAGAGCTTTCTGTTATCGTGGCATAATGAGAGACCGTGGAGCTGCATTATTTCTGCTATCTTGGCAAAAGTTTCTCTGTAAGTAGCTGTGATCAGCCTTGTTTCCCAAACAGTCACTCAAAGTTACACTCGTCTGTACAAAATCAATCACGGTTGAGCTTTAATTTGTCATCAAAAGAAGAACATCGCTGGTTACAGAGATTCATTATATCATACATTATACATCATACGTACATTAACAGGTGCTGTTCTGAGAGTGACGGTGTTTGCATGCATCTAAAAATTCGCATAATTTGCAGTCACTGCTACTTGCTGAAAGGTCATTTCAAGTGTTTACAGAACACGTTACACCTGTTCATGAATTTATGCATATCTCATATTGCAGCCGGGCTTTGTTGCATGAGAAGCACTTTTCATGTTCACGAGCATTATTTCTGTTGCTTTGTTGTCGCATGGGAATGCAGGAGCCGATGTGCCTGTACAGGTACATGTTTGCGCTCGTACGGCAGATTGGAGGGCAACTCGAAATCTTAAAATGAAGTCCATTCCTCAACAGTCTTTCCCTGGTTTTAGTTCGCACCGCAGATACTGGGAAAGTAGCGCTGTCTCCCAAATGTGTCCCTGAATATATCTTTGTTCGACATAATGAGCTATGACTGGGGAAAGAAAAGTAATCGCAAATGAGTTTCTACGGTTTGCGTCAGTTAATTAGTACCTGATTAAGCGGGTCAGTGGAGATGTCCACACGCTGCTGGAGAGGAACGAAAAGAATGTCCATTAACCACGACTGTTTTTCAGTCAAAAGATGAATTTTTGGAAATGTTTCACACAGGCCGCACAATGTGAAAACAAAACAATGACACAAATGAGCTCTACAACGCTGCAGCAAACAGAAATAAATAAATGACTTGCTGGAGAATTAATGGCAGTCCATTTAGTTGTGTGCAATAAGAGCACAAGGCTTAATCAGAATTTTTTTTTTTTGTACAGGAAATAACTTAACTTTTACATTTGGAACTGCTAGACACAAAAGAAAGTCTCATTAACATTCAGGGTTTGCTCTCTCTGAACTTGTCGATGACATCCTTTTTCCTCCTGCCCCCCTGAAGACTTGTTACTGTGTTCAGGGCAGCTTGTGAAGGCATTGCTGTGTAAACTGATGTGTGAACTGCGACTTGAATGCAGATGGAGAGGCAGTGTTATTTCCTGGAAGAAGGAAACGTTCTCGCATTCTTTTTCCTTCAGATACTCGCCTTTTTGAGATTGCATAGTTGGGCTGTCTTCAAAAGTGTCACATAGCAATTACACACTTGTTAAGACCTGGGAGTTAAGAAAGGCTGTGCAGCTCAGACATGTGAATCATTCTCACTTGCAGGCTGATATGTTGGGATTTTTTCTCTCCCAGAAGATGAAGTGCTTCGGTTAGTTTGGCCTCCTATGGTCTTGTTACGACGGTATCACTCCGTCTGAATCTCTGATAACCAATTACATTTTGGA
This sequence comes from Scophthalmus maximus, assembly GCF_022379125.1. Taxonomy (NCBI): domain Eukaryota; kingdom Metazoa; phylum Chordata; class Actinopteri; order Pleuronectiformes; family Scophthalmidae; genus Scophthalmus; species Scophthalmus maximus. The sequence continues at coordinate 6,233,539 of NC_061520.1, forward strand.
ACAGATTCTAACCAGCAGAGTTGAGAAGGATACTTTTGAAATGTAATCGATTACTATCTCGTTAAAAGAAAGCCTATATGGTAATATAATTCTAATTACATCACCAAATTAATGTAACTTATTATATTTTGATTGCATTTCTAACAAATCTTTTAAACTGGACAATAAAGCTGAAATAAACATGAATTCAAACCAATTACCTCTTGAACACAACACTAATAATAATATGGTTTGTCCATATTCAACCTTTTTCAACAGCACATAGCTACAGATTTGAATGCATACAGGCAAATGGATGGAGCCTATAGCTTGGTGTAGCCAGACTAATACTCAAATGCGTATTAGTCTGGGACCTCTCAGTTCCTTTTTCAATTTCCAAGAGGCGTAACCAACGGACACGGAAGAAAATGTCCCCGGACTCAATTGGCTAGAAACTACAACCAGTGGGAGCAACGAATCATGTGACGTCTGTTGAACGACACGCAAAAATGTCAACAGACCAGAGCAGAGAGGAGCTGCCTGTGATGATGATTCCACGTTGTCTGTGAACTAGTGTAGCCGTCTTTGAAGGAGAAATGTGAAAAATATCGGGTGCTTTCAGTCAAATGCTCGTTGATCAGCGGCAGCCATCTTGGTTGTTTACAAAAGTCTCTTCTCTCCGCGCCATTGGTATAAACCCCCGCTCCATTATCGGATGATCGGTTGTGATTGGTCCAGAAAGAGTTCTGGAAAATCACTGTCCAATGGAGGGGGATCCAGACGAAGTCTGGCACAGCGAATGAAATGAACTCCCAGAATTCATCTTGGTCCCCTGGGGGCTACATGGAGCCAGTCTAGACGTAGAAAAAGCTCTGTGTGAAGCCACCCTACCCTTGATGGTGTCGCTCGCGAAACATTCCTGCACAGCGATAAGATGCAAAGCAACAGAATGAATGGTATACAAGCTCTTGTGGCAAAGATTTGTTAATCCTAATTCAACCAAAACCGTCTTCTTATGCAGCCACCCGTCCCCACAAAACCAGTAATGTCATAGTCTGACATCTGTGGTCTGCACTAAATGTCTTTGTGTTTTTCACTGCAACCATCCTCGCTGCTTCAAGCCTCAACTCCCACATTGTCTCCGTCTCTGGTAAGCTCGAGTATCTGTCACATTTCAACGGGAGGATTTTGGCGTCCTTATTGACAAACCCTGTCAAATATTCCCGTCGCTGTTTTTTCCTGCAACAAAGACATCAGCAGCAGTGACTCAGTGAGACACTGCTGCCTGCCAGTTGCCATCTTGCTACATGTGAGGAGAGACAAATCTGGTAAACAGAAGGATATGCAGCCTACACACTGGCCCATGCGTACGTGGTGAGTGCCCATGTCCACCTCCAGCTTCGCTGTGCTGCCAACATCTGCTGCAGCTCTCAAAGGACTTGTGGGCTAGACCACTGGCTTGGAAGTCTGAGTGTATATTGCCTTTGATCCACAAAAGTGTTTGAAGGATAATGAGACCCATGATCTTGAAAAACACAGAAATGAAATTCATGCACATATTCTCAATGAAAACTGTTTTTTTTTTGTTGTTTTTTTTACCTCAGCACAGATTCATTCTGAAGGTGTTTGGAGGGAAACCTTATAGGTGAGGGAACAGGTGTTCACACTCGCGAGCCGGCAGCGTAATTTAATCCATTATGCATAAATAAGATTCTCATGTGCATGATAAAATGAAGTCACTCTGTGGAACAACATATAGATCCAGCAGCTGGTGTTGCAGGAAAACTCTCCATCCTACAAAAACAAAGGCACGGCACCGTAGAGGGATGAAGCGTTGGTCAGTAGGTGGTCTGGTGAAGTCGATGCTGCCACTTTGCATCAATGGGATTGCGATGATGTGTAAAAATAAATGTAACCATACATTTTCATTTTGTTTTTGTCCCGGTTGGATTTAAAATCTCCTTTTTGAAATTTCCCCAAATTTGGACTGAATTCTCATTTTAGGTCTTTTTCAATATAAAGTCATAAGATTTCAGAGGACATTGAAAACTTTCCGTGATCGTGTACAACTAACTAACTATTGTCATTACTGAATAATCTGCTGATTATTTTCTCAATCAGTCGATTAATTCGTTAATGATCTACATGTCCGTAAAACGTCAGAGATTATTAACAGATGACCATTAGGATTTATTTCTACAAGTTCAAAGTGATGTTCTCTAATTCCTTACTTTATAGCTACCATTTTTAATAAGCGATCAACTGTTTTCTCTGTTGTTAGTTGATCAATTATTTGGTCAGAACATTCCATCACGATTTCCCAGAGGCCAAGTCGACACTCTCAAACTGCTCTTTGTCCAAAACTCAAAGATATAGGGGTTAACTAGTTAGCTGTCATAGTGAATTCACACAAAAAAACTGAAATGTTTCCATTTTAGGAGGTAGAAATAGAGTATTTTGCAGCTCTGCATATTGACCTGTGTTCTTCTGATACCATAAACAACAGGCCATACCTCTGTGCTTTCAGGAGATTCCTCTTTTGTTTCAACATAAACCTACATTGAATTTAATTGAGATCATGGGTTGAGGAAAAAAAGAAATGTAATATTATTATATTACTACATTGTGTGTTGGTCCAGGGCCTAGGAACAGTCGTTCAGAGTAGGAGGATTATTCAGTCAGTTTAAAGTAAAAGGGAGGATCAGTACACGGCTCATGGTGTAGTCGACTGTGGGGTTGCCTCAGCAGGTAACTCTGTTTAAAATTAATGCTCAGAGGCTCTGAAAGTTGGAACCAAAGTTGTTTTAAACATGTTTTCTTTTATCTTCCTTTTTTTTTATTGTGTTACAGAAAAGATAGGCTCAGTGAATGTCTGATGCCTTGTTGTCTTGGGTTTTTTCCTTTATTTATTTTTTGCTATAAAACAAATGGTGGTACTGTTGTTTCTTGCTTGTCCCTTGTTGTTCCCAAAGTTTTAGTTGCTGATAACTGAGTTTTTTACACAATCAGGCCATTCTGTAGCTTCTCTCACTGGCATTGAAAAAGAAAAAGAAAACCTTCCCTGCGATTGTGACACCTTACACAAAAGGGAGGTGCTCTGGTTCTGGATTTGCTCCCCAGAGTTTGCAGGTCTTGTGTATTTTTTGTGCGGTAGATGCGTCTAATCTTAGAGGACTTCTTTTCTCTTTTTTCATGGGATTCAGGTTCGAGGCCAGATGGAGACTCGGCCTGAAACCACAGCTTTTCTCCCAGACATTTGATGTTTGCGCGGCCGTACATCGTGTTCTTCCCTTTATATTGAAATACAACAAACACAGACTACACCGCCAGACCACTTGTTCCTGCCGATATGGCCCAGTTTTCCATTTGCCGCAGCTTCAGGTGATTCATTTGGGAGTGGGTCTCTCAGGGCGGCAGCTCTGATAAGACAGAAATTGCTTAATCCTGACAGGCAGGCAGGTCCAGCTCAACAGATACAGTTAATCAATCAATCAATCTGTCTGAGGGAGTAGCAGCCTCCTGTATTGACTTACACCCAGACGCTTTCTTGGACACGCTACACACTGATGGCCTGTGATGCAGTCGCTCCTAACAGGTTTTGCTGCTTTAGTTGTATTAATACAAAAAAATAAAGAAAAAAAAAAGAAATCACATGTGACCCACAAGATGAAGTACGCTAGGCATCATTACCAAGCGGCGCTCGGAGTCAACAGGAGGCTGGAGATGGTTCACCTCATGCCATCTTTTCACTGGACCATTAAGCAGCCTCACAGACTGAGCGAGCGCAGCCTCCAGCGCCAGAGGCTCCAAAAGAGAAACCGGGGCGTTTGGATATATCCTAACCTGTAGGTTCAAGATTGAAGCCTGCATATTCAATCCAGGGCCCCTGAGGTTGTGCGTGCGATGAGAGGTAGGAATTGTCAGCTTCACAGTGACGGGAAACCCGGTAGCGGCGATGAGTATGTCGCTGCGCCTATAGCAGGGGTCTCAAACTCAACTTACCTGGGGGCCACTGGAGGTAAAGTCTTGGTCAGGCTGGGCCGCAGCAAGTATTCAACAAATTGCCTGTGCTCGTCGCCAACCTTTCTCGTCACGGCAGGTTTTGGGAGAGACATGACTGGAACTGGGTGATGGCATATATTTTTCGCCCACTTGGTGTCACTCCGGAACACGGTTCAACCAAGTGACTAACGTTGATACTTCCCCTGGTACTTCCATAGATTTTGATCAAAACCTAGATGCCGGATGTCGCCCGGACAAGATGGCGGCGCCATTCAATTCTACGAAAGTTGCTCACCATAAGGTGCTTCGAAGTTGGTTAGCGGCGGGAGCCGAGGAGCGCGTGGGCGTGTGCGTTCCATGGTTACAGCGAGATGATAGTCATTGGATCAGTCAGTCGGCGAGCGGGAAGTCAACAATTTTTAATATGCTCTTCTGGCTCCCCGATGGTTTCCCCTCATAGCATCTTCATCCCTTTTAAGCCGCATGAGATTCCTCCCTCCCCGCTCTCCCGGCGCAGGAGAATCAGCGCTGGTTCTCACATTTCAGTCCACTTATCGCCTGCGAGATGCGGCTCAGTGATCTTAGCCCTCCATTAGCCTGCACGGCGAAAGCATCCAGTGCAAGTAAACAAAAAAATTTAGGGGATGGCCAGTTTCGTCTTCCCCTCCGTTCGCGACCCCTCGTCTTCCAAATGACTCGCGGTGTCGCCAAAACAAACGCATTACGCCCGCCGTGTTGGAGAAGCACGGCTCGTGTTAATAAGCCTTGTTTGCATGTCCTAAGAAACTTCCCGGGGCCGGCACGGTAATGGCAGCGGCTCTTTACCGTGGAGTTGATATTTCCAAGAGATAAATTGCGCCCCTGTTTTTCTCAGGGTTCTCAGGGAAGGCGAAATCAAACGGCCACAGTCAGCCGTTGCATAATATCATGTCTCTGCGAGATTTAGCACATATCTCAGGGTCCTAAATAAATCACAACTGTCAACTGCGTTTCGCGGTCGCCGTAATTAATGTGCCCCAGAGTTGGGCATTTACACCCAACGGGGACAAAACGCATCGGATGTCAGGAGAAAGACAATGGGAGCATTTCAATCAGTTGGGTTTTGTGTACTACTGCTTCTCCCATCAGTCTCCTCTGGCAGGTGATGTGCGCAGATCCATACATCATGCAGATCACGATCCCATCGGTGCGAATGAACACAGGTTTATTAACCTGTTCATCACTTCATTCTTTAAGGTATTCACACGTCATCACTTCCCCCCCCCCTCCTTTTTTAAAAGACGTATTCCTCACACTAAGGACTGACATTACGTCAGTCAAAACGCCAACATCTTCTGGTTCCAGCTCAGATTCGGATCAGTGAAGTGAAATACTTCTGCCTTCGTCTTAACATACAGACGACACCATCACAGACCTGCATTGACTGTGTACAATACACACACATATACATATAAACACAACATATATATATATATATACACACATTACATGTACAACAATGTGTGCGGTGCATATGGTGGCGTCAGCTGCTCAGCGACCAGACTGCCTGAGGAAAGAAATCGTTTTTTCGTGAGATGGCTGCTGTGTGATTTGACCGCACCGCGAAACGTTCCTCAGATGAAGGGGGACGGGAACAGAACACGAGCGGAGCGGCTGGTGTCCTTAATGACGTGTCGGGCCTCTCCTCTCGCAGCCGGTGGATGTTGTGAAGCCTGTGGTAGTTCTGTGCCAGTGATTTTTCTCTTTCTGTGGAGCAGTCTGCTCTCCTGTGCGGCGAGGACGCCAAAACCACGCTGCGACACGGTCCTCTGAGTTCGCTCTCGATGGTGCGGCGATAAAAGCTCACAAGAGCCTCGCGGCCAAAGCCAAGAAAAAAACCGCGAGGCGCCCCTCGGAAAGTGCAGCGGCTGCCGTGCCTTCTCGAGGTTGCAGTTAGTGGTCAGAGGACTGTGGGAGGTTGTCTGAGATGTGTGGACCGACAATCCCAACAAATGGTGGAAGTGGGAATATCGGTTGATATAAATGAGAATATCATTGACTTTGTTTTTCTTATTGACAATTAAAGAGAGATTGTTTTCGTGGAAACTCAATAGTTAACTTCCCTCCTGTAGGCCCCTTCCTCACTGTCACTCGTCAGTCCAAACACTGTGGAGTCGCCGGCCAGTCTCATGATGCTGCTGTTATCATTGAAGTGGCAATGTGAACATTTTCATCTTTTGGACCCGGTTTTATGAATCTTTGTAAGGCATTTTCGGTTTTGGACGGCAATCTGAAGATTCGCCTGTTGCAATTTGTCAGTTATCTGATATTCATAATAGATTAATCATTGATTAATTGAAAACCAGCAGATGAATCAATCATAAAAATAATAATTAATTGCAGCACTCCACATGTAGGTGCTTTGTTCACACAGTTCAGACTCAAAGAACTGATATGACGTCTTTTACATTGTGACACTGGCGCTCGACCTCTACTCAACCAACTAATGACCCAATTTCAGGCAGACGACAAGAAAGTATTTCTGATTCGGACACTAAATTCATCGCAAAATCTATAATGAATTATCCGTCCTCTGAATTTGAATTTTACATAGTGAACAGATCATTAAATAGTTAGACATTGGTGTGAGTTCAGGTTCGCTGAAGTTCATACTGATGCTGTGTTACATTAAACCTCGGAAGTCGGATCTCCGAGCCAGGAAGTCGAGGGTTGGTGATTTCTTTTCCGACCTTACCAAAATTGGGATTCCGACTCGGAGGGGCGTTCCAGTTGCAATTTTTGACTCGGGATGTCGTAATTCCGAGTCACTGGATTATAATGGAACGATCAACCCGATTTTCCGAGCTCCGAGTTCCGAGGTATAATGGAACGCAGGGTGATTCCTTCAGGTTTCCCTCGGGATTGTGAAGATGATCTTACTGCGGATTGACTGCGAATTGACTGCGATTAGTTGTCGCTTCCCCTTCAGTCACATTTATATACCCTGCCCTGCCAAAAGAAAAGCTGGAGGTCGCATATTAATAATAAGTGAGCACAATGAACCAAACAAGTGCCGTAATTAGAACAAAAATAAAAGCTAATATGATAATAGTTCTGAAAGCTTTAGCTGCTATTTTCCTATAATTTGGTTCACTTCATTACAGCGGTGCTCTGAGAGTCCTTTTCTTCTTTGCCAACCATTTTACTCTGACAACTGTGGTCACTTATGATTTTGCGAATATTCAAAACGCCGCTCACCCGCAGCGAGGCTTGGCCGAGGTGCTGCAGTGTAGGAACAAAAAGGAACGTTGGAGCGCAGAAGAGAAGAAACGCCTAATTTCAGGCTGCACAGATCCGAGTGAGAGGCGGCTTCTCTTCCTGTTGTGAAGCGAAACACAGGCTGGCATCAAGATTGTTCTTTGTCTCAAATGCAGAAGCGTGACAGCTGGCAGAGAAGAGAAAAAAGACTGCACATCAAGACTTCCTCCGTGCTGATGCATGGAGGCGTGTGAAGGCCCGAGGATTCACTCCGCAAAAATACCTTAGTGGCAAACCGTGCGGTGGTGGAAATGTTGGTACTTCATGATAAATCACCGCCTCTTAAGAAAAACACACAGTGTTTTGTAACGTTTTGCGTACTATATGATCATAAGGATCCCTGCGCTGACGCCACGCAGGACAATCTCAGTCGATGTGAAAAAGAATCTGCTGTAACAGCTGTTCTGATGACCCATCATTCATCTCGGACCATTTTACCGGAAGAAAAAAACCAAAAACATCAATCATCTAGTTTTTGTTTCTCTAGTGCGAGCATCTGCCGCTCTTCTCTGTTTTACATGAGTGTGAGCTGAAAATCCGAAGAAATCTCCATGTTCAGTTCCTATTCTTATACACAGGACCATTGACGATGCTAATTATGCCGGGAATAAACAGCCAATTAATCTACGATTGAAAATGAATCGCAGTCCTGGATAATAGTCCTGGTGTGATTGGTGATACAAGTCATAGATTAGTGCAGGAATGCGGCACAGCGCTAGCCAGGCGTAGCCAGACTTAATACTCAAATGCGAATGAGTCTGGGAACGCTCGGTTCATTTTCAGATTTTTTTAGTCGTTACCAACTGACGCAGATCAAAATGCCTCCGGACGCAACACGACAAGTCACAGCAACGGATCGGCGTGAGGTCTGTTGAGCGACGCCGAAACGTCAACAGACCAGAGAGGAGATGCCTGAGATGATTAATCCCACGTTGTCTGCCAACGAGTGTTGCCGGTTTTTTGTTTTGAGAAATCAGGAAATATCGGCTGCTTTCAGTCAAATGTCTCGTTCAACGGCGGCAGCCATCTTGGTTGTTTACAAAAGTCGCTCGTCTCCTCGTGGCGGTGTAAACTCCGCCCATTATCAGAAAATCGCGAAATTGCGATTGGACAGGCAAGATTTCTGCCGGAGGGAAATCACTTCCCGATGGAGGGGATCCAGACCGTAGTCTGGATGGAATTGGGCTCCCAGAATTCGTGTCAGCCCCCCCGGCTAGTACAATGCTGCACAATGTGATACTGAAGACGACACAGCAGCGGCGATAGCGGCGAAATTGTTGGTTAAAACTTAACGTGAGACGGGATTGTTCAGGGTCAGAGTCGTAGGGGCCGAACGGCGGAGAAGTAGATCGGTGACGGATGACGAGATTGGTTTAGTGCGCCGCAGGTTGTTTTGGTTTTTTTCTGTTTTCCTGCCGTAAAATTAAAGTGGTATCCGCAGACCACTTACCCGTGCGAACAAAGGGCAGCGTTGCAGCTTTGATCCACCTCACCGACGCATCCTTTTAGTCGTTTTTCTTTTTATAATCTCTCAGTCGAAAACATTACGGCGGCCTCCTCTGAGCTCCCCAGTCCGTGTATGCAGCTTAACCCTCCTCCCTCCATTCGTTTTTCCCTCCAGAGCAGCCTCCCTTCTTCCTGCCTATTGATCTGCCGTGCAGCACCAACATGCCGGAGTGTCAATTAGAGAGCCCGTCCTTCCCATCTGCCAGCTCCTCTGAAAAACTTTCCCCGGCTGGCGTCGCCATCGACGGGGAGACATTTTCCTCTCAAAATGGTCACAGACGCGTGTGACAGGATGTGCGAATGAAAAATAATATTTGCTAATGTGTACAGTGTTTCGTGCGTACTGTTGGGCATCCACAACAGTGACTACGCTGACATGAACATGGCGTTATTTCAACTATTGACCTCGTTATTATTCCTTTGTTTCAATTGTGATGTTTACATGAGTTGCCCAGTAGAATAATCCATTCATATTCACGTCAAAGAGCATTGTCTGATTATGACGTCAAGCGACTGCCGTACATGTCACAAAATGCCGAACAATAGTTTGCTATAATGCGATTAAGAAGGGTACATGTGTACATAACGCTACTAAGATCACAATATCGATTATTGCTTATTCAGATTGGGACCTTATCTGGGTAACGATGCTCAGAAAATCTTCTGTGCTGATTGGGTCTAATATCGGAGTATTGCTGTCCATGTCAACGTTCAATCCACACAGAAATAACAAACAATTTGAACGCTCACACACACACACACAGACACACACACACACACGCGCGACAATCTATAATTAAGATTTTTTTGCATAAAAAAAAATCTTAATTATAGATTGTCGTTCTTTAGGTAAAAGAACGTAAATACTAATATATGTTCAAGTTGTAAAATAGTTTTTTACGCGTCTTCAGTTTGCTTTGTCTTTGTGTGCATTGGAACTCATTTGTGAGCGCCCACATTAGTGAATTTAATCATTTTTCACTAGTAGATCATGTACTATACATGTTTGTGACCATTCTAAGTTGCATTCCTCTCCAAGGCCATCCAGCTGCTGCTCACGTCTCAGACAATGAGTAGGGGAATCATCTGCTGAAAATGAATGCACACACACGTATATATATATATGTATTTCTAATGTTCCCTCTGCAGGACTGATCAGACATTAAAATGCTCGGGCTCGGAGCCGTGAAATTTCTAATTTGCAGCAATAAAAAAGATACGAGCGAGTCTAAAGGTGAAGTGGCTGGTCACATTCAGATGAAGTGTAGTTTTAAGGGTGGGCGCGCTGAGGAAAAGTGGAAGGGTTACTCCGTGAGCAACCACAGCCTATGGAGTGTTTTTGTTTCCACTTCTTTCTGGATCACATCTCCTCCAATGGCTTTGTTATGCACTCCCCGAATATCAAAAAGTGTCTGTACATATGGAGACTCGGTTGACAGATGGGTGGGGCGAAGCGAGACACGGGTACAATGTAAAACGACGCCCACAACGTGTCATCTTGTGCACCTGCGGAATTATAGTTTTATTCGATAATATTTCACCCACGAACTCTTATTAAGTTGAATCTTCTTTAATAACGTTTAAAAAAAACAACAACAGACGTCTTCTAATGTGCAGGTGAACCGCGGAGGTCGTTGGAAAATACGTGATCGCGAACACGACGTGTGCTCGAGGTGCTCCTGTAGATTCGGCTTGACGTTACATCGCACTTTGTTTGCCTGCAGGTTATCGTATGGCCTTTCAGAAATTAATGCACACGTGTTTCTCCTGAAATATGCTCCTGCACCTGAGGACAGGTTGTTGCCCTCCTGATTCAGTCTCCGGTAGTTCCTGCAGCCGTCGTTGACATTTGGTAGGCTCCTCGAGTCTCATGTTGTACGGGGGTGTGTCACCACGGGCGGATTTGTAAATGTACACACATTTTTATGTGTATACCCCAAAACGGAGGCAGATGTACGTTGTGTCGAGGCTTTGCGATTGTTAAATGAGCCACGACGTTTGAATGTAGGTCTTCACATGTAACCTGATTTCATTGAGTGTGCTAATACTGCACTTTCCCACCCGGTTACTCCATCACCATATGTCATGTTGGGTTGCTTCTTCCAGCTGGGTTCTGGAAGAAGAAAGCATTGATGAGGTGGAACCTGATTTCATTGAGTGTGCTAATACTGCACCTTCCCACCCGGTTACTCCATCACCATATGTCATGTTGGGTAACGGTCTGAAAGGTGGTGCGCTTGATTAAAACGGGATTCATAGATTTCAATAGAGTGGTGAAATGAAATGTTTAATTCAAAAGGGGTTCGGGCAGCCCACCCTGAATGCACACGGAGATTCTTTCACGATTACGGAGTGAATCATCCCTCGCGCGCGGCCAACGAGAGAAACCGTCGCGAGACATTCATCCGCGAGCGAGACAAATACACGGCCAGTTAACATGATAATGCGTGATGTAATCTTGGGATGTGCGAGATCCATTTCTTTTTTCCGACGGGCAAAAAGATACTCAGATTCAGATTAGCTGGTTTCTCGGTGGGATGGAGACACGCGAGCCGTCTCCCCACCAGCTCGTCTTTGCGCAAACACGGAGCCCGATGACATCTGTCTTGAATTCTGTCTGGCAGAACCCTTTCTCATTTGAAATGTACAATGTTTACAGCTGTATTTTCTTTGCCTCTCTCTATACACGATATGCTGGCAGCGGCAGAAGCAGCTCTGGCTGCCGTCGCCTTTCAGAAGTCAGATATGCTGGGGCAGGGTTTTTTGTATTTGCAGTATTTGCCGGGGGCTGAGGTGAGTCGCCCGGCTCTCCGGTTGTCACCGACTCTGCGGCGGTTAAAGTGGACCGGCAGTGAATCAACTCTGAAAAATTACTTCTCACTCAGTGGGAGATAGTTGGGGTGTATTCAAAGGACCTTGTCACTTCCAATGTGCTCTCAATGAATCTCGGCCGTTGCGGATTGGAGGCTTCAACCCACTCTGCCGGAAAACCAATGTCGACAGCCGCGTTCTGTGACTGTGTGCCGGTAGATTGTTCCTTCGGAGCCGATTACAGCCCCCGGGGAGTGAGCGGGGTGCAGATATGTACATACGAGATCGCCTGCAGTGGCATATTTTCTGCGTCTTATCTGGCAGGCATGGGTTGTTGTTTTTTTTTATTGTCCTGTGTGCATGCGTGCGTGTCAGAGGAAGAAAAAAAGAAAGAGAAAAGGTGGGAATGAGGATGTGTGTGCATGCCGGTACGGAGATAGGAATCTCAACGCACAGCTTTGAATCTGTACTATGTACCCGGGCGAGCTTGTTAAAAAACACTTAAATCTGCATCCAATCGAATGAGCTGCGCGGAAATGGAACAATGAACCGAGACAAAACAGAACGGAACAGGTGAAGATTCTGTCACAGAGCTGCAAGCGAGGATTTGGACTCAGATCTTACAGTGTTTCGATCCCTGCGGGGGGCAAACGTACAGGCCCTGGATGACCCCTCGGTCACGTCTGGTGAATGTGTCAGCGGCTGCCGCCACAATCAGGAGTCAGTTCGCCTAATGCAGGGATTTTCTTCAGGTGGATTTTTTTCGCCTTCCGAGCCATTTTTGGTGACAAACAAAAAAAGAAAAAGCCGTTCTCCACCTGTAACGGCATAGTAACAGTTTCAGACTGTTTTCCTCAGACTCTACCTTTTATAACGCTGCGAGGCGCAGACTTGAACACGCATTAGAGACTCTGAAGACCCGTATGAATTCCATTATGATACATGCGATTGATTTTGCCGGTAGCGAGAAGAAGCGCAGAGGCGATGCCGGTCCATTTGGCACAAAGAGATGCATCGGCTTAATCAATTCCCTCCGAACCTCTTCATGTTTCCGCTGACACTTTGAAGAAAGCACGTGATGCGGCGGCAGCGGCGATACGCCTTCCGGGAAGATAATAGTTTAATGGCGTGAAGTGCCAACACGGAACAGCAACCTCCAATGTCCTCCCATGCCAACAGTCTCAGTCTGAGCCCATGAAACAGTCCTTACTTTAAAAAAAAAAAAAATGACGTGCAGTAGTCAAAGAATCATTAGTTATGATGATCGAGGTTGATGAAGTGAAAATGACTCTCAGCCCTGTCAACCTTGAGTCCATGGCAACCTTTTGTGTGTATGAGGGAGGAATGAGTTCGGAATCAAAACAATCTCTTCATTCCACATACCGCTGAAGTTAAAAGGTTGAGCAAAAAAAAAAAAAAAAAAAAAAACGGCATTGAAATGCTCATACCAATATGAATCCATTTTCCTTTTTTCCCTGTCCACTGTCTCACTTCTCTTCTCTTTTTCATCTTTCAGGAATTTGCTCTGAAGCCCGTGGACCTAAGCAGGCCCGAGGGCTCTGACATATACCAAATCCCTGCCCACGGGAACCCGGGAGATTAAAAACGTCTGATTGAGGTGGAGAGGGAAAGAGAAGCAGAGAGAGAGCTGAGCGAAAGGGGACACGGAGAGAGAACCTTTGTTCTCCCGAATACCCCAAGTGGAGGATCTCCATGGAGAGGGGGGGCGTGTGAATGACAACAGGCACGAGAGCAGCTGCTGCCCTCCGCCGCGGTCAGGCGATGGAGTGAGGATCAGATCCGGTGAAAGAGCCAAGCTCATATTCTATATTAATTGAATGCCTGGGACAGAGGAGAGACATGAGAGGAGCCTTTTCTGGGCCAACTGCTTCCGGAGGTGTTGCAATTGACCCTCTGGCCATCATAGAATAATACCTGGCTCCTGTTCTCTTCTGATCGCCGGGTGTCGGTTGAACGGGGGGGGGTGGGGGTGGCGGGCGGATGTGTTGGCAGGCCGTGGTCATGTTTCAACCCTCGGCGTCTCGACCGGATCGGACCGGCCGTCGACGACATGGCCTGCTCCTGCCGCTGCTGCTGCTGCTCCTCTACGGCTCTCTGAAGGCCGCTCAGGCTGCCAAGCCCAAGGGGCCCGGACACACGCATCTGAACTCCATCCGCATCGACGGGGATATCTCCCTGGGCGGCCTCTTCCCGGTGCACGCCAGGGGCCACGACGGCAAGGCGTGCGGCGAGCTGAAGAAGGAGAAGGGCATCCACCGGCTGGAGGCCATGCTCTTCGCCCTTGACCGCATCAACAATGACAATAATCTGCTGCCCAACATCACGCTGGGCGCGCGCATCCTGGACACCTGCTCCCGGGACACCCACGCCCTGGAGCAGTCGCTCACCTTCGTGCAGGCTCTGATCGAGAAGGACGGGACGGACGTCAAGTGTCTGGGCGGCGGCGCGCCCATCATCACCAAACCCGAGAGGGTGGTGGGCGTCATCGGAGCGTCGTCCAGCTCCGTCTCCATCATGGTGGCCAACATACTGCGCCTGTTTAAGGTAAGACACATGCACGCGCTATCTCGTTTGTCCACAAAGAACGGGAGCTGTGCTCGCTCGGGAATTCTGCATGAGGCTTGAAAACTGTGACACGCGATGATTTTACTCTATGGATCCTCTTAATAATTGATAAACGGTGGCTGACGAACAACATGAGCCGCTGAACCGCGTGAGAGAACAATGCCTGTGAGATATCTGCTGCCACACTATGGACGCTTTCATAACTTTAGATAGGAAATCTCTTGATGAAACTCGGCACTGACTGTTGCCCCGGAGGAGGTGGTTGCTAAGCAGCGAGAGGTATTGCCTGTCACCGTACAGATGTGATTAATAGGACACTACTTGATTTCATATTTACCCCATAGCCTATTCTTCAAATCAGTTTGCTGTATACCGCTGCTTTTAATATATTTTGTTCTCAGACATTCAGTGAATTTATTTTCCGTCCTGTTATCCGTGGTTAGCATAATAGCCGGTATCCTCGTTACGGAAGGTTTGATTGCCGTTTGCGGCTCGGCTCTCTGCAAAGTAATACACCTTCCTCTCCCTTCGGAGAGAGAATGACTCTTTTTTGGAGACTTACTGTCGTGTGTTCGAAACGGTTTCACAGACAGTTGCACAGTTTAGCATAGATATAACTCAAATTACTTTCGGAGGGACCGGCCGTGGCAGTGGCTTATTTAAATTCGGCGGTAATTAGAACGAGGGATTCTTCTCCTCGGACGGCGCTCGGACTTCTAAAAAAACAACTTGTAAAACAAAAATGTATTTTTCAGATAAAAAAAGCCGATCATAATCCTGACTCTTCTTCACCTTGATAGTGCATTCAAATTCATGTCTAATTCAAACAATATGCTACCTCATCTCTTCGCTTATGAACACTGCGAGTCGAGACGCCGTCTGTGTCACAGAACCGCGTCTCTCCTCCGCAGCCCAGATGTTCACTGCAACCTCACTGGACTGCCGACTGGATTTGGAAAGGGCTGCCCGCTGACAACGTTGATGAGTCGGGATCCTCGACCGATCCATCCTTTTTGAAAAACTTTTTTTGAATAAATGTGATGCAAAAAGAAGAGGGGGGGGGGGGGGGTGCGATGGTGCCGCTGAATTGGTGTCGATGCCAAACATTGCCTTAGTTGGAGCTTCTCTTAAGTCGTGAATGAAACTCGACATCTGTTGGGTCGGGAGCATGTGGCAACGCGCCAGTTGAAGCCTCGACTTTCGGTGGGTCTGACTGTGAGCCTACAACACCTACAGCCTGACAGCCGTGCACCGATTGGACGGTACCAGCTGTCAATCACGCTGCATCCACGCTCCAATGCACACGGTGCCTTTTGGTCTGTTTCGTACTTTAAGGCTTCAGGCGCTTCTGCATTGGCTTCGTTATCCGGGCCGCGTGCCTGCGTCCATTTTCACACAAGTCTTTTGACAAAAACAAACAGTTGAGGGACTGAGGGACTGAGATGGACATTTTCGGGCATTTTGCAGACCAATAGATGAATCACATCTATTGGTCTGCTCGTCCTCTCCTCTTGAGCTCTTGCTCTGCTTCCTCTACTGCCTGCTAGCGCGATCGACACCATACACCAGCATGGCGGCGCCATTCGGATTATTATTACTCAATTAAGTCATGGTCAGGACGCACTTTTTTGTTTCATCGCGTATCTTGGAAGTTTTCCCGTCACAGATGATGACTATACGTGCGTAGAGCTTATGTCTTATGGTAAAACGTCAGACTTTCCCCCGTAGACTGAAGGGCTGTAGGAGTTAGGTGTGGGGTGACTGTAGAGGTGCAGCAGTTAATCGCTTCATCGTTTAGTAATCGACTACTAAATTAATCACCAACTATTTTGATTGGCGACCAATCGGTTCAAGTAGCTTTGATGGAGAAACAAGTCAATATTCTCTGACTTCAGCTCCTTTAATGAGAATATTTTCTGGTTTCTTTGCTCCTCTATGACGGTAAACTAAATATCTTTGGTGTGTGGACAAAACAAAACATCACGCTCGACATTCTTCACCATTTAATGACGTTTTATGGACCAAACAACTAATGGATCAATCGAGGACAATAATCGCGAAAGATGAATCGATTATGAAAGTAATCGCTAGTTGCAGCCCTAGGTGGCTGGTCTGTAGGTGTGTTGCATGAATGGAGTAGCATTAGTCTTGATTTCTAGGTAAGATAATGAAGATTGACTTGAACGTCTCACTAAATCTAAAATTGATTCGACCCTACGTTTTTAGGGAGGGGCTTACTGTAGATTTTATGCTTTTTTTTCATTTATTAGTCAACACAAGACTCCACAGCAACGCTCGCTCTATCATTCGTGCAGCACGAGTTGAGAATCTCACCCACAGACCGCCTCAGATTCACGCCGCTTGTCGAGGCCCCTCAGCATTAACCTGAGTGAAGCCAGTGTGATGGAAGACATGCTCAATTCTTGAGCCTCATCTACATGTTCTAATATATGCACGCCAGTCTTTTCTTCGCCTCACACATGCATCTATTCACGGGTGTGAGGAGCCGTTGACAAAATACGTAGTCAAGCGAGCGGGATCTCTCCGTCTCTATCCGTCTCCCACGCGTGAAATATGCACGTGTACGTGCTCACACAGGTGAGAGTCTGTGCGGGAGACGCACGGTAATGAGCGTCGCCGGCGGCGTGTTCTTGATCCGGCCTCTCACATGGAAGCCTCAAATCTTTGGTCATTAGCGCAGTGCTCATCCTCTCGTCGTTACAGCGTGAAACCGGTGTCCTTGCATATTTAATTTGGATTCTTCTGATCTCCCGTATCTTCATCCCGAATGTGTACAGTTTATCATCGTTCCCCATCCTCTGCCTCCTCAGCTGGAGGTGATCGAGCGGTTCCACGCGGGGAGTTTTTTTTTCCGCTCACCGTCACTTGGACTTCTGAGTCGCACTATTGAAAAATCAAACACTTTTGCGGGGGCCGCCGACAATCAATCAACATCCACTCTAATTGAATAGCGGTCGTCACGACAATCCCAAAAGAAAGTAAGCCCCTGACTTGATGTAAAGCGGTGCGGTCAGTTGTATAGATTAAACAGTAAACCTTTAATGGAGAGTGGTGTGCGGTCATTTAGGTGGGGTCCACCTGAGTTATTGCTTCCCGGGGATCCGCCGGTCAGCCCGATGCCGGCGGCTCCTCCGGGTCCCGATGGACCTGCCGATGACCCCGGAGGGTTTTTTCAAACTCGACAGCTGCTGCCTCGTAACCCCCCCCCCCCCCCCCCCCCCCCCCCCCCCCCCCCCCCCCCCCCCCCCCCAGCGCCCAGCGAGACTTTTAATCCCGCATGCGGTAAAGGTGAAGGGGAACCGGGCGTGTTCGCCGGCGCCGCAGCCAGACATAAATGTTTGCTTTAAACGGAGGCGATGCAATGCACGCGAGTACCTGCTCCGCATACTGATGAAGACAGGCAGGCTGAAGACATCGACACACACACGCACACACACGCACACACTAACACACAAACACACACACACGCGCACACACGTGTCTCTCTATAGTTGTGAGGACAGTCATTGACATACTGCATTCACTAGCCCCTAACCCTAACCTTAACCATCACAACTAAATACCTAACCCTACGACGGTTTTGAACTCAACTATAGAAAGACACACACACACACACACACACACACAGAAACACAGGACATGTATATGAACACTTGATACGAGCGTACACAAAAGCAATCAAGCACATTTACACACACAAACCACTTTAAACCCAGGAGCAGCAGCGGCAGCAGCAGCCGCCACCGCCGCCCCGGTGTAGTTATCAGGTTTACAGAAAAGTGTTTCCTCAGCACTCCGCTGCATACAGATGTGGTCCAGAGCGGCCCTGATGAATATTTTACTTCCGCCTTATGTAACAGTAGCACACGCGGACCGGGAGCTGCGGCTCGGGAGACATTCCGCCGTGGAGCGGGGGAGCCGCCGCGACGAGCAGTCACAGGTGAGCCGCGTCGGACGACGACGGCGTTGTTCAGATCGTCAATTTGTCAGACGTCCCCTCCGACACGGGTTCGACACAGCTCGAATCCTCCTCCTCCTCCTCCTCCTCCTCCTCATCACCTGTTTGTCTCCGCAGGAGGGGGAATTCCTCTTCACATCAGCTGAAAGCAAAAGTTTGGCCCTGGCTCAGCCGAAAGAAGAAATCAAAAAGGCAAACAAACAAAAAAAAAAAAGCGTTGTTATGAATTGAATTTGCTCCATTCTGTGGTGCACAGTGCAGAGGCAGTGACCCAGCAGTGAGAAGCTCAGAGCGCTCTGTAATGCTCTCTTCTGGCTCCTCGTTGTGACATCACAGCCGACTGCGGGCCGGACGAACCATCTCACGTCCGCTGGAGTGGCTGGAGTTCCACTCGCACACGGGACCGCCGAAGAGTCAAGAAACAGCAGCAAAACAATCTATTTAGAGGAGGAAAAGTAGAAGAAGCAGATTTTTTCATGCAAAAGCACACAGGGCCCCCCCCCCACCCCGACAGCGTCCCACTCACACTGGCATTTCCCCCCTCGCCCTGGGTTCGCGCTCTCGTTTCCAAGTTTTACACTTGAGGCGCACAGAAGCCGACGCACGGAGTCATTTGGTTATGCGCCTGCACACTGTGTCGGAGTCTAACCAACCGTCCTGCAAAGGCAGAATCATCTACATCGAAGGATTCTAGGAGGTCTGAGAAACCCCAACCCATGTTTTTTTCACATTTGTGCCGTTACGGCTCTCGCGAGGCCAATATTATTTATCGCTGGATAAACACCACGGGATATGAATTGTTCCGTGCATAATTTCCCCCAGCTACCATCTCGCTGAGCATCGTTTTCAAATGAATCCTTGGGGGAGTTTTTGTACATGATGCCATTGCTGGTTAAATGAAGCTCCTAAATAACGAACGTGAATGTGTTGAGAAATACATTTACAGATTGTGCATTGACGGCCTGTTATTTAAAAAAAATCTGTGTAAGCGGTTTAAGGGCGTTTTCGCTCCTGACGGTTCCGACCAAGGTTCGTGTCTTGTGTTCCGTTTAATCCGGTAACTTTTCTTTTCACTTCGCAATTTAGGGAGCGCATTAAAGAATCGTGTATGACGTGGTCTGCATCTATTTACACTACATTGAATGGTTTGTAGACGGGCGTGTGTCCGACGTCGGCGCGGGGTGGACTCGGCGGGTAGTCGTCCTTCCGATTGAATGGAGAAAATCAAGGAACTGGATCATTTTGTTGCCACGGTAACATCATTATCTTACCAGCATCAACGAGTTCAGGCGCAGTAGTCAACACTGGTTCAGTCAAGCGTCCTCGTCCAACCAATTTTCTCTTCCTCTTCTTTTTCTCTTCCTATTGTTTAATGCTTTCCCAACGTCCTGCATTTGGGGAACTAACCCAAAAAAGTGTTGTTTTTTTTACACTGTTAACGAACAGCAAGCGTGGTTCAGTTTGATCCGAAACGGAGACTGGGGTACGGTCGAATTGTCAAATTTGCTAAGGAAGTTTCCTAAAACTTGAGGTGACCTGGAAGTAGTTGATCAGCAGCCGTGATAAGAGCTGTTCGGATTCTCTAAATACATAGGAGAGGAGCTTCAATGCTTCCTTTCCTATGTCCTTTAGCATAGGGTACGCTGGACTTTTCCTATGCGAGAGGAAAGGAGATATAGATGCTATTCATTGCGGCAGCGATATTTAACCTGTTGCGCCAATGCACGGACGTAAACACTTCAATCCTTAATGGAAGTAGAAGGAGTAGAAGAGTATGAATATGACCCAGAAGAGACGCGCGTCATCATGTAAGTTAGCGTTACATACGAATCATTTACACGAGATGTCACACACGGTGGTAAAACACTCACTCCCCGTAGTCCATCCTCGGAGATTTGTAGTTTCACCGCGGCAGACGCACGTCAATAACACCCGCCCGTCGCGTGACGACGTGGTGTTGTGAAAGTCGAGTCGGATTCTCTGAGCAGCGCTTTCCTAAGTCCTATCAGTCGTCCTTAGCACCTTTCCTTGACCTCATGGCGTTCTCCACTGAGGTCCTTTTTACTCTCTGGAATCACCAGCAGGGGGCGACTCCAGCGGTTTGCCAAAAGCAGTCTGTTTGTATTGAAGTCCTGAGTGTATGGTCTCAATCGCTGGCTTCAAGTCTTCTTCAACGCACCACGATGGTCATTTTGTATACACCGTGGTCCATTTACAGTCAAACAGACCATAGAGCACCATATTGTGCTAGGGCCGTGGACACAGCGGGATTGACAGCCGGCACCATCCAATCGGCGCACGGTTGCTGTTGAAGATTGGACGCGCAGCGGACGAGCTCTCAGTCAGACCCACGTGGCGAAGAACTCGACAGCTTGCAAGGTGAAAGCCATCATTGTCTACGCCTTGCAACGTATACGCATTTAACCATATGCATACAACTCAGCCGCACGGCAAACTGTGAGGAGGATGGCAGGTATCATTAGCGGTTGACAGCCTCTTTCACGATTCCTTGAATGAGCGAGCAGATCCATTCTGCAGCCCCCCCCCCCCCCCCCCAGAGGTGCTCACCATCTGCTCTGTGAAACCTCTTTAAGCAAAGTTAACAGTTATCCCCCCCCCCCCCCCCCCCCCCCCCCAGTTGGTCTTCGGCTCCTGTAAACATTTTTGGCTTCGGACCAGTTCGGTGAAAATCACATGGTGTTGTATTGGTGCGATCCAGACCCGTGCTGCCACCGCTCTTCCACGGCCGCTGAGGAAATTGAAAATTCTTCTTCTTCGTTTTCTGTGAAAAAGACAATGTCATAAAATAAAAATAAAAAAGATTCACTACTTGGACTAAGAATTGAATTAATTAAATACGCTCAAGTTTGTTAACCTTGCTTTTTGTTGGTGTCATTTCTGTCCTTGTCGCGCTGCATGTACAAAAATTCATTTTGAATTTGACGATCACCTTGAAATCTTATGGCACGTACTCATTTTCTTTTCATTGACTTTCATCGCAGCTTGGTTTAAAAAAAACCCCCAAAAACCCCCAAAACAACTTTGTAAACTCGTTTATTGCATTTCATCATTGTTGCCCACCCATCTAGAAAGACTCTGGACCTCATCTGGCTCCTTTTGTGGCAGTAAATCCCTCCAGAATTCTGCATACAGTATTCCCATCAACCCTGTTATGGCCCCTCATATGGTGCGTTCGGGAAACAAGAAGAAGAAGAAGAAAAGAAAAAAAGGTTCATGTCATGAAATTTCATGCTCCATCTCATCTTGTTCCGATAGTTTTTATTCGCCCATAAACCTCGCGGGTGACACAGTCGAATGACGCCCCCCCCCCCCCCCCTTGTCAAAAGTGATTTAGCAGCTCATTTGGGGGAATGACAGCTGAATCAAGATAAACTAGTATCGGCCCATCGAGGCATCTCACTTCCAACCGAACCCACTCGCTCAGCGAGCCGGTGACGACGAGATTGTTCACACACTGAAGTCGTTCGCCGTGGAGCCCGAGTTCGTCCCCCCCCCCCCCCCCCTCGCTGGCGACTCGCTTGGAAATTTTCGCGCAACGTGCTCAGACTTTACTCTGCAACTGTTGCGAAATCAGTCGGTCGTGTGCTCACGCAGCTCGATGCTGCTTCAGATACACATTACAGAGAGCAAGTTGTGTCGTTTACAGAGGCGCGTTGAAAGTCGCACTGTGGCACTGTGAGCATTTTTCCATTGAGAGCATATTAGATCCTTTATTAGATAGAAGACTGGATGCGTCGGGGGGGAAAAGGCGGCACAAATGAAAAGATTATGAACGCTGAATGAGAAGATAGTGTAGGACACTGTTGGTTTGAAACTTCAAAATGAGAGCCATTTGGGCCGGCGTACTGTAAGACACTGCGGGAGCTGCAGATAATAATCCCGCTCAGTTCAGGGGGGTGATGTTTTTCCATTTGCCGTGTGTTTGACTATAACACGTTTGTTTCTTTTTTCCCACCTGCTCTCACCCTCATCAGCCCTCCAACTGCTCCATTAACAAAATGCTGACTGTTTGTTAATGGCGCTTTTTTTGATATTCAATATACAGTAATGATATAGATCTGTCTCTGGTTTTGGATTTGGATCCGTCAGGAGTTATTGCACTTGGCAACCTGCTGTTCTTTTGAGCACCGCGGGAGCTGTAGCGCCAAGCATGCCCGTCTGTCTCTCCACATTTTGTTGAATGTATATCTTTTTTCCGATGCAGCCAGAATCCTAATGGTCTAAGTACATTTGATTCTCGACGCGCCGACAAGTCGAAGGTCAGAGGCCAATCGGCGTTCGAACGGCAGTCGGCAATCGCCGCGCGTGGACTCTTCAATGACGCCATTCTAGGAGCTTAACCACACGTCGCCTCCTCGGACTAGATATCTAGAAGGGTCTGCAACATCTACAGCCGATCGGAGAGCAGGAGTGCGGCGGAGTCGCGCGGGTTTCGCCTGGTGAAAGGTCGCGCGGTGTGTGCGTGAGCCCGTCGTGTCGTATGAACCCACGACGACGACGGCGACGCGCCCCGATCACAAGACGGCAAGTCGAGTCCGACGACATGCCACAGGTCTCGTGAGCTGCATGAAGGGTAGAGGGTCGATGGTCCGACTGTTGATCCAAGTCCTTGTTTCAAGTCAGTGGTTCGCAAAGGTTTGAACTTTCTGCTCGTAACTTGGTAGACAAAAAACAGTAACGTGATCAGAAAAAAAAAAAAAAAAGGAGTGATTTGGTTTTTCCTCTTGTGAATTGAAGAATTTGTAGAGTCAGATGCATCGAACTCTGTAAATTCAAGACTAGAGATATGCAAATACATTCTGCTTTATTGTTCATTCTCAAATCTACCTTGCAAGTCCTTATGGGAGGACCAAGTTCTGGATTGTTTTCAGACTTTGACCCGACTAAATAAAGTGCAACAGAGAATTTGCCAAGGTGATTGCTGGGATTTGATCAGTGCTCAACCTTTTTGCGTGTGTGTGTGTTTTATCCAGGCCTCTTTGAAAAACACATTCTTTTTAAACAAACTACAGCAAAGTGGAAAAACGCAGGGCACGGTATTTAGAGGGAGCCAGTTCCCCTTAAACGGCTGAACGTCTCCTGTGGGATGATAAACATATTTCAGTCCCGTACACCAGCAGAGAGACTGAACACCTTTCTGGAGATTAGAAAAAGACAAATCAAATGAATCAGACTTTCTCACTGCCACATAAAACACAAGGTCGCAGTTGTTTGACGGTCCTCTCATGCAAACAAAACCAAAAAAAGTCACATTTTTGATTGTTTTTTTTTTTTGAAGAAGCAAACATGTCAGCTACTCGTGCTTCGATGTAATGGATGAAGTGATAAAATACAATCCAAGTGCTCAGGGCGCACACACACACTTACACACACACACACACACACACACACACACACACGCATGCTCATGCGCCATCACGGCACACTATCTTTATTATTGCTTTTCCACTTGTGTGGTTTTGCCGGCGCATGAATAAGCGTCGACGGCGACTCGTTTGTCTGAAAAAGACGCGTCGTGACAGAAAAGGGCCACGAGACAGACACTTCACGACGGCGGCGGCGGCGCCGGGAACTATATGACAGCTGCAACTTTGAGGTTTCAACTCGAGAGTTGAAAGATTGGAAGGGATTTCAATTATCTCCAAATCAGGAGTAATAACTGATTACAGTCCGTGTGATCCTCAAGTGTTTTTCCCCCGTCCTCCTCACTCCGTGTCGCCTGCGTCGACGAGACAAATTGCCGCACGCGAGTGTTGGCCCCTTCAGTGGGACGTCTGCGTGGTGTGTGTGTGTGTGTGTGTGTGTGTGTGTGTGTTGCGTTTTCTTGTGTAATTATATTGTTTTGCTCCGTAATTATATTTTGCCTTGGTTTGCCATCTCATCCCACCAAGCACAAGTGACTGACTGTCCATGCAAATCAGACACAACAGCATTTCTGCATCTTCAGGAGGCGACGAACGTGCCTCCAGAATCCTCATCCAGACCTTGCACCATCTGTCAGTTTTCTTCACACGCCAGACACTCGTGTGTGTGTGTGTGTGTGTGTCTGTGTGTGTGTGAGTGTGTGTGTCTGGCTTTGAGCACATATGTGCATGTGTGTCTTGCATGCTGCTTGTTTTGCAAATTGCATTGTGTATATCTGTGCCGTGACATGAAAATTCCTCCCGTCTAATGGAGACCCTTTTTCCTTTTTGAAAACAAACAGCGTGAAAACCGCCTGCGCGGTTCCCTTATGGCTCGATGTACTTTCAATACAAAAACCACATTTTTGAACTGCACCGCATCCATCGATGTTGGTTTCTCTAAAACCCAAATTGTGACAGCTTTGGTGGCGTGCGTTGGTGTTACGCACAGTTCACCGCAGCACGAACAAGTGCAAACCAATGAGGACCAACGCATCATGTGGAATTCATCTGCGGAATTCATGTTGAGCTCCTTCTCCGGTACCCGGCTGCTTCATCTGACCTCATCCAGACTAGGGGCTGCAACTCCCGATTGTTTTCATTGTCGATTAATCTGTCGATTGTTGCCTCGATTTCTCAACCAGAAAATATTCACATTTAAAGGGGCAGTACGCGGCCCCGACCGAACTGGTCAAAGGTCAAAACCTCTGAGTCGTAGCAGTTTGTAGATATTCAATTTAATATCTTTGGGTTTTGGACTATTTGTGAGATAAAACCAACAATTTCACCTCTTAACGGAGCGGTGACTGACACTGTACAGCAAATAATTCTAAATCTATTATTCAAGAAAAAAGTTGTGGTTTTGGATTATTTGATGATGAAAATTTGAAGCTACAGCCCTATTTTCCAGCCTTTTGATGCATCCTTTTTTTGTGACTACAGCCACAATCACAAATATCCCAAAGTTGTTCTGGGAAATGACACAGGTGGATAAAGTAGGTTGTGGCAAAGTGGGCTCACCAGAGCACAAAATGCTCCGAACGTCGTCCATTATAGCAACAACTTAGCAGTGTAAAAAAAACAAACCTGTCGTCGTCGAGTAGATGCGTCACACTACAAAATCAAGAGTGTGTTTGCTTTCACTGAATAATGGTTTGAAACTGAACTACGCCGGCTATCCAAACGTTCAGGATACTTTTGTGTTCTGTTGCAAACAAAACTCATGTATATAGATAGATAGTGGATAAACTAAGAAAAATACATAGTTGATCGGTATGCGCCTTAAATGATGGTACGCTGGAGACCGCGTGGGTTTCCGGACTGTTGGTCGCGGGGGGGGGGGGGGGGGGGGGGGGGGGGGGGGGGGGGGGGGGGGGTAATTGTGATCAGCATTTTCTGGCGTACGGACGGAACAATTATGCGATCGATCCCAGTAAGCGACGGTACGTAATCATTAGTTCGCAGCCACAGGGAAATGCAATTTCCCCCGTGTGTGCATTGAGTCTTTGATAACCAATCAGCCGTCGGAGGAGTAAAGCGAAGGAAAAGGATCGACGCGTCTGTGCTCGATTCCATTACTGGGGGTATATAAGGGGCGGCGGATTGCATGCAAAGGGCCGGGTTCGGGGTGGGGTCGACGTCGTGCCTGTGGCGACGGTGATCTTTGACACGTGCTAGTCTGGCTGTGCGAAAGAAATCTGAAAGGGAATTGATTTGATATTGAGCGGCACGAGGGTGATCAAGTAATTTTTCGTGGCTGGATTTACTTTGTGAACTATGCGATCGTGCAATGCCGCCTGTCTCTCAGTATCACTTCAGAAAATGCAAGGCCTGACAATTGCAACGTCCCTCCAACTGTGATATCAAATGCTTTGGGCGTGGACTCGTGCCTATTGTGAAATGTCCGTATCGCACCGTGACCTAATACATCTGTTGACGGGGGGGGGGGGGGGGGGGGCGGGGGTCAGATGCGGTTTATTATCGAAAACACAATGATGTATTGAGCTGTGAAGATGAGGGGCCGGCGCTTCGGGGGCTCAGCCGTGCTCCTTTCATCCTTATCGTCCCCACAACTCCCACGCAGGTGATTACAGCTGCTTACCGATCACTGCTGCAATAGACTGGTGTGAGACGGGCCGAGAGACGGGCTGTCTGTGGGAAGTCGGAGCACTTCTTATCAAGCGGCTTGGCGGAGCAGCCGAGATCGATTGTCAAGATGCCATAATGTCAGATTAAATCCCTTTTATGGTACGATTTTTTTCGTCTCTCTCTCTCTCTCTCTCTCTCTCGCAGTGACATCTGATTAAAAAAAAAAAAAAAATCATTTAAAAAAAAAAGCTGACACCATAGAGCCCCTTGCGAGCATAACAAAAAAAAAGTCCCAGTGGTCATGTCCTCAGGCTGCCGGAGTGTACGGTCGAGTGAGTAATTATTCGGGCCAACTTGTTCTCGAGACGCCTCGGACAACCGGCCAATTTAGTTTGACCTACGGTGATTGTCAGTTTTTCACACTGACGTCGACAAATGCCAAACAGCGCATGGAGACACACTGCAAAACAAAGCCCGTTGTGCGTTCTCCCTTTCGTATAAACGTGCGCGCCCACGTGGGAATATCGGTGCCTGTGCCACCAACCCGCGCGGAAGTGTGTGTGTGTGTGTGTGTCTCGTCTGGACGTCTATTTCTGCAAAGGCCAGTAAACCTGTTGGGAATCGAGGAAGAGTGTTTGTCTGTCGTCTCCCAACCCCCCCCCCCCCCTGCTACCATCTAATTCTGCATGTGGTTTTTCACAGAGCGAATACAGTCTGCAGTGAGGCATGAGACGGGGCATTACACACACGTCCAGCATGCCATGAAGGGTGAAGAGTTGTGGGAACGCCTCCTCCCTTGGAACCGGCCTCTGGCCGACACACTGCTGCACGCGGTGGACACGGGCCACGGTCGAGCCGCGCCAGGTTCCGGGGACATAACACACACACGCACACACACACACACACACACACGGTGGAATTGGCTCCCCGAGACGGCACTTGTGTCACGTTCAAGTGTTCAAAGATGTGATGAAGCGAACACCGTGTTCCAACTATGGGAAGGAAAAAATGGAAATGCGGCGGTTGTCTGCAGAAAGCTTTTAATTATGCGCCAGGGAAGGTTCGTTGTTTAGGGGTATAAAGTATGTATCTGTTTAGCCTTTTGCCTTTCTTTTAGATCGTGACACAGGAAGCTGGGTGAGAGGGTACAGGAATATCAGGAACATGCTGTCATTGGTCCGGCAAGCAGGAAGTGGAACCCGAGACCATGTGTTATGCACCCTAACCATCCGACTAATGGGTCGCCCCTTGATATTTGATATTAGCGGCACTACAAGAGAGAAGAGCTTTGAGAGAATACTCGTTTCTCATGCACATTTTCAAGATTATTGATATAGTCTAAAAATATTTGGCATCAAGTCAGTCAATTTATGTTAACATGAGTTGGCTGTCCGCAGTTGCTATGCGTCATCTTCCATTGTATCTGAGGAGGAGCAACCCCTCAAACTACCTTTTAAATATGAAGATATTATAAATACACTGTAGGTGCCGCTGTGTGGCGTATACCTATCGAACGCGTTGAGAAGAGAAGGGAATACCTATTATTATTATAACAGTCTCCTGGCTTTCGCTTGTGGTATAGCGGTAAATGCCAGGCTCATGTTTCTGCGTGAGAGAACAGGATCAGCGGAGCAATTAGGGGAATTGTGACTGCTGGAGAATGTTAAGTAGTCACATAGCACGTCTGCCTGATCAATTCTGTCCGATACCTTGTCAGCTGCTTCAGTGGAGACAACATCTTTTCCCCGTGCGGCTGCCTGCGAGTGCCGAGGGTGGGAATCTCCGAGTTTCTCACGATTTGGTTCTGACTCCGGGTGCTTTGATGTGATCAAAGGGCAACTCCTGTTCTCCTTGGATCTTTGACGCATCCCAGTTTTTGATTTGATTTCTTATTTTTTGTCGTTGTCTCGCAGCGTGATGACAATTAGAATAATAATCGGCAATATCCCTCAGCCTGAACGTGAGAGACGAAGAAGAAGAAAACAAGCGACACTTGTTTCAAGGTGGGAGCCGCTTCGCACCGCGGGTCGAACAGGTGTCCGGACCCCTGGACCCTCGGTCCCCCGGACCCCCAGACCCTCGGACCCCCGGACCCTCGGACCCCTGGACCCCCGGTCCCCCGGACCCTCGGACCCCCGGTCCCCCGGACCCTCGGACCCCCGGTGTCCGATCCCCGGGCCCTCGGACCCAGCCGAAAAAAAAGGAAAAATTGCCGACCAACCTAAAAAAAGACTTCAATTCGAAACACAAATGAATTCAGTTTTTTGTTACTTGTTACTTTAAGTTGAACAAAATGAATTCATTTGTATACAACAATTTTCTTCTTTTCACTGTGAAAGATGAATTTATGTACGTTATAATTTAAGTTATAACGTTAAATAAATAGTTTTTTTGGATTGCATGTTTCCATATGCAATAACGGATGCACATGTCTTTACGTAATCATTCAAGTACATACAGTAAGGAGCCCAACAGGAGGAGACGGCAGTTCATATTTCGCGATCCGACTCGTTCCCTTATCTGTTAGTTGACGGGACTCAAAAAATCTTTGAGAGGCAGCCACACTGGAGAAAAATGTGTCACTAAGGAGATTGTTATATGCTCATTTCTACAATATTAAAACCTCTGCTGTTTGCCGAATGCACGTCGTAAGGGTTCAAAAAGCCCATTTGGTTTTTTTTAGAAAAATACATGTTTGGGAAAAAAAAAAGACAATTAGTGTGCATTCCAAACTTCACTGACATATTTCCCCGCAAAGGTGTTAACGTCGTCTATTGACGCAGCCGTTCCAGCCAAGTGGCACGGTGGCGTCATGTTTAGTCCTCCGTCCGGCGAGAAGAAATCCGACTTGCACTTCTTAGCTTTTTTTGTGGGAAAACGGGAAAAACTGAATTTACTCCAAAAATAGAAAAATCAAATCCCAGGTTAAAATCATCCTGAGATATGGTTTATCTCAGTTTCATTTATAACTGTTGACCATTCTGTAGATTATTGTTTAGTTATACACAATAATAATATAATGAACACCTCTTTTTTTATGCTTCCTATATTAATTCATACTATTCCAAAGTGAAAAGAAAGCTACACATTTCAGCTGACCTCGCTTGAATTAGATCAAATTAAATCTGCATTCGGCCGAGAGTGAACACGCGGTCGAACTGAGCTTAACACACAAGATCTTATCGTTGAACACTTTCGGTCAGAAAACAGAGACGGAAAGAGTCGTTCAAAGGCCACGAAACGAACCATGGCACATGATCAGAAGGCGGAGGCGACGGGTTCCCGCCGGGGACCTCACCCAGATCAGAGTGTCCCTGCAAGACGGAGGATGCAGTGCAAAGAGGGAGAGTGGATCAGGCAAGCCGTAAAAACACGAGGGCAGTGCCGAGTGGTGTGGTCCAGCCTCCCTGAGTCATTAAAACCGTCTCCTCTGGCCTGAGTGATAATGGAAAACGGAGGCTGGTCCAGTCTTAATTGCACGAGCAGACGCCGTCGGTCTCAGGAAACCCACGGGGGGGGCGTCCTCTCCGAAGCACGTCCCGCAGGCAGCCTGTCGCGGCCGGAGCCGCACTGACAACTCCCCCCACAAGTTCACCGCGAAAAGAAAAACATGACTTGACACACTTCGAATCTGCGGAGTACAGTGTAACTGGTGAGCGGCAGGATGAGAGCTTCTCTTCCGCACAGACAAAAGCTCTGGTCGGGCTGTAGAGAACATGAGCATCTCCAGGTGCTAACGCACGCCAAGCTACGACAAGAGAAACGAGCGTTGCAACAGTGGTTGTCAAAAAACAGAATGGACCGTATGAATAATATCAGGAGGGAGAAA
Source organism: Scophthalmus maximus (assembly GCF_022379125.1). Classification (NCBI taxonomy): domain Eukaryota; kingdom Metazoa; phylum Chordata; class Actinopteri; order Pleuronectiformes; family Scophthalmidae; genus Scophthalmus; species Scophthalmus maximus. Next base: position 6,263,540 of record NC_061520.1, read on the forward strand.
TTGATTCTTATGATCAAAACCCTATGTAAATGTATTTAATGCTTTATGAAGGCACAGGCACATTGACGGAGAGAAACGCGGTGATAGGGACAGGTCCATGCTGATTTGATTCATTTATTATCGATTCATTGCCGTCAATGATATTAGTGATCAAATATGTATTTACTAGCGATGCAGAGGACTGGCTTGCGCGGCGCTCTGGACACTTGCGCATTGAAAGAAAGTGTTGTCGTCTTGCAGTTTCAGCACAAAGTCAAACGCACACCAGCCGTAGCACCTGAAGCAACAAAAGAAAAATCTTCTGGCAGATGATGTAACGATGTGTTCAGCTGTTCACACATCTGGCAAAAAAGAAAAGGAGAAAAAAAAGACAATGTAAGTGAGCTAAATATAGGAGATGATGGAGCACATGTAGCACACGTAGGCCTGTGTTCATAGTGCTTCTGTTTGTCTGTGAACCGGTGGGATAATGTGAGGAATGAATGAGGATTACATTGCAGGCACAACGTCGTAACAGAACATGTTAGTCTCACTTTTTAAAAAGCGCCCCTGTGGTTATATGGTATATATTAGTTAACTTAGCAATCTGTGTTTTTTGCACGCGTCCAACTTGTTTATCTATATCAAGATTTAAACTCATCCTTTTGACTCTTAGTCTCACGTCCAGGACTTTAAATTGACACTGGCCAACCCGCCAACTGGGGGTAATAATTCATTTTGGCGGGTAACATTAGTAAAGTTACTAGCCAACTTGGCTGGTGATGAATGAAGGAAATTACACCGCGTCTGTTTGAACCGGCAGGCTGCAGGAGCGTTGCGACCTGAGCGTTGCCAGATTGGTCTGTTTTCCGCCAAGAAATTTGGGCGGTTTTGTGTGCGTTTGTCTTGGAAACCAAGTCTTCATCTGGCAACACTGCCTGTAGAACTAATCCTACATTTCCCGGGGACACTATGTCGTGACGTGTCATACGGCCATTGGCTACGTGCCTATGGCGTGCGTGATTTCGCATACGAGCGAGCTACGCTGAAACGGAGAAGACGAACGGAGAAGACGAACGGAGAAGACGAACGGAGAAGACAAACGGAACGACGCGAAACAACACAAGGAGCTTAAAAATTATTCTTTTCGCCAATTGAATTGCTAACGTGCCAGATTTGGGACAATAAATACTGATGAGGCAAGCATCGGAAGAAATCGGCACATTTTCTGAGTTACAATAAGTCAAAGTTGAACAAAGGAGTTTCTTGTAATTTGTGAAAAATTAGTGAAATTTAAGGAGATTGGCTAACCTGGAGGTTTGATCGGAACCTGCAGGACAGTCTGAACCGCTCATGTTTCTCGCCCCTGACGTCATTTGTTTAAAGTTCCCAGATCTCATCCATTATCTTGGCGAGATGTTATCATGAAATCTCCCTCGCGATAAATTGCAATTACGCTTTAATTCAAAGATGCTATATGTTAGGTGAGATTCATTAACAGTGACATTTAGAGGATTAACCGTAATAAGTCTAAACTGTTAGGGAGCCTATAGAGACTTGACTTGGACCTGCACATTAAGAGTCATAACACATCTATGTTTATGTTTATTTCTCATCAATAAAACGATATGGACCCAACTGACAACATCTCACCATAACAACACGGAGTCTCTGAATAGTCAATTATGAAATTATAAACATTTTAAGTGCTACAAGTCAGTCCCTCATTCCACACACACATAAACAGAAGAATTACTGAATATTTAAAGGGTCAAAATCGAATCAGGAGTGAACCCATTGGGACAAGAGAAAGAAAAACAATTCGCTTTTGCTTAAAACCAATACAGATCAAATATAATTAGCCTATTTATGAAGCAAACAAGGCGGATGAACGAGCTGCATGTCTCACCATCTCTCTGTTTGAGTGAAGCTGACTGAAAAATCTGCATTTTTTTCTCCACTCAGTTTTCAGCTAAAGGGTTTTTCTCCAGATATGCAAGACGTCCAAAGTCAAAATCAAGATATGCAAATGATACTCCAAAGAAAATCTCTATTTTGCACCCATCTCTCTTTTTGATTTCCAACTCAAGTCAAGTAGGATGTTAACAATTTTAAACTATATTGACATATATTAAAATGCCTTGCAATTAGGGATGGGCACGAGTAGTAAATTCCAAAATGTAGGGATCGCATCAATTCCTCGAGGGCCAATCCATAACTCGTTTTCCTAAATCTATTTTTTGAATGCAACGCTATTTTCTCCAAGAAGAACGATGCACAGCAATACAACCTACCAACATTAGGCTTCTTCTCAATCAAAACAGTCACAGTCACCCTTCAAGGATTTATTTTTCACAACCACAACTGAGCCCCACTGTTGTCCAACAAATATTAAACCAAAAAACTCATCAATGAGCCGCGTCCTTACACATGGTCTTTCGTTAAAATGAAAATGCCCCCCCCCAACAAATGCACATTTTATTCCCATTTGGGTCGTGTTGTAAACGTTGTTTGTCACTCGTCGGTTTGTGAACTTCTGATTTGAAGTTACGAGTTTAGTATGGACATCATGCTGAATCGACGAAGACTGGAAACTGGCGAATGAGACCGTTTACTGACGTTATAAACCAAGTGAGATAGAGTCATTTTCTTATAGACTTCTATAGAAACTTGACTAATTTTTGCAACCAGTGGAGTCGCCCTCTACTGGTGATTCCAGACGCTTCAGGCATTCCGCATTGGCTGCATTTTCCGGTAACCATGTCCATTTTTACAGTCTATTGTTTTTTAGTACAAGTAGTGTTTTAACGTGGTAATTCCGAACAAATTATGTTCGAACAGAGAGCAACAGACACTGAAAAGTTTTTAATAATAAGGAATATTGTGAATATTGTCATCTTCATCCCTTTATCTGTAAACACTTTGCATGGAAAATGGGTGACACATCGTTTGTTTAGTAGTGGAGGATTGTAGCGTTTACATAATGTGTTCCTTCCCAAAGATTGTGTCTGTTTCCATTTTATGAACAGGCAGAGTTTAATTTAAAGTACGCTTTAAGTGAAAAGAAACATCCATGTCTCTAATGACTGTTGGACTAATGCAAATTGTTTGTTTCATATACTTAACCTTTTTGTCAGGTCATTGTAAAGTCAGAAATAATGCTACAATACAAATGCATATACATTAGAACGCATATCTAACAGTCAATGATGTATTCCACTGATGAGATGAAGCATAAAACTTTAATTCTTCCGCAATTAAATATTAAATTGTTTTCTCTACTCTCTCTGAACTAATGTAATTTTAATCAGCTGTAGTTACACTTGCACGAAATGGCATGAAATTTACTTTCAACCTGCTATGTAATCAGCTTATATGAATAAATATGTAGTAATGCTGTCATGAATGTTTTTAATCGAATATTATTATCCCAGTCCCCATCCACTTTGCCATGACATATTTTAGTTTGGAGAATTTTTTTTCCTCATTTCACATGTTCCTCATTTCACAATATCCCGCCTCAGGGAATAAGAGAGGGAAACCCCTGAATAGCTGGAGCGAGACATGTTTATCACTTTCCTGCAGATACACGCAACAGTAAATCGAATCTCCGTGTGACGCGATGCCAAGGCAGGAGATTTCCCTTCACTCGCTCTTAACACTGGCTACCTCTGACATTCCGTAAAATGATCTGAGGTGGGAACGCTATCTGTCTCCAACAGGCCTTTAACGCCTGTAAGTCAGTTAAATGCAAGTCACAGCAAAACTTTTTTTCTTCTCCTCTCAAATGTTTTGCTGACGGGTATGCCTCTTTATGATCCTAATTTGGCAGTTTTTTAATAGCCCGTACAGCGTTTTAACTGATGGAGCCTTTGAGAATGTCCCGTGCGCGAAAATACACCTTTTTGTGTCTGATGATAATTGAATTGTCAGTGATAAATGTAGCATATAATTGTATTTTTGACGTTTCGCAGGGAGAGCTTGAATTTTATTTAGTTTTTTTTTTAATCGAGCTCAGAGGTGAACAAGATGCAGTTAATTAAGCGGCCCCTCCTTGCAGTACTTATCTCAACCTTTGGCAGTAAAAGGAGGAATTTAACTCGTCTCCTCCACTTCACCAGTTGCAGTCGCGTAAGTGAAGGGTGCGTGCCGTTTGCGTGCCGTTTGCGTGCCGTTAGTTCTGCCGGCGGCGAAGATGGGCAGCGGGTTTTGTAGGGCCAGGGGATGTGGTGTTGGCAGGGGATTTAGGGAGCGCCTTTGTGCGCTCTTCAGGCAGGTGGCGAGGCCCAACCCGCAGCTGGACCCCCCCCGAAACAGACTCTGATCGAAGCCGGCAGCCCTAAACGGCGTGCGAACGGCACCCACCCTCCGGTAAATGAGTGCGAATACGGCTGGCTCGGCCGCCCCGCGCCGCTCCCCCCTCGGAGACACCTGCGCCTGCTCACGCCGCTCCTGTCAGCACGAAACACACCTCCCCCCGCCGGGGGCGATCGCTCGCTCCAATCTCCTCCGCGACGCGGCGTCGCTCACTGCTCCACTTCAGCCGAGCTGAATCACTGCCACTCCTTTTCTTCTGCTAGTTCTCACCGCCGACGTCACAACGAAGGAAACCGCGGATCGTATATCTTTGTAAAAACCGCGCGGCGCCATTCGACCTCGTCGGTCGACAGGGGTTCTTTGGCCTCTGAGCTTGCCCGTTGGTTTTTTTTTCCCGTCGGCTTGACAACAAATGCACGCGTGGCCCGCTGCTGCGGCTCGAACCGCAACTTGTAGTTAGGACAGGTCTCCCACCTGTAGGGGGGGACCCCTCCGTGTTGTGCTGTAACGCGGACCCCCCTTTTGCCTCCTTTATCTGCAGATGTGTTTCGTCTCACACTTCTCCGTCATCATGCGGTAGGTCGGGGCTCCTCGGTGGCCGATGGAGTTCACTCCCGTTGTGCTATCCTCACTTTCCTTCTGCTGACGAAATCCCATTCAGCCCCCCGGAGTCTCCGAGGGGCCGGGCAGCGAGGCGAGTGTCTGATGCAGACCACCGCATCACAGAGACTGATAGCTTTTGTTGAACCATTGCTTCTGCTGGGAAATAATAATGTCGTGATTTTTTTTCTTCTGCCTGTATTTTTTTGATAAGTTCGGAGTCATAGTTATTCTAATTAATCTGCCCCACAGTGTGAAAGGTTCCACTTCCGTCAGGCGCATTCATCTTCTGTGGCATTTATCGGGGGGGGGGGGGGATGCAATTTTCTTCCATCAACCACATATCACAGACACAGAAACCAAACTCTGATGGCGACTACAGAACGACAAAAGAACTCCAGTGGGTATTCATGAAAAATGCATGAGTGCCGACCGCACACGGATGCTCCTTTAAGCTGAGGCCCGGGAAAAGAATATGACCGTGACAAACAATGGTCTGGTATGTCAGCACTACGGCGAGGAGGGGGAGTATCTGACTGATTGTGTGGGTGTGTTACATGCTCATGCATCTATTACAGACCTGGCGGGGCTGGTCACAGTCGCTCAGGCCCACGCTGTCGTACGCTCAAACCTCAGAGGTATTTCCTCCGCCGCGAATCCAAACTCCAAGTGCAGTATACCCCCCCCAAAAATACAAGAAGACACACTCAGACTGCCTCTTCTTCTAGTTACATGTTGAATCAGGGATTGTAAGGCTGCAACCCCCCCCCCCCCCCGTCCTGGAAGTCAACATTGTGAGATCAGAAAAAAAGACCAATGGAAACCACTTTGAGAGTAACCCATCATTATTTTCTTTGAAGTTGCCGACGCACGTAGCCTTGGGATAAATGTATGGATGCAGCAGGAGGATAAGGCAGTTCAGCAAATGGCAAAAAAGTGTTTGATCAATTGTTAGTGGAGGACTATGAAGACAGATTCCGCAATAATTCAGCCATCCCGCAGTCGTCTCCCCCCCAGGAGAACCTCGGCCGATTAAAACTGTATTTGCGGCGGTTTGCGCCCGTGATGCCGCACGACCTTTCATCCTTCGACGCTTCGCCTCGATCCTGCAAAACAGCCATCTCCTCAATCGAGTTCGGGGAGGGACGTATTAGAAAACGAGGCAATAAACGAATTCTCGCTCCGTCTTCCTGGTGGCGCTGTCTTGTGGTCATATTTCTCTGGGGGTCGACGCAGTATTGAGGCGGGGGGGTAGGTAGGGTATGGGGCTGGTAGGCAAGAGTCATGCTCACAGGCCGAGGTGACGCCCCTTCTCCCCCCTCTGACGCCGATAGTCATGGTCTGTTTCAACCCGCTGCGCGTCCGCGGCCCCGAAATGACACGCGATGCGGCAGCCGTAGGAGGGGAAGGAGGCCCACTTTGGGGGCGGAGAGAGGAGTCGCCGCGCCAGACGTTCTCCGCGGGGAAAAAAGACGGATCTTCTTGGCCGCGTTTCAGAGAGCCGAGGGAGCGACGGCACGCCGCAGAGGTGAGGCGAGTTGAATGAACTCGAAGAGTTGTTAGTGTTGGTTGAGTCGAAGGCAACATTACACTTCTGCCAGGTGTCGGCAAAGGAAGAGAAAAGAGCAGCTGTTGGGCATGTCTCTCCGTAATCAGCTGGCAAAAAAAAAATTTCTCACGAATATGATGAACTCCCCCCTTTTCACAGGAATACCTCATTTTCACATCTCTGTAATCCGAGGCAACCTAATTATTTTGGGACTCGTTCTGCCTGGGTGTTGCCATGTTTTCACTTTTAGCTCATGCCCAAAGCGTCTTTGGTAATAGAATTTGAGCCACCCTCTTTGGTGACTCATCCCTGTTCCATGGAAGGAAAAGAAGGTCACATTAAATGGGGATTTACATAAGGCTATCGACACAACTGTGAATTCCCACGCTATTGTGGCAGATTTCAAAAGGCGTATAAATGCTTTTGGAAAAAAAAACCCCCCAAAAATCCTTGAAGACAAAATGACAGAGGAATCTGTGGCAAGGCACTGTCCCAACTTCTCTGTCGGTGTGTTACGATAGGGGGCGATGCAAACAAAACGGGAAGAGTTCTCACTTGCTCTATACCCCTGTCAAGTGAACCGTTTGTGCCGCAAGTGGACACGCGGACGGCAATGCGGTACAAAGATTTTACGTCCCGGGCGGCTCCGTTCACGACATCGGACATATTTGTAATATTGGACAGCCCGTGAAAGATACTGATCTATTTAGGCCGGCGTTATTCCATATGGACAGGCCATTAATAAGAGCTGTCTAATTGAAACAGCAAGTCGAGAAGAGGCGGGATCGATGGCTACACCGGCGCAGAGAGCTCTCCTTGTGAGAGTCATATTATTAGATTTCGTACAATCTGATAACCCTTTTTTCTTTTGATTGATCTTTTCCATTTCAAACATTGAGGACTCGGATCAATGGCTGTGCCCTGCAGCTGCTGCTGTCAAGGCAGAGGCCGGCCTGAAAGAGCCGGCACATGGTCACCCTGCGACAGCCACCTTCGAGTAAATGTGCGTGTCGGCGAAATCGCCGCGTGACTCACAAACGCGTAGCCCCGTCGCCTTCCAAGGACCTGACGGCGGCAGAACAAATTTATCTACAATATTTCACACGGAGGCCGGTCTTGAATAATTCTCTCTTTCGCTGTGACGCTCCGGTTTAAAAAAAAAAAATAATAATGATGATGAAAGTCCTGATAGCCGTATAGTCTGTCAGATGTGAATCGAAAAAAGAAAGGAGCCTTTTCCACTGTGTCATCTGATCTTTCCCACAGTGTGTGTTTCTAAGGCGGTGGGATTTAAGAGTGAAGTGTAGAGGGTGAGTAAGCAGAGCTAAGTGCCCCTCTCTAATTCTCTCAGCCCAATCTCTCGAGAAAGCCGAATGGAGCTGGTGGGTGCAGCTGCATGTGAACCGCGGCGCTGAATGAACCGTAATGAGATTAGAAACTACAGCACACGGGAGCAACCCATTTTCACGGGGCTGCGTGGCTGGTATTGTGTATCCTCCTTCAACTGCCCCTGCTCCTGAGCTCAGCCTGTGTCTGTATGGGCATGAATATGTATCATCTTCGAAGGTGAATCCACGTATATATATATATATATATATACGTGTGTTTCCAGCGGAAAAAAAAGAGCCAGAAGCGTCTGCGGCTCTTCTGTTGAGTCCCGGCTTGTCATGTGTTCGTACGGACAATCCGGAGTGCGGTGAATTCTGCACAGCTACATCCATCAGATGATGAACAACAGAGTTGTGCAGTAAGAAGTACCTGGTTCCCACAGGGGTCTCTCTGCGTCGTGCATCAGCACAATCAATATCCTCAATGTTAGGAACACTGGACTCTCACAGATGACGTACAAATCGTACGGGTTTATGTTATGGACGTTAGCTTTGAATACCAATTCTGTTTTCTCCTTAATTTTTTAAATGGCGAATGGCTCTACATCTACAATATGCACCTCAGGTGCTTTTGCTACAGTAAGCCAGTCCGAGCCTGAATCTGATTCTGCCGATCATGTTTTTTTCCAACACCATTATTATCTTTAGTTGGAATGTTTCTTGCCAAAAACACCTTGGGAGTTGTGGTGAACATCTACCTCCCAAGTTTTTATGTATACAGGCCTGCACCTCCAACTTCTTATCAAAGAACCACATATTTTCTAATGCAGCTGTTCATCTTTTGCCCCTTTAATATTTAATCAGGAAAGGTATATAATGTAACTATGTGGCATATTACTGTGTGTTTTCATAGACGAAGTTAACACTTAAAATCTACTTATACCTGCTTATATCTTTGTTATAATAGTTTTTCTAATGCAGCTGTTCATCTTTTGCCCTTCAATATTTAATCAGGAAAGGTATGTACTGTAACTATGTAGCGTATTAATATGTGTTTTCATAATCGAAGTTAACACTTAAAATCTACTTATACCTGCTCATAACTATGTTAAAATGTCAAAACCATTTGTGAAAAGACATGATATGTGGTATGATTTGTGAGTGAGTGAACACAAACCGAACCGCTGAAATTCCGGTGTGAAACTGAGTTGCATCACTGTGCAGGAAAAATAAAAACAGTAACGCAAGTAGCAGTAACCCTGCTTACTGATGAAATTTTGATCTGACATTTTGGTTTTAAAAGACTGGTACATGTTTTTTATCTTAGAATGTGTCCTCATGAAAAGTTAACATGGTCTCATATACAGTCAGAGAAAAGATCAGCAGCTCCCCAGTGAGCTTCTGTGTTTTGAAAACAGAAGCCCCCCCCCCCCCCAAAAAAAAAAAAGCAACCCTGCTCCCCTCAATCTTCTCATTTCATCTCATTAAACCCAATCGTAAACACACACATCGAATTAGGAATGATTCACCGCAATAACAAACGCTACACACACAGAAACAACTTTGCTGCAAAAAAAAAATAACAAAAAGCTGTCATGGATTAATTTTCCGGTCATTCCTGAAACAATGGAGGACGGCCACTTATCACAAATGATGTTGTTTACCCTCTAATCAGGTTTAACTTCCACAAGGACCGTCGGTGTTTCCCTGGCCACCTACGCAAATCATTCAAAGAGGCCGACCAGGATTAGAATCCTCTCGTGATCCTCTCTGTCGCGGCTGTGCCTCATTTAAACCCTTCCCCAGGTCAAGTCATCTAAGTGGATGAAAAAGTAATGGGACATGCCCTCGCTGGCTGTAATTTGGACTTTGCGCCGGCTCTGTGCTACAACGCTCCCGCTGATAATCATTCCTATACTAATGCTAATGGGAATCGAGGGTGGGCTTAGAGAATCTATATCCTCCACCCTGATTAAATAAATTTGGTAAAACACGACTAAATCCGCTACATTATTATGCCGTTAGAGCCCGAACCAGTTTGCTTAAAGCCAATATTGATTAACATATTTCTCATAAGCCGGCCGCTCAGCTTGTAGCGTGATAATTGCTCACCCCGACCCCGGTGATCTGTGGTGCGATCGCTAATGAGCTTATGAAAACCATAAGTTCCTGGAACAGGAACAGCGCTGGGTATTAATGAACAGATCCCGAGCCGATTCGGGGTACCAAATTTAATACGAGGATGAAAAACATTCCATCTCGAGGCCTCGATCCGTTTCCTTTTGTTGCGACTGCCAGCTATCTCGGAGCTTCTGCCACATTAGAGAGGAGAGACAAGGTGGGAGAGCGAGGACGGGGTCCGCCCGATCGGAGGGAACGTGAACGACAGCGAGATCGAGAGGCAGCCTGCATAATGAGGTAGAGTAATTAGGTTGTACTGATCAGTCACACAACATAGTAATTGAGTCTCGGAAGCGCTGGCTGAATTATGCAGGGGAGAGTTGTACCCGTGTTGGACCATAACACATTTTTATTAATGATTTGAAACGTCGATCAGCCTATTAGTGGATTGATAGAAACACGACTCAACCTCACGTGTTCTAATCGCTTAGTGAGATTAATCAAAAGTGACAAACTTGCTAATTCCAGTACATCATTACGTTTAAAGTTGATACGGCGAAACGTCGGTCGACATCGCAGCGCGTAATTGCCTAATCTGTTGCAGATCGTTTGCGAAGCGGTGACCAGAGAGCGCGGAGGAATAGATTGTTCAGTTTAAACATTCATCTCAGAATTTTTTTCCGCAAAAAACAAATCCTAAGGGGAATATGTTAGGTATTTCTATTCATAAATAATGAAAGAATGTCCTAGTCAGCCCATGTGAGAATACAGTAGCAAGATCTCCGGGAATGTCCCAGCGAGCGAGACACGTTGGAATTGGCGTATCGTATCCCGCCTCTTGCTGCTCCACCTAGATGCCACCGGATGTTCCGGAGATGTTTCGTCAGACTCGCACAACCTCCTGCCGCCATCTCCTGAAATCCGGAATAATGTCCGGACACCTGAAAGAGAATCGGGTCTTCACATTTTCTGGAGCTACTCCTACGTCCAGAGATACAGAACAACATTGGCATTCATCGGGAGTCGTGTTGCTGACCGCCTCATGATAAGACCCTCTGCGGTACATACTACTGCTGCGCGTTGGTTCGATTATGTGTTTTTTGCTCCAAACGACGGAGCCGTGTTAACCGAAGAGACTCGGCAGCCACGTGGGTCATGCGACCGCCTCAGGGCGTCGTCAAGGTGAGGGGAACGTTGACTCTCAGTGGGCTCGTCAACGCGAGTGGCATCGTTCACACATCCATCATCAGAACCGCTGTTATTACAAAATTATGATCGTTAGCTGCAGACCCCGGTCGCGGTGTCACTCAGGTTTCTGCAGTTGCCTTCTGTGACTCACTCCTTAGACACGGTCGAATACATTGCAACATGTCAAACTCAATATTCATCCCAACATCATTATGAATAGATTACACTTTAACTCACTTTCTACTGCCCTTCAGATCTAATTAGCCATGGGTGGCTCTGTGAGTGGACCCCCCCCCCCCACCTCCTTCTTCTCCCTGTCAGGGAGTGACTTGACAGGCTGCGACTCCACTCCGACCCGCTCCATGTTATAAAACTGCCCATCACGCTGTTTTAACCGTCCGTCCAACCTGTCCTGAGAGCAGGCTGTGAACTGCCAATCCCGCAATCGCGTGTGTCGGCTTCCCGAGCCCCCCGCCGATCGAGGAAGCGCGTGTCGGGTGGCGTTGTGTTCAGGGACACCATCTCAGGACTAGTTCAGGTTGGCGGAGGCACGTTTCCTCAAACCTCCCTTGGCTGAGCTGCGTGCTGTTGCCTTTAATGAATGGATGATGAGATGTTTTCCCCTGCACGGTGTGGGGGCCTGCTTCTTTGGCAACCAGTGAAACGCAAAGAAGGCTGGGGTGCAGATTTTTTAGCCTTATCATATATATATATATATATGTGTGTATATATATGTATATATATATAGATATATATATGTGTGTGTGTTCATTCATTCATTTATCTACCGCTTTATCCATTTAAGGGTCGCGGGGGGTCGCTGGAGCCAATCCCAGCTAACATTGGGCGAGAGGCGGGGTTCACCCTGGACAGGTCGCCAGCCTATCACAGGGCCACATACAGATACGGACAATCATTCACTCTCACATTCACACCTACGGTCAATTTAGAGTCTCCAATGAACCTAACCCCATTCTGCATGTCTTTGGAGTGTGGGAGGAAGCCGGAGAACCCGGAGAGAACCCACGCATACACGGGGAGAACATGCAAACTCCACACAGAAAGGCCCTGGTTGAACCGGGATTCGAACCCAGAACCTTCTTGCTGTGAGGCGAAGGTGCTAACCACTACACCACCGTGCAGCCTATGTGTGTGTGTGTATATATATATATATAAATATATATATATATATGTGTGTGTGTATATATATGTGTATATATATATATATATAAAAATCCTATTCTTAAAGAGAGTGCAACTATTTCCGCATCAACAATCTTCACACATCCCATGGGAGCAGGCGGGATGGTGATCTCATCCAGTTTCACAAGTTGGCGCATGCCGAACAGAAGACACGTCGCACCGAACGTGTTGATTACTTTGTGAAATCCGCCTCTGAGCGTGATAGAGAGATCTCATTTGAAATATGCCACACCTTCCCCAAAAGGGGGGGAAAAAAAGCTGAATTTCATGGGAGACGCTCACAGCTCAGGGACTTCCACTTTCTATGACTCGCTGTGACCAATAGCATTTTTCTCCAGCTGTTGCAATTCTCCAGCTTATTCTCGGGGCCCTGGGAGACTATCTTACCCACTTGCCAATAAAAGGTCTGTTGCCACTGGGAACAGAGCGCGAGCCGTCAATTGGTTTCACCTTATCTACCTTAAACATGCCTCTGCTGACTTCATGCTTCTTCCCATTTCTTTTATTCATTGCAGCATTTCATTGTTTTTGTTCCTTTTTTAAATTTTTCGTCACTCGCCGTCCCTCTGCACATGCACGTGAGGAAATCAGTCAATTACTAAAAATACATTATCGAGCTGAGGTTTTTAAAACAGAAAAAAAAAATGAAAACAACAACTTTTTTATTCAAAAGTTAAAAGTCTAATGTTGCGATAGGACAAACTAGTTTTCTAGTGAAAGAATGATGAAAATAAATCTTGAATATGATTCTGTCACTTTACAGCAGTGAAGTTTGCATAATATAAACAGTCTTATGGAAAATTGAGTGTGTGTGTGTGTGTGTGTGTGTATGCGGCGTTTGACAATGACTGGATATCTCTATCTCTGGAGACAAGAGAGGAGGTGAGGGTGGCGGCGAAAGCGATCGGTCGCTGAGTGCTCCACAAAATCAGGCCTCCAAACAATTGTTGAAATATAGATGACAAAGCCAGGCCGGGGAATTGCTCTCAAAGGGGCTGATTGAAAGCTCATGTCAGAGAGGCTGAAGCAATCAAAGGACTTGTGTATTTCAAGTCCAAAGAGGTCGTGTTGAGAGCGAGATAAATCCAAGATCCTGATCCACCAAATTCAAAGGCAACGGCTTCCTATTGTTGCTGCTGCTCGCTGGTGTTCTCCTCTGAAATATTGTCTCTCCGTGTCCCATGATGTGCACCAGTCCCTTAAGAATGAGACTATGCATTGGTGCTTCGGTTCACATCTAATTTTTTATTGCCTATCGTGCTCACAGACTCCGATACACTGTGGCGCCACAAATCTGATTTTAGAAAGAAAGAAAGAGTCTGTATTTACAAATAATTGTGAGATTATATCTGTATAATATTTATAATACTTTTAGTTTTTTTTATTGAGTTTCAATATATTACAAATAATAAAGGTACATCATCAACAAAGTGAAATATAAAACAAATTCAAAAAGACTGAGCAATTGGCAACAATACGAACGTAAACAGTGCATAATGCTATATACAAAAAATCCCCCCACAGCAGGTCAATCTGGAATTATTGTGCATAGATACTCGTGAAAATACTGGGCTTCAACACCTTTGCAGGTTTTGAGTTTGCATGATCTTGTTTAAACACGCAGGAAAAACCTCCTTATATATTTTCATACATAATACTTGTAGTGTTTGTGCGAACCCACCGAGGTGCCTCTCTGTTAGATTGGTTTGGTAAACCACTCAGTAATTGAGAAGCTGCCGTTTGGCTCGTAAAGCGTAACTATTGTCTAGGCTCACGGTGATACGGCATATGCGTGTGCATAAACAGACTTTCATATTTTGCTACAGTTGCTCAAATCATTACTTTTATGGATCCGTAAAATGTAATGTTGATAAGCCTTCAATTTGCCCCCCCTGCCCTTTATTAAAAGGAGACATATCATGCTTTTTCAGTTCTTTCCTTTCCTTAAAGTGTGTTATGTAGTTTTTTTTTTTTGTGTATGTAAAGAAAGGGAGCTCGTCTCCCCGACAGAAAACTCTGCTCCTGAAGCTCCCCGAAAACGCCGTGTTAGTAGTCCAGCCGATTTCCTCGCGATGTCACGAACGCGCACCAGGCGCGTCTAGCGGCTAGGTAAAGCGAGAGCGGAGGTCGACACTTCCTACATGCGCTAACCCTAACCCCGCAAAACACGAGCAGATCAAGAAAACGTCTTCAGGAATTTGACAACAGACGCGCAGCATTTAGAAAACGCGCTTCAAAGGCTGCAACACAACACATTAAAGGTGACATATTATGGAAAAAAAACAAACACCTTTTCCGTGTCTGTGCACATAAACGTGTGTATCTGTGGAGCCTGCCGGCCCACAAACTGTGAAAAAAGACCACCCTGTCCTTTTATCGTGAGCTGGCCAAACCCTACAGCCCGGCTCTGAACGACTGGTTCAGGTTTCTCTCCCACTGTGATGTCACAGAAGGACTCTTTTGGGTGTAACCCCGCCTACAATCTGACAATCTCCACTTTTCTGGCGAAGGGGCGTGACATTTCCTGCACATTTCGAAAGCCCAAATTCACATTATGAACCTGAATGTGAGCATAAAATGTCTCCTGTAAATGTTTATAACACATTTTTGTATCTAGTTGTAAGAAGCTATAATGATTCATTTGTAAACAACTATAAATCCTCTGCAGAGTTGGTAAAAGAAAACAAAAACATAACCGGACATAAAAATACATAAAAACAAAATACATTGTGAAACAGCAGCTGGACATCATATGCACTTGTGGAAAACCCTGCATGATGGATGTCGATACTGTGAAGCACATCATCAGTGATAAAATATTAAATAGTTCACTCTTGAAGTTAGGATTTGTGGTACATACTGTCCATTTAAAACACTTAAAAACGTCCACGCGTCGGCTTACAGTAGTGTTAAACATTGATCAACTGTTTGTACAGTGCTAACACATGCTAAACGGGGACTTCAGGTGCTACAGACTGAGATTTGACAGGTTGACAGAAGAGCGACTATAAATACAGTGGAAACTGTGTCGAAGTGATCGGGCTTACAGCCAAGGCTCTCTTCTAATCTGTTCGTACGAGGTCTCTTCCACAGTGTGTGTGTGTGTGTGTGTGTGTGTGTGTGTGTGTGTGTGCGTGATGCTCAGTGAGTTATTTTGCCCTCCTGTTCTTCCTCTAATGAATTTTGGGGACATTTACAGTGTGTATGATCGGCACATACATCAGTTTGGCGCTCTCAGCCCGATCGGTCGGCGTTGGAGCCGTAGATGCAGACACACCGGTGCAGGTTCGTGCAGCTGGGGTTTTTTTTTTTAGACCTGAACTCTGGAAAATGTCCAATTTTCCGGAGTTCGCCTCTCGCGAGGTGATAAACGCAGCAGGGGAGATTGTCCGAGTCCGACGCACTCACATACAGCCCCCGTGGAAAATGTCAGGAAGATGTCCGGACGTCAGCGCATGTGTGAAAGCAGATTTAATTTTTGTCCGTGAATCTTTTAGCAGAAAAAATGATCTGTTTAATTACTTTATGTCCGTGTGATTAATGCACAAAGGTTAATTACAAATTGGATGTTAACCTGCATGCGAAGTAAAGACAATTGGTTGTAATAATCACCCGCTTATAGTGAGTAAAATAGGTAGCGTTCACCATTTATCACCGAGTACCCAATCAGTGGGCATCCAGTGCTAATCATCATGTTTTACTATACCATCCACATTAATCCCAGCACTGCTTTGAAGTATGGGCACATTTTGAATAATTAAAGGCCTCTGCAATCATCAATAATAGAGTCATTTATTCATCAAACAACAAAAGGGAAGCAACATTGGCAGACTCGGTGAAGGAGACTGCAGGGTGGGGGGGTGGGGGGGGGTCCCGAGCTGACAGGGAGGCCTGATGTTTGGGCGAGTGGACTGAGCAAGTTGGAGAATTGAAATGTGGGAGTTACGTCTCTTGCGGTTTGCCCGGCCGAGTTCTGCAGGAGGACGACAGCGACGCGGTAGGAATAATTGGGCTGGTGATAACTGTCATCTGGGCACTTAATGAAGATAATCAGCTTGTAGGTTTGACAGCTCAGTTAGGGCTTTCCTTCGGCCGCCCTCCCTCTACACGCGTATTGTAAAAAATATGAAAGAGATCCGTTACAG
The DNA here is from genome assembly GCF_022379125.1 of Scophthalmus maximus. Taxonomy (NCBI): domain Eukaryota; kingdom Metazoa; phylum Chordata; class Actinopteri; order Pleuronectiformes; family Scophthalmidae; genus Scophthalmus; species Scophthalmus maximus. The sequence goes on from NC_061520.1 coordinate 6,279,970, forward strand.
CCGGAGTTATATATTTAAAGGGGACATATTATTCTCATATTCAGGTTCATGATTTTAGTTTGGGTTATCACTTGTAAAGGTTTAGATGCTCTAATGTTCGGGAAAACACATGCATTTTCTCACACTGCCCATTCCTGCAGCTCCTCTCTCCAGCCTCCGTCCGACACACTTGGTTTATGCACTTGGTAACATCTTGATACGGAAGTATCTGCCGGAATACTGACGAGGCGTTTCAGGAGGGTAGAGGAGCTCCCTTACTGCGTTTTTTTTTTTCGAACCTTGCAGACCATTTATATCCACGAAGAGAAAAACAAAGCTATACAACACCGGAGGAAAAGGACAAAGTGAAAAAAAGCGTAATATGTCTCCTTTAAAGTTTGACATCTAAGGTCTTTTGCCGATGAAAGAAGTCCACATTGTGAAAGTGTCTTACGTCCCCCCCACCTACTCTTCATGGCAATCGAGGCAAAACCTGGCCGTGAGCCAGATTTTGTAGCGGTACTGTCGGAGGAAGGAGCTAGAAGCTTTTTAACTCTCCCTACATTGGTCAAGTCTTTCCTCGCTTCGGCTTCCGTGGCTTTCCGAACTGAGTGGATATTGTCAGCAAACACAGAGCTGCTGCCATCAGCACCTTGCATATTAATGGCTGATCAGAGGAACAATTTTTTAGAATTACATTTCAGATTTATTCACTATTAGCAGCCGGCGGCGTCCCATACCCCCCCCCCCCCCCCCCCCCCCCCCGAAAAAGGAGAAGACAACAAATAGGCCTTTTGTACTTGAAGCTTTGCACTGCACCTGTCTGCACAAAGTGATGAGGGGAAATACTGGTCAACGTTGCCTCGCTGGTTTGATTAATCTGCGATGCATTCAGTGACAAACGGACAGTTTTCCTAAAGGCCGCCACAGTTTCTGATTGAAATTGATTGAATTTCAAAATTCAATTAAGCTGTTATTCTGAAATAGGAAGAGAAAAAATTTGCCCCACTGTTGAATGCAAATGTATCAATAACGTTTTTTTCTTTTCTTTTTCTGTCGCATCTAAAACCAGCCCAGATCCTCTAAGGAGGCCATTGTAGTTATTATTTATCACAGTTGCCAGGAACGGTACAAGCGTACATGATTTCACTCTCACACCCTAAAACACAGAGTGTCCCCGTGAGATTGATTTGATGTTATTTATTCTCATTCGGGGCCACCTCTGTGCGTGTGTGTGTAGTTTTGCAATGGGTTTGTTTGCGTGTTTGATTGTTTTACATCATCTTTAACACCTTTTGTTTAGGCACATTATGGTTTTCACTAGAGTCGCGACGTGTAATTATTTTCATCAGCGATGACTCATGAGCAATTGTGCGCATCCATTTATTTTGTGGGCCGAAGCTATTGACCAAGAGTGAAGTGAGAATAATGTTGAAGTGAACTAATTTATAATTCAAAACTCTGCAAGTCAACATCACCACAAATCATTCCTTTTTTTTTTGTGCAGAAATTAGGTGGGAGTTTTTTTTTCCCCCACATCGCAAGCTGTTTGTATCCATGCGGTGCATAAACATGTCAGTTCATATGCTTTTAAGTTTTAAGAGCATATGAATTTGCCTTTAGCACAATGTCATGACTTTGTGGCAGTTTGTGTTTGAGAAGGAACAGAAATAAAAATGAAAAAATCGCACAGAATTGTAAATTAACCCTCAACTGCAGCCACTTCATTCTCATTCCCAGCCGTCGGATGGCGAGCTGGAAATTCAAGAGATAAAAAGGTACACGCAATCTGCCGTTACTGATGAAATTGAAGATTCACTTCTTTCATTGGTCACATTAAAAGGGGGCGTCACACAGGCAAACATCCCTTTTTTAAGGGGTCAGTTTCTTTGTGGTCTCAGTTTGGAAAAAAAGTAATTTAGGGGGTCGAGGCAGACATCTTGTCTCCTCCTGTCACTCCATCCCCAGCGGTGCAATAACTTTGACGGCTGGGTATTGATGGTGTCCCCGGGTCTTTACGAGGACATTCTCCATCCGTGTCATTAAGTGGCATTTTATTGGTTTGTGGGGGTTTTATCTTGGGTGCTTTTAAGCACACTGCGGGAGAAAGAGGCCTGGCGGAGGACATTCTCCTTTTTCCTCTTCCATTCATTTTATACCCATGGCTAATCATTTCTGCCAAATGCTGTGATGTGTATGTCACTTTTATACACGCCGGGAGTGTCATCACACTACACGATTCAACGTTTTGTTGGGAGCAGGTTTTGTCTTTGGTCTCACTGTGCCTGGGGTCCTCTGCCGCCGCTGCTGCCGGGTCCGATGGTGGTGGCTTGTCGTTTGGCCGCTGGTGGCTGTTTTTCATCCGGCGAAGGCCTCATTGATGGATCTTACCGGTTGCGTCAGTGTTATTAAGATGCTTGAGCGGCCGTGCACCGCGGCGGATCCCCCCCCCCCCCCCCCCCACGTGTTCCGTATGTGGTGGAGCGGGACGCGGGGGATGTGGCGGGATTGTTGTTCCTGTGATCTGCTGGGATTTGTTTTTTGATCGCGGTACAACTAGTGGAAACGATTCAAACCTGTCTTAGATGCTGTCCGTGTTTTTTTTTCTACATTTCTACTCTGGCAAATCAAGGGGGAAAGAAATGCAATGAATAACACGACCTGTGAAGGTTGATTTGTTGTCGGCCTCAGCGCAAGTGTGAACATCGGATTTTGATCGTAGGTGTCCTTTATCTCACTAGTAAATCAGTCTTTTATTTTTATTTTTGACATGTTGTAGCAGCAAAAGCAGCGTTGTTATTCATAACATAATGAAAGTTGCATGCTGACTCACTGGGGCGGCCTCCGAGGACACTTAAATGGACCTGAACCTCGTTAATGTTATTTCACCTTCAAGTCGCCACGTTTCCTATGAAAACTACTAATGTTGAAAACCTCTGCATAGATTATTATACTCGCTATTATCATTTTTTAAAGCCTTGTGTCTAAATGAATGTGGCGTGAATCCACATAATCCAAGTTCTGATGCACAAATTCAATTGAAAGCTTGAAATCGGAAACAGAAACATCTCTGCGCCAAGGACACTTGCTCTTTGGAATATTTGATCAATTCAATTTTGTCTGAATTCATAAAGTGGCATTTTTGACATTACATAACCTAACAAGGATAAATTAAAAGCATATTAATTCAAATGTTTTTGAAAGTATATGGTATTTATAAGGTGAATATTGAGTAGTAGCTAAGGGCTGCAACTTTGACTTCTGGCAATAGTTTTCTCAATTAATTGATTTGTTACTTGGTTTATTAAATGGCAGAAAAGAGCAACGTTCGCCTTCAGAGCTACATCCAAAACGTTTCATTTTTTTAGGGGAATATTTCACCGTTAGCAGGAAATTCTTTAAAACCGAAAAAAATAAATGTTAGTGTGTTTGCTTGAGAATTCATAAGTTGCAGATTCACTTTCTGTTGATTGACTATTTTACTCAAATCACATCATAACAGCACTTCTTTGCTCCCGCTTTTTTTTTTTAATAAATAAGCTCAATCTCAGCATTTATACTGTTCCATTACATATGAAAGAACAAAAACCATTGCAATCATCATTGCCTCAAAATAACTGTAAAGAAGATACTTTAGGGACACTCAGATAAGACGGATGCATCCTAACAACAGAAACCTTGCAACAAACTCAACATTCATGAAGGTGGTTATTCTTTTAAACTGTAAAAAAATAAAAAAAATAATGATAATCTAGAGAGGTGTAGATTTGACCTATGGTCATTCGGGAGGCTGTAGTTTGTAGTGCTCAATTATGTTGCGTTAAAGTGTCGGTGTACAAAGGTCGGACAAAAGAGCGTGGCGCACATCAATAAAACAAAATGAAGAACCAGAAAAGATCTAATTAGGTGACTCTAAATTTCTTCCGGCACGGAAACAGTTTCTCTACTCATGTTTGTACAGGGGCTGTCCCAGTGGGCAGGGTCAGTGGAAATCTTCTTTGCCTCGTGTGTGTGTGTGTGTGTGTGTGTGTGTGTGTGCGTGCGTCCTGCAGCGCAGCCGGCACTTGATAACCCCTCAGATGTCTGAATGACACGCTTCCCTTGCAGCGGCAGGAGGCAGAGCCATATGAGACTGTGATGGATGGTGCGAGGAGGCTTTCGGTGATGGATCCGTACGACCGGACCGGGACTGACCGTGACACACCGAGCGGCCCAAAAAAGCAAAAACAAAAACGTTTGCCGGTTTACATTCCTCCGTGGTCAGACCTCGAGATGTACTCGTCCTGTTGTCTTGCGAAATTTCCAAACGACTCCCCTGTGCTCAAGTCAATGAACACGGATCGAGATGGAGCTGTGGATTATTTATTTTGGGGGGGAGGGCGGCTATTTGCTGCTTGTTTTTTTGGGGGCTCACTGAAGCAGCAGACAGACCATTTCTTTATGTGTCGGCGACAGACTCCGTGGTTGTGTCTTCTACAAGCCTCGGCGCCTGGAGTGGAGGGTCACCAGAGGTGCAGAGCAGAGAGATAGAGACCCGGATGGCAGGGGGGGTCGATTCCTCACACACTCACGTCATTGGTGTCTTTCACCGCATGGGAGGCGCCATGTCTAGAAGCAGAAGATGAGAAAAGGCTTCAAAGAAACCTCGGAGCGTCTCCGATATCCAACGGGACTCAAAGAGTGTGTGACACTCGGGATGTACCACCTCACTTTGCGTCGCTGCGCGTCGCCATATTACTCCATCTGCATTTAATTCTATATTTGTCTGTGTTCGTCAAAGGCAGTCAGGCGTGAGTGATGTTTTTCCAAACCCAGTGTATCCCGGTGTACTTGTCTTAACCTTTGCATGATTAAGAAATGTATTAAGCTGTTTTTCTGCAGACAAAATATTTGCTGGTCACATCTTTGAAAGAGATAAACATTAATAACCTCTTTTATTCTCATGTTTTTGCCAACTCTTCATCACCAGCACCAGTACTGACTGGGGATTTTTGGGGGAAACCCCTTGATTATGATATATGAGAGCGTGTATTTCAACGTTCAATATCAACA